>NC_134354.1:209195777-209506512 GCF_048569485.1 Anomaloglossus baeobatrachus
TGTGACAGAAAACTCCTCCCCAGGCCCTGCCAGGTCACCCCCTATAAACTCACCGGTGTTCCCCAGTGTCCCACGGTACCTGTGCAGCGTTGATCCCCCGTGGCCCCCTCCTTCACAATAGAGGCTGCCGCATGCACAGAGCGACTGTCAGCTCAGCTTCCTGTGTTCAGACACAGTGAGTGGCGGTAACCATGCATCTGTAAGCTACTGCAATGCCCTGCTCATGAGGTAAGGTACATAGTTGATCAGGACAGCTATACTACATTTCCAAATGGAGGTATTTTATTTTATAGTTGCCCTGCTGAACGACTACCAAACATGAGAGTCCGTTATACGCCACAAGAAAACATGTCTAAATAGCGAACTCTGTTGTTTAGTATTCATTCAGCTGGATAACTGGACTTAAAGGGGTATTCCATCTCCAAGATCCTATCCCCAATATATAGTAGGTGGAATAGCAATAATATCAGCAAATACCAATATTTGGAAATGTAGAATAGTTCTCCTGATTAGGCATGCCCTTACCTCATGAGCAGGGAGGGCATTGCAGCTTTGGTAGCAACACTTATGACATGGACTCTGCTGCTGTCGACCCATGAGAGTTGGTGCAGATTCATTGCACCCACACTCCTCACATGGAGGGTCTGCACGCCTAGAAAATGGGGGATACGTTCTCTGAGCGTGTCCCCCCATATTCTAGACGGTCCAGAGTCATCGTGGGACCTTCTTATTTTTTTCCTTACAATAAATTGGTGAAAGAGGGAATGTTTTGGGGAGTGTTTTTTCAAATTCATTTTTTTCTGTCTATTTGTTTTGTTAGTACTGACAGTTTGTGATGTCGGGTATCTGATAGATGCCATGACATCACAAACTGCTGGGCTTGATGTTAGGTGACCTTACAGCTAGTATCAACCCCCTTTATTACCCGTTTGCCACTGCACTAGGATTGGCGAATCTAGTGGATGCGCCACTTCTGGGGCGCCTACGGCCTGCTATTTTTAGGCTGTGAAGGCCCAATAACTAGGGACCTTCCCACCCTGAGAATACCAGACCACAGCTGCTTTACCCTAGCTGGCTATCAAAAAGGGGGGGACCCAACGTCATTTTTATTTTTTAACTATTTTTTTAAATAAAAAAAATTAATGGGGTTTCCTGTATTTTGATTGCCAGTCAAGGTAATGCCAGGCAGATGGGGGTGGCAACCCATAGCTGTCTGCTTTATCTGCGCTGAGAATCAAAAATACCGCGGAGCGCTACGTCTTTTTTTAAAGATTTATTCTTACAGCACTGTGATGTCCAGCAATCAAAATACAGGAAAGCCCTTTTTTTTAGTTATTTAAATAAATAATTAAAAAAATATATATATGGGCTCCCGCTGCATTTTTTGTATTGCTAGCTAATGGTAATCCAAGCAGCTACTGGCTGCTAACCCCCACTGCTTGGTGTTACCTTCAATGGCAATGGAAAATCCAGGGAAGCATTTTTTATTTTTTTTACCAAAAAACTACAAAAAAAAATGACATGTGCTTTGCCATATTTTTGTATGCTAGCCAAGTACAGCAGGCAGGAACGACTGCCCCCAACCCCCAGCTGCTTTTTTTTAATTATTTCACGAATTTCATGAAATGATTAAAAAAAAAACAACGTGGGCTTCGCCCCATTTTTTTGTCTGGCCGGGTACAACTAGGCAGCTGGGGATTGGAATCTGCACCACAGGTTAGCCCGAGGTTTCTGGGACCCTCTGCTGCGAATTGCAGTCTGCAGCCGCCCCAGAAAATGGCGCTCTTATAGAAGCGCCATCATCTGGCGCTGTATCCAACTCTTCCAGCAGCCCTGAAGCTGGGTGGCTTGCTGCGTAATAATGAGTTAATATTAGCTTTGTTTTACTAGCTAGTATTAAGCTAGGGATTCTTATTGTCAGGCAAGTTTGACCCGGCCATTAAGAATCTCCAATAACGGGTTAAAAAAGACACCACAGAGAGAAAAAATACTTTAATAGAAATAAATACACAGACACACTTAGGGACTCAATGTTTATTACTCCCTCTTATCCCTCCATGATCCATGGTCTTCTGTCTTCTTTCTCCTTCAACACATGCAGCTCTGCTCCATCAGCAGCATTGCAAGGAAGAAAGACGCTGCTCCCCGTGCAGGCTTTTCACTCCGTGAGTGATCAGTGCTGCTGGCTGTTAGCGGTACCGTCACCGCTGACAGATGGGTTGCCATACTGCTCCGATCACGTGATTCCCAATACCGCTGCGGCTGTTGGCGCTGACGTCACCGCTAACAGCCTCGTTGCTACGGCAATGGTGATCACTGTTATTTACCGGCTGTGTCAGCCAGTCAATAATGGAATGGGGAAGCAGAACGGGGAGTCGACCGTGTGCCAGAGCATGTCACCGGTACACGGCGATACACAAACGTGCACCGTGTACCGGAGAGTGCAATGACAGGACCTAGTATGACGTCAAAGCCTTGTGACCAGTCTGTAGCCAACGAGATAATAGACACGTGACTGGTCACATGGCTATTTTGACGTCACAATAGGTCCTGCATAACTGCTGGTTACCGGGAGGACGCAGTGATTACTGATGGAAAAGCGGCAGGAGACAGAGTGCAGGACGCATCGCAGGGACCGGTAAGTGTTATGGCAATGTTTATTAACTGTATGTGTACATTTATAATGTGTTTTTATGTGTTTGAGATTGCCTCCCATTGTTTTCAATGGGGTTCGAGAGGTTCGTCGAACAGCTCGTCGAACGGGGCACTGAACCGAACTCGAACTCCAGGGGGGTGGCTCATCTCTAGTAGCTAGCAAATCTAACTTAAGACCTAAGCTCAATGATGACATGGGGGTGCTGCAACAATATAGAGTCGGTATGGGTAAATGTACATGGGGAGAGCAATAAAGGAAAGTTGCTAATTGGAGTTGGCTATAAGCCTCCTAACATAGCTAAACAGGTAGAGGGTGAAATGCTGCAACATATTGAAAAGGCATCAAATAATAATAATAATAATAATAATAATAATTGGGTCTTCGGGTTGTGCTAAAATCTGTACGTTCTTATCTACAATTCAAGACAATTACATCTCTACAATGGTACATGAACTGACCAGGGCAGATAATTTGTTGTATTTGGTCCTGTCAAATAGACAAGATGTAATTTCAGATATACAGGTCTGGGAGCACTTGGGCAGCAGTGACCATAATTTGGTATGTTTCAATGTAATATTTAATAGAACATTTGAAAGGGGGAATGCTAAAACCTTGAATTTTAGGAAAGCTGATTTCAACAAATTAAAGGAAGAGCTTAATCGTGTAGATTGGAACATTGTCATGCTAACTGGGGATACCGAACATAAATGGGATAAGTTTAAGGATTTACTACTACAGTCCTGTTAAAAACCTATACCCTCTAGTAATAAAATGAATAGGGATAAAAAGAAACCACTATGGATAAATAAGACAGTGCAAAGTATAATTAAACAAAAACAAAAGGGCATTTAAAATCTTGAGAAAGCTGAAAATATAGAAATAGCATTTCAGGAGCATAACATTCTCAATAGGAAATGTAAAAAAATAGAAATCAAGCTAGCAAAATTAGCTACTGAAACAAAAATCGCCAAATATAATAAAATAAAACCCCAATTGTTTTATAAATACATTAATGACAAAAGGGAAAAAAAGGATGATATTGGTCCCATAATAGATTATACCAGATGGATTATAGTGGACAAAGAAAAGGCTGAGATATTAAACAGGCACTTTTCATCCATGTTCACCAAGGAACTGACTGTTCCAGACATCATTCAAGAAGGCAAAAATCAAAGTCCCCCTGGTATAACTATTTTAACTCAAGAAGAAGTACACCTGCATCTGAGTAATTTAACAATTGACAAATCCCCTGGGCAAGATGGCATTCAACCATAGATATTGAGGGAATGAGCTCAGCCAGTCAGTCTTAAGGCCCTGTCACAGAGATAAATCTGCGGCAGATCTGTGGTTGCAGTGAAATTGTGGACAATCAGTGCCAGGTTTGTGGCTGTGTACAAATGGAACAATATGTTCATGATTTCACTACAACCAAAGATCTGCCAAAGATTTATCTCTGTGTGTGATGGGGCCTTTATCTTCTTAGACTTTCTTGTAACAGGGTTGGTACCTCAGGATTGGAGAACGGTTCATGTGGTACCGATATATAAGAAAGGTTAGAGGGTTGATCCAGGCAACTATTTTGCGGTAAGTTTGACTTCAGTAGTGTGCAAGGTTTTTGAGGGCATTTTAAGTGATAACATGCAATGGTATATTAGGGAGATTAATACAATAACTGATGACTAGCATGGATTCACGAAAGATAAGTGAATTTCTATGAAGAGGTAACTGGAAATCTAGATTTTAGTAATACAGCAGATAATAATAATATTTATACACTACTATTAATTCCACAGTACTTTACATACAATGGTCACACTGTCACCATTGGGGTGCATAATCCCTACCTGTATGTTTTTGGAGTGTGGGAGGAAACTGGAGCAACACCATGCAAACAGGTGGAGAACATACAAACTCCTTGCAGATGTTGTTCTTTGTGGGATTTGAACCAAGGACCCCAACGCTGCAAGACTGCAGTGCTAACCACTGAGTCACGTGCTGCTCATTGTGATTTATTTGGACTTTGCAAAGGCATTTGATACATTGCCGCAAAGCAGTCTTGAAATGAAGTTTCAGATGCAAGAATTATTAGAAACTATAAGGCTGGTTTCACATCAGCGTTTTCCTGCCGCACTCCCAGATCCGGCACAAGGGCAGTACAGTACAATACAGTTCACTGGCAAGCTCCGGGCACATGCGGTCATGTGACCATAGCATGTGACAGCATGTGACCGGGGCTTGCCGCACTGTCTGTGAACTGTATTGTACTGTACTACCCTTATGCCGGATCCGGCAGTGTGGCAGAATACCGCTGATGTGTTTATGCCCTAAGCAGATGGGTAAGGAATTGGCTAAAAGATAGGAAACAATGAGTAGTCATGAATGGTACAGTCTCTAATTGAGCTATAGTTAGCAGTGGGGTACAGCAGGGATCTGTGATAGGACCAATTATTTTTATTTTTTTTATTAATAACCTTGTGGATGGGATTGAGAGTAAAGTGTCAGTCTTTGCTGACGACGTCAAGCTATGTAGGATATTAAATACAGACCTTGACAGTACAATATTGCAAAAAGATCAGGATAAGATGTTACAATGGGCAAACACTTGGCAAATGAGATTTAATGTTGATAAATGTAAAGTAATGCACTTAGGACGGAGTAATCCTATAGCTGCATATACATTAAATGGAAGTAAACTCGGGACTACAGAACAGGAGAAGGACTTGGGTATTCTTATTACAAATAAGCTGAGCAGCAGCACTCAATGTCAAGAAGCAGCTGCTAAAGCAAACAAGATGTTAGGGTGTATAAAAAGAGAGATTAGATCCTGTGATCCCAACGTATTGTTACCCCTCTATAAATCCCATGTTAGGCCACATCTGGAATATGGGATCCAATTTTGCGCTCCACATTTTAAAAAGGACATTCAGAAGTTAGAGTCAGTTCAAAGGCAGGCAACTAGACTTCTACAAGGAATGGAAGGCCTCCCATATGATGACAGGTTGAAAAAGTTAGATATGTTTAGCTTAGAAAAAAGACATCTCAGAGGAGATCTCATTTATATGTATAAATACATGTGTGGTCAATATAAAGGACTGGCACATGACTTATTCCTTCCAAAGACAATAATAAGCACCAGGAGGCACTCACTGCAAATAGAAAGAAGGTGATTCTGGCAGCTAAATAGGAAAGGGTTCTTTACTTTTTGAGTAGTCAGATTGTGGAATGACCTACCAAAAAAGGTATGAAGCGATGTATAAAAAGTTCAGATAGGGTCTTACCCGGTAATTAAAGTGAATTAATTGATAAGAAGAATTTACCTAATAGGGTTGTGCCAGTCACAACCCCTAAGAAATCCTGAGAAATGGCAGCTGCAGCATCTCCACTTGTGATGAATTCAATGTTGCCGAGGAGAGTCAAGGTTTATGTCATGCTGTCGCCAAATTGACACATGTTGATTATAGCAATATCTTTTTATTTTATCCAGGTCAAAGCATTTTGAGGAAACTCAGCTTCCTTTATCAGGACAAAAGAAGAATCAACAATAAAGGTATTAATGACTGTGTTTTGCATTATTTAGAGGGCACACCAAATTTATAATAATATAAAAGTTGGACACTGACTATGGGTAGCGTCACACTGTTGTATGACTCGCACGAGTGCAATGCAAAAAAATCTTGCATTACACTCGACTCCATGTAAGATAATACTACAGCTCAGATCTGCATGTTTTTCCTCAGCCCTAATTGGACCAAGGAAAAAAATCGCAGCATGTTGCGATTGTCTGCAACTCTTGGATTACTCACACCCACAGAAGTTTATGGGTAAGAGTGAAACTCAAATAACATCCAAGTGCATTGCGATAAACGCTCAGGCTGGCAATGGATGAGATGGAAAGATCAAGCTCTACCTCCTCTCCGCAGCTCTGATCCGATCACAAGTTCGTATCATAGTTGCATGACACTCGGCTCACGCTTGCAGCAGAGCCTGAGTCGGGGGTCCTTAGCATATTGCATCTCGTGCACGCACATCAGACGCTAGTGTGACTCCAGCCTGTTTCATATTCTATCAAAGTGTCATATCTTCAGTGTTGTCTCATGAAAAGATATAATAAAATATTCACAAAAATGTGAGGCTGTACTCACTCTTGTGATATACTGTACTTTTGAGCATTAATTTTACACTTTTGAAACAGGTTTTGGAGTGGACCTGCCCTGCAAAATCATTGTGTATAGACTGTTAGGGTGTACATCTCAGTATGACTGACACCAGTCTGATTGCAACTCAAGGATGCGCTGAGAATCATATATGAGTATAATTTCTTATTACATGTTATTCTTTTTGTGACTGTGAATGGCGTCTTACACTAAGTAAAGCAATAGCTAGTATGGATTTATAAAATTCTGTGTCCTGCTCAGTAAAGCATGATGTTACAAAACAATGCTTTTAGGTAAGAATATTTTTGTAATATGATGTCCAGTGTAGCATGCCAGAATTGTTGTTTTTTTTTTGTTTTTTTTACATAAACTGTTTTGAATACATCTAGGAAATTGGAGGATTATGGAATTCCAGCATAACCTCAAAGATTTCTATAAGTCTAATTTTACAGTTCCATATAACTGAAGAGTTGTACGGTGTTGTAATACAGTAATGTGCATGATCTTAAAATAAAAGGTCAAGGATAGGCTTGTTAATCACTTTTATAATTTAAGCAAGAGATAGATAATGCAAGTAAAAATGTTCAAAAAACTTTGTGAAATATCTTGCACCGCTTCACTCCTTTGCAGTAATATTTACATTTGTTGCATTTGGAGTGAAGTATAAATCTCTTGTAGTTCAACTTGGTGCTTCTAAGGCTATGTGCACACAGTACATTTTTGTCATGTTGTTTTTCAGGCATGTTTGAGTCCAGTTTTGGCACAAAGCTTCATGCAATTCCTTATGCCAGCAAAGTCAATGACAATTCTTAAGTTTTGTGCACATGCTGCTTTTTTTCTATTGCAGATTTGCAGCAAAAAATAAACTGCAGCATGTCAATTAAATCAGCATTTTTGCCAGCGTTTTTCCCACCCCAAATGCATTAAAAATGCATGGAAAAAATGCATGCAGATAATGCATCAAAAACGCACCGAAAACACGACACAAATCTAGAGCCTGACATGTTTTCCCATTCTTCTCTGCAAAATTGCTCCAGCTCAGTGAGATTGGATGAAGATCTTCTGTGAACAGTAATTTTCAAGTTTTGCAGATTCTCAGCAGATATAGCTCTGGACTATGATTGGACCATTCACACACATGAATATGCTTTAATCTTAACCATTCCATTGTAGCTCTGGCAGGAGGTTTAAGCCATGTGCGCACGTTGCGTTGAGTAACTTGCAGAAATGAACGCATCCTCTGGCAGAATTTGTCATTGTCAAATTTGGATTTGACCACATCAATGCAGGAAATCCGCAAGCGTCTTTATAGTGTTTTTGCCGCGTTTTGACCGCGTTTTACATGCATTTTCAGTAGAGATGAGCGAACCGGTCGTGGTTCGGCTCGAGTTCGGTTCGTCACACGGAGGTCTCGTTCGAGTTCAGTTCGTCGAACGTTCGACGAACCAAACTCGAACCGCATAGGAAACAATGGCAGGCAATCACAAAGACATAAAAACACCTAGAAAACACCCTCAAAGGTGTCCAAAAGGTGACAAACAACTCACAACACAACACAAACACATGGGAAAGAGACAAGGACATATACTCATGCGAAAACAAAAGAGCTGGACAAGGAAAAAGAGGAAGAGACACAGATATAGGCATGGCACGCCCTTCTAAAATCATGTAAAACACCGCAAGGTGACTCCAAGCGGAGTCTCCCTTTTTTCCAAAAATTGGGCCACACACACACCCACCCCTTCAGTTGCAGCACTTATGCCCCAGTTGTACACTTCACAGCTAGATTTGCATCAAGCACATTCACAAATACGCCATACTTAACCGTTCCCAGGATGACCCCGGGGTAGGTAGCAAAGTCTTTGCTGAACCATGACTTGTTCATCTTGGCTCCTTTTAAAAAACACAGCAAGCAAGGGTTACTCCAAGCGGAGTCTCTCTTTTTTCCAAAAATTGGGCCCAACACATACCCACCCCTTCAGTGGCAGCACTTGTGCCCCAGATGTACACTTCACAGGTATATTTGCATCGAGCACATTCAAAAATATGCCATACTTAAACGTCCCCAGGATGACACCGGGGAAGGTAGCAAAGTCTTTCCTGATCTCAGCTCTGTTCATCTTGGATCATTTTTAAAAACAATGTAAGCAAGGGTTACTCCAAGCGGAGTCTCCCTTTTTTCCAAAAATTGGGCCCCACACACACCCACCCCTTCAGTGGCAGCAGTTGTGCCCCAGTTGTACACTTCACAGCTAGATTTGCATCAAGCACATTCAAAAATACGCCATTCTTAACCGTCCCCAGGATGACACTGGGGTAGGTAGCAAAGTCTTTCCTGATCCTAGCTCTGTTCATCTTGGCTCCTTTTTAAAAACACTGTAAGCAAGGGTTACTCCAAGCAAGGTCTCCCTTTTTCCAAAAATTGGGCCCCACAGACACCCCATCAGTGGCAGCACTTGTGCCCTAGTTGCAAACAGGATGTTTTGATTTGCATCAAGCACATTCAAAAATACGCGATCCTTAACCGTCCCCAGGATGACACCGGGGTAGGTAGCTAAGTCTTTTCTGATCCCAGCTCTGTTCATCTTGGCTCCTTTTTAAAAACACTGTAAGCAAGGGTTACTCCAAGCGGAGTCTCCCTTTTTTCCAAAAATTGTGCCACACACTCACCCACCCCTTCAGTGGCAGCAGTTGTGCCCCAGTTGTACACTTCACAGCTAGATTTGCATCAAGCACATTCAAAAATACGCCATTCTTAACCATCCCCAGGATGACACCGGGGTAGGTAGCAAAGTCTTTGCTGAATCATGACTTGTTCATCTTGGCTCCTTTTAAAAAACACTGCAAGCAAGGGTTACTCCAAGCGGAGTCTCCCTTTTTTCCAAAAATTGGGCCACACAGACACCCCATCAGTGGCAGCACTTGTGCCTTAGTTGCAAACAGCATGTTTTTATTTGCATCAAGCACATTCAAAAATACGCCATCCCAAACCGTCCCCAGGATGACACCGAGGTAGGTAGCAAAGTCTTTCCTGATCCCAGCTCTGTTAATCTTGGCTCCTTTTTAAAAACACTGTAAGCAAGGGTTACTCCAAGCGGAGTCTCCCTTTTTTCCAAAAATTGGGCCCCACACACACCCACCCCTTCAGTGGCAGCAGTTGTGCCCCAGTTGTACACTTCACAGTTAGATTTGCATCAAGCACATTCAAAAATACGCCATTCTTAACCGTCCCCAGGATGACACTGGGGTAGGTAGCAAAGTCTTTCCTGATCCTAGCTCTGTTCATCTTGGCTCCTTTTTAAAAACAATGTAAGCAAGGGTTACTCAAAGCAAGATCTCCCTTTTTTCCAAAAATTGGGCCCCACAGACACCCCATCAGTGGCAGCACTTGTGCCCTAGTTGCAAACAGGATGTTTTGATTTGCATCAAGCACATTCAAAAATACGCCATCCTTAACCGTCCCCAGGATGACACCGGGGTAGGTAGCTAAGTCTTTTCTGATCCCAGCTCTGTTCATCTTGGCTCCTTTTTAAAAACACTGTAAGCAAGGGTTACTCCAAGCGGAGTCTCCCTTTTTTCCAAAAATTGGGCCCCACACACACCCACCCCTTCAGTGGCAGCAGTTGTGCCCCAGTTGTACACTTCACAGCTAGATTTGCATCAAGCACATTCAAAAATACGCCATTCTTAACCGTCCCCAGGATGACACTGGGGTAGGTAGCAAAGTCTTTCCTGATCCTAGCTCTGTTCATCTTGGCTCCTTTTTAAAAACATTGTAAGCAAGGGTTACTCAAAGCAAGGTCTCCCTTTTTTCCAAAAATTGGGCCCCACAGACACCCCATCAGTGGCAGCACTTGTGCCCTAGTTGCAAACAGGATGTTTTGATTTGCATCAAGCACATTCAAAAATACGCCATCCTTAACCGTCCCCAGGATGACACCGGGGTAGGTAGCTAAGTCTTTTCTGATCCCAGCTCTGTTCATCTTGGCTCCTTTTTAAAAACACTGTAAGCAAGGGTTACTCCAAGCGGAGTCTCCCTTTTTTCCAAAAATTGTGCCACACACTCACCCACCCCTTCAGTGGCAGCAGTTGTGCCCCAGTTGTACACTTCACAGCTAGATTTGCATCAAGCACATTCAAAAATACGCCATTCTTAACCGTCCCCAGGATGACACCGGGGTAGGTAGCAAAGTCTTTGCTGAACCATGACTTGTTCATTTTGGCTCCTTTTTAAAAACACGGCAAGCAAGGGTTACTCCAAGCGGAGTCTCCCTTTTTTTCAAAAGTTGGGCCCCACACACACCCACCCCTTCAGTGGCAGCAGTTGTGCCCCAGTTGTACACTTCACAGCTAGATTTGCATCAAGCACATTCAAAAATACGCCATTCTTAACCGTCCCCAGGATGACACCGAGGTAGGTAGCAAAGTCTTTGCTGAACCCAGACACCCCATCAGTGGCAGCACTTGTGTCCTACTTGCAAACAGGATGTTTTGATTTGCATCAAGCACATTCAAAAATACGCCATCCTTAACCGTCCCCAGGATGACACCGGGGTAGGTAGCTAAGTCTTTTCTGAACCATGACTTGTTCATCTTGGCTCCTTTTTAAAAACACTGTAAGCAAGGGTTACTCCAAGCGGAGTCTCCCTTTTTTCCAAAAATTGTGCCACACACTCACCCACCCCTTCAGTGGCAGCAGTTGTGCCCCAGTTGTACACTTCACAGCTAGATTTGCATCAAGCACATTCAAAAATACGCCATTCTTAACCGTCCCCAGGATGACACCGGGGTAGGTAGCAAAGTCTTTGCTGAACCATGACTTGTTCATCTTGGCTCCTTTTTAAAAACACGGCAAGCAAGGGTTACTCCAAGCGGAGTCTCCCTTTTTTTCAAAAATTGGGCCCCACACACACCCACCCCTTCAGTGGCAGCAGTTGTGCCCCAGTTGTACACTTCACAGCTAGATTTGCATCAAGCACATTCAAAAATACGCCATTCTTAACCGTCCCCAGGATGACACCGAGGTAGGTAGCAAAGTCTTTGCTGAACCCAGACACCCCATCAGTGGCAGCACTTGTGCCCTACTTGCAAACAGGATGTTTTGATTTGCATCAAGCACATTCAAAAATACGCCATCCTTAACCGTCCCCAGGATGACACCGGGGTAGGTAGCTAAGTCTTTTCTGAACCATGACTTGTTCATCTTGGCTCCTTTATAAAAACACTGTAAGCAAGGGTTACTCCAAGCGGAGTCTCCCTTTTTTCCAAAAATTGGGCCACACAGACACCCCATCAGTGGAGGCACTTGTGCCCTAGTTGCAAACAGGATGTTTTGATTTGCATCAAGCACATTTCAAATCCACAAGCATTTACTCTCCCCAGGATGACACAGGGGTAGTAAATTCCTTGTGGATCCATGACTTGTTCATTTTGATGAACTTTAGTCTGTCCACATTGTCACTGAACAGACGCGTGCGCTTATCTGTCAGCACACACCCAGCAGCACTGAAGACACGTTCAGAGACAACGCTGGCAGCTGGACACGACAATATCTCCAAGGCGTAAGTTGAGAGCTCTGGTCATTTTTCAAGATTTGAAGCCCAAAATGAGCAAGGCTTCATTTGCAAAGTCATGGCATCAATGTTCATTTGGAGATACTCCTGTATCATCCTCTCCAGCTGTTGACTATGTGTCAGACTTGTTGTCTCTGGTGGCCTTGCAAAGGACGGTCTAAAAAAATTATGAAAAGATTCCATAAAATTGCTGTTACCAGCACCAGATACGGTGCTACTGGTACGGGTAGACTGTTGAAGATGACGAGACTGTCCCATGTTTGTCTAGTTACAACTGGGAGATTCACTCCCTGCACCTGCACGGTTGTTTGGTGGAAAAGCCGAGCTAAGATCGAGTTACTGCTTCTGCTGATACTCCTGCATACGTGTGTCCCTTTCTATGGCTGGAATTATGTCACAAAATTTGGACTTGTATCGGGGATCTAATTGTGTGGCAAGCCAGTAGTCATCATCACTTCTAATTTTAACAATACGAGGGTCATGTTGGAGGTAGTGCAGCAAGAAGGCGCTCATGTGTCTTGCGCAGCCATGCGGACCAAGTCCACGCTGTGTTTGTGGCATAGAGGTGCTAACCGTTCTTTCTTCCTCTGACATCTCCCCCCAACCTCTTTCAACAGAAATTTGATCAAGGTCTCCCTCATCCGCTGAGTCTTCCATGTCCATGGACAGTTCGTCCTCCATTTCTTCATATTCTCTTGCAGCTTCCTCAACATTTCGCCTGCTACCATGCGCCCTTGTTGATCCCTGTCCCCCATGGTCCCATGCCTGCCGCGTTGGTGATGATGAACGTCTGGACCTTGGTGATGTTGTTGTGTCTTGCGCATATGAATCCTCCTGTAGTTCCTCCCCTTCCTGTTGTCTCACCCCCTGACTCCGAATAGTGTTTAGCGTGTGCTCCAGCATGTAAATGACTGGAATTGTCATGCTGACAATGGCATTGTCAGCGCTAAACATATTCGTCGCCATGTCGAAACTTTGCAGAAGGGTGCATAGGTCCTTGATCTGAGACCACTCCATCAGGGTGATCTGCCCCACCTCTGCATCTCGTTGACCCAGGCTATACGTCATGACGTATTGCACCAGGTCTCGGCGGTGCTGCCACAGTCGCTGTAACATGTGGAGAGTCGAATTCCAGCGTGTCGCCACATCGCATTTCAGGCAATGAACCGGCAGGCGTAAAGACTTCTGGAGCGATGCAAGTCGCTCATCTGCGGCGGTTGAATGGCGGAAGTGAGCAGACAGTTTTCGTGCCCTTGTCAGAAGGCCATCTAGGCCGGGATAGTGTGTTAAAAATTGCTGGACAACAAGGTTCAACACGTGAGCCATACAAGGCACGTGTGTCACCTTGCCCAGGCGAAGGGCCGCACCCAGGTTTGCAGCATTGTCGCACACGGCCTTACCAGGCTGCAGGTTGAGTGGAGACAACCATTTATTAAACTCAGTCTCCAGAGCTGCCCACAACTCAGCTGCTGTGTGACTCCTATTTCCAAGACATGTCAAGCTAAAGACCGCTTGATGCCGTTGCGCTCTGCTGCCAGCATAGTAATGAGGGGTGTGTGATTCCTTCTGTGCAGTGCAAACGCTGGTGGCCTGACCAGGCAGGCTTGGGGCGGAGGTGGAGGACCCAGATGAGGTGGAGGAGGCAGAAGCAGTGGCGGAACTTGGACAGACAGAGGATTGACACACAAGGCGTGGGGACGGCAAGACTTGTGCAGCAGACCCTTCACCATCTATCACCATAGTTACCCAGTGCCTAGTCAGCGACATGTAATGTCCCTGTCCATGCTTACTGGTCCAAGTATCGGTGGTGAAATGCACCCGTTGACAAACAGAGTTTCTCAAGGAAGCGGTGATGTTGTGTGCAACATGCTGGTGTAGCGCGTGCACACCTTTCTTAGAGAAGTAGTGGCGACTGGGCATCTGGTACTGGGGCACAGCGACAGACATAAGGTCTCCAAAATCCTGTGTGTCCACCAGGCGGAATGGCAGCATTTCGGTAGCCAAGAGCTTACAGAGGGATAAAGTCAACCTCTTAGCTTTGTCATGGGTCGCAGGAAATGGCCTTTTATTTGTCCACATCTGAGGGACAGAGATCTGGCTGCTGTTTGTAGACGGTGTTGATAAGGGTGTCCCTGGAAAAATGCAGCTTTGTGAGAAAAGTGCAGGCGTAGACATGATGTCGCCTTTATCCAAAGTTGGTTGTTACGAGGGGGACCCGGGGAAGCGTGCCAAGATGGTATATGGACAGCTTCCGCCGGTCAAGGTCCACTGTGCGGTGTAAGGGACCGCTGCTATGGTGGGAGAAGCGTGAGCGGGTTGCTGCTAGCGATCGTCTGGAATGTCACAGACGATCTGCGTACACCTGTCCGCCCTAACCCGTGAGGGTTGTATGGCACGGGGCTCACAACTCGGTGTACCTGTTGCACGGGGACGCACAGAGGTGCCTACGCACGTGTGCCAGCGGGAGTCACAGGAATATGGCACGAGGGTAGCACAGAGGTGCCCACGCACGTGTGCTTCAGAAACCAGGTAAGTCCGACAGAGATTCAAGGAGCTCACCTGGGACAGGAACACAGCCTGTTCAACGGAATACTGCCGGAGCAGCAAGGCAGGGGCGAGACCTGCAAAATACAATGACGTCTGTACAGTGGCGTGGCAGCACGCTGCCAGACATCCAAACATAGAAGGACGGTCACGCGCCGCCATGATGGCAGGAGGGGTTTTTAAGGAGATGTAGCTCCAGCCAAGTGCGGGCGTGAGACGGATGTGACCCAATCATGATCTGTGACGTCCTGGCCCGGCCAGTCAGGATTCAGCACATCACCAGCCTCGTTATCTGGCCGTGTGATACCAGTGAGCGAATCAGAAGACGTCACGTGGGGCACATGCTCAACCTCCTGCCTCTGGGTCATAAAGGCGGGATCTTCGGTTTCACAATGTGCAGAGCTAAGGGAAGTCTTGCTGCTTCCCTGAGCATCTATCCTTTGCACACTGTGCAACCAATCCGACCCTCTGCGATGCCGAGCAGGAGGGCACTCAATTCCTTACAAGGAGTAAACCACTAGGTGTCACCCTACTGCTGCATCTAGGAGGAGGAAACTCCTGCAGTCTCCCAGACCTTTGGCGCTGCTGAGCAGGAGGGCTCGCGGCAGACAAGTAATGGGGGACCACCTCATTCTTTGCAAGAGGAGAGCCACGAGATGTAACAGTTGGTGCTATCGATGTCTGAGAGAGCTGTACACACGTACTTGTTTCCCCTTCCAAACCATCTGACGACTTACCAAGTAAACTGCCTGTTGCGGTTACAGTGGTGGAAGTTGTGCGTGGAAAACCAGGTTTGACAGCTGTCCCCACAGTCCTAGAAGATGAAGAGCGCGCGGATGCACTAGAAGGTGCAGGCGGTGGATGGTCCGCTCCGCTAGGCCGCATTACAGCACGGTGAGCTTCCCACCGGGACATATGATATTTTTTCATGTGCCGATTCATGGAAGAAGTTGTGAAGCTGCTGAGGTTTTGCCCTCTACTAACAGAATCATGACAAATTTTACAGATCACATAATTTGGGCGATCTTTTGCTATGTCAAAAAAGGACCAGGCTAGGCAAGGCTTAGATGGCATGCGACCTGCTGATCCACCCCGACTAGTGCTCAGAGGCACAGTGGTGGCTGAGGATGCAGTTGTAGACGTGCTACCAGTACTCCTACTCTATCCAGGAAGGCGCAAGGTAACTTTGTCGTCAGTTGCATCCTCCTCCACCGTCTCTGTTGACCTCCTCGAGGGCCTGACTGTGGGTTGACAGTAGGTGGGATCTAGAACTTCCTCATCAATTGTTGTGTTTGCACTCCCCTCACCCTCAGACCGAGCCTCTTCTTGCCCTGACCGAATATTTAAGTTGTCATCCCAATCTGGTATCTGCGTCTCATTGTCATCAGTATGTTCCTCATTGTCTATAACAACAGGTGATACAGTTTGTTAAAAAGGGTCAACATTATGCTCAGAAACTTGGTCCTCACGGCCTGAATCAGAGTCGCAAAGGTTCTGGGCATCACTGCAGACCATTTCCTGGTCTGTACTCACTGTAGCTTGGGAGCAGACCTCTGATTCCCAGGCTATAGTGTGACTGAACAGCTCTGCAGACTCAGCCATCTCAGTTCCACCATACTGTGCTGGGCGGATGGAGACTTCAGAGCTGAGAGAATGCAAGTGTGATTGGGCTGACAACTCAGAGGACTGATGTTTTTTGGATGAGGTAGTTGAGGTGGCGGAGAGGGCACTTGTTTGACCACTTGAGATCCATTCAAGCATTTTCCTTTTTTGGCCATCATCTTCCTTTGTTCCAGTTGTTCGTGTTCGTAAAAAAGGGAGCACATCGGATTGTCAACGGTAAGTAGTAGACATCTTACTTTTGCTGGAAGATGGTCTATCTTCAGCAGATGTTAATGGAGCTTTGCCACCTTCCCCACGGACAAACCCTTTTTTTTCCTTTTCCAACATGCCTCTTTCCCTTTCCACCAGCATTTGTCATTTTGCCACTCATTTTGATTGCGACAAGATTGTGCACTTAAAATGTGGTAGTAAAAATTGAGAGGTGGTGTAGATTTCAGCGGTGGTCTAGCTTTATTAATAGCAGAATAAACAACAATAATTATCCCTGACAATGCAACTACGGCCCTTAAACTGGCAGCAGTGTTTGCTAGTATAATGGCTTAGTAACAATGAGTTTGAGTGTGCAATGCAGGCAGACGTGCTGCAAATATCTTTGCACTAGTGGGACAATACAGAAGTCCAACAGCCACTTTTATGATGCCACTAAGTTCACTCAGTGTTTGCTAGTATAATGGCTTAGTAACAATGAGTTTGAGTGTGCAATGCAGGTAGACGTGCTGCAAATATCTTTGCACTAGTGGGACAATACAGAAGTCCAACAGCCACTTTTATGATGCCACTAAGTTCACTCAGTGTTTGCTAGTATAATGGCTTAGTAACAATGAGTTTGAGTGTGCAATGCAGGCAGACGTGCTGCAAATATCTTTGCACTAGTGGGACAGTACAGAAGTCCAACAGCCACTTTTATGATGCCACTAAGTTTACTCAGTGTTTGCTAGTATAATGGCTTAGTAACAATGAGTTTGAGTTTGCAATGCAGGCAGACGTGCTGCAAATATCTTTGCACTAGTGGGACAATACAGAAGTCCAACAGCCACGTTTAGGATGCCACTAAGTTCACGCAGTGTTTGCTAGTATAATGGCTTAGTAACAATGAGTTTGAGTGTGCAAAGGGTAGGAGGGTACAGTGCCAGGGTTGTGGGTATCTGGGTAGAGGAAAGGAAGCCTGCCTTTCTATCCCTGCTAATGGGGAAATGCAGCGAGGAAATCCCTGACCTTAGCTACACAGACGCTGTCATCTTGTGTAGCTGGTAAACTCTGTTTTCACGGACCTGTCACCTATGGCTCTGACCCTGCCGGTATTAGCCCTTAAAAGGACTGATAGAAAGTGCTATCCCTATTCTGTACAGCGCTGTGTATAGAGTGTACACAGCAATATCGGAGATAGGCGCTGCGCCAGCGGTGACTGACACCAAGGACGCAGAAGAGATAATGGCGTCCGGACGGGCAGATACTCGTTTTTATAATGCAGGAACATGTGACATGGACATCCTATCACACATGCCGTTGTTTCTCTGGCTAAAAGTCCACTTAGCTGTGTGTGTGTCTGGGATTGGCTGACATGCTGGCCCGCCCTACTACACGCGCTTAGGGAAGGAAGACAAGGGAAAAAAAAAATTGGCGATCATTATCCATACAGCAGTGATCTGAATGCGCTGTTCCCGCACACTATACACTGAAATTTCATAATAGTGTGAGTCACAGAGTGACTTACACTATTACAGCGGAAAGACAGCTAGTAATTAGCTGGTCTTTTTGCTGCTAGAACCGTTCTCGAACGTATCTAGAACTATCGAGCTTTAGCAAAAAGCTTGAGTTCTAGTTCTATCTAGAACAGCCCCCAAAATCACTCGAGCCACGAACTGGAGAACCTCGAACCGCGAACCGCGCTCAACTCTAATTTTCAGTGCTTAAATTGAGATGCGTTTTCAACACAAATACACAACTAAATAAAGTTTGAACATTCAAACAGTAGGAGGAAAAAAAATGAAAAAATAATATATTAATCTTTAAATCATACACTATAATGATAATTTACTGAAAATTAATAAAGCAATTTAATAATTATGATCAAAATGAAGTAAAAGTATTGTTTGACTCATTTTTTAAAGTCGGAATGGATGTGAGGGCAATTGGAAACCTCTTGACTAGAGATAAGCGAGCCTCTGAACGCTAAAGTTTGGTTCGGTTTGTCGAACGGAGGCCCCGTTCAATGAACGTTCGACGAACCATTCGACGAACTTCTCGAACCCCATTGAAACCAATGGCAGGCAAACACAAACACATAAAAACACATTATAAATGTACATATACAGTTAATAAACATTTCCATTATACTTACAGGTCCCCGCGACGCGTTGTGCACTCTGTCTCCCGCCGCTTTTCCTTCCATTAATCGCTGAGTCCTCCCGGTAACCCGCAAAGGACCTTCCATGACGTCAAAAAAAGCATGTGACCAGTACACGTGTCTATTATCTCAATGGCTACAGACTGGTCACATGGCTATGACGTCATGCTAGGTCCTGTCATTGCATCTCTCCGGTACGCGGTGATCGTTCCAGCATCTCCGTGTACCGGCGAAATGCTCTGCACACGTTCGGCTTCCCCGTTCTGCTTCCCCATTCCAGTATTCACTGGCTGCCACAGCTGATCAATAACGGAGATCACCGTTGCTATAGCAACCCGCCTGTCAGCGGTGACGTCACCTCTTACAGACTGCAGTCTCTGCTCGCTCACTCACTGAGTGAATAGACTGCACAAGGAGCATTAGCGTCTTCCTCCCATGCAGCGCTGTCTGATGTAGCAGAGCTGCATGGGTTAAAGGAGAAAGAAGACAAAAGGCCATGGATCGTGGAGGGCTGACAGGGAGTAATAAACATGAAGTCTCTAAATGTGTCTGTGTATTTATTTCTAGTAAAGTATTTTTTCTCTGTGTGGTGTCTTTTTTTTAACCCTTTATTGGAGATTCTTAATGGCTGGGTCAAACTTGCCTGACATTAAGAATCTCTGGCTTAATACTAGCTAGTAAAACTCATGACTACCCAGCAAGCCACCCGGCTTCAGGGCTGCTGGAAGAGTTGGTTACAGCGCCAGATGATGGCGCTTCCATGAAAGCGCCATTTTCTGGAGCGGCCGCGGACTTCAATTCGCAGCAGAGGGGCCCAGAAAGTTCAGGCCAACCTGTGCTGTGGACTCCAATCCCCAGCTGCCTAGTTGTATCTGGCTGAACACAAAAATATGGCAAAGCCCGCATCATTTAATTTTTAATTATTTCATAAAATAAGGGAAATAATTAAAAAAATGGGCTTCCCTATATTTTTGGTTCCCAGCCGGGTACAAATAGGCAGCTGGGGATTGGGGGCAGCCCGTAGGTGCCTTCTGTACCTGGCTAGCATACAAAATATGGCGAAGCCCACGTCATTTTTTTGGTTGGCAAAAAACTCTTGCATACAGTCCTGGATGGAGTATGCTGAGACTTGTAGTTCTGCAGCTGCTGTCTGCTCTCCTGCATACACTAGTGATTGGAGCATGCTGAGGCTTGTCATTCTGCAGCTGCTGTCTGCTCTCCTCCGTACAGACAGATAGCAGCTGCAGAACTACAAGGCTCAGCATACTCCATCCAGGACTGTATGCAGGAGTTTTTTGCCCCCCAAAAAAATTATGTGGGCTTCGGCATATTTGCCCCAACCTGCCCCAACCCACAGCTGCCTATTTGTACCCGGCTGGGAACCAAAAATATAGGGATGCCTTTTTTTTATTAATTATTTCATGAATTTCCTGAAATAATTCAAAAACAAATGACGTGGGCTTTGCCATATTTTTGTGTCCAGCCTGGTACAACTAGGCAGCTGGGGATTGGAATCCGCAGCACAGGTTGGCCTGAGCTTTCTGGGCCCCTCTGCTGCGAATTGCAGTCCGCAGCTGCCCCATAAAATGGCGCTTTCATAGAATCGCCATCTTCTGGCGCTGTATCCAACTCTTCCAGCTGCACTGGTGATGGGTGGCTCGCTGGGTAATAATGGGGTTAGGGCTAGCTGTATATTATCAACTGGCCCTAAGCCCGAAATTCATGGTGTCACGCCAATATTAGACATGGCCACCATGAATTTCTAGTAGTGATAAAAAGAAAACACAACACACAGAAAAATATTTTTATTATAAATAAAACACAACACAATTAGTGACTCCATCTTTATTGAAATAAAGAATCCCCCTCTGCAGTAAATCCTGTGTCAAGGGTCCCTCGGTGTCCAATCCGGATCCAATATCATCTGATCGGTTTGCTGGAAGGCAAAGCGATCAGATGATGTGTCAGGTTCAAGGGCCTGAATCACACGACACAGCAGCTGATTGTATAAATGGTTTTTTTTATAATCAGCTGATACATGAGTGCAATAAAAAAGAAAGAAAGACAGAAAGAAAGAAAGAAAGAAAGAAAGAAAGAAAGAAAGAAAGAAAGAAAGAAAGAAAGAAAGAAAGAAAGAGAGAAAAAGAAAGACAAAAAGAAAGAAAGACAGAAAGACAGAAAGACAGAAAGAAAGAAAGAAAGAAAGAGAGAAAGAAAGAAAAGCAGGAAGAAAGAAAGTAAGAAAGACAGAGAGAGAAAGACAGAGAGAGAGAGAGAATGAATGAATGCAGCCTCATTCCGTGAAGCGGCTCACAGCTTTTGTCCAGCTACTCCCCTCTGTGTATAATTAAAATACAATTATAAATAAAGAATAATAATTAATTTAAAATTGCAAATAAAAAAAGTTCTTTACCGACACAGCCGGAACTTGAACTTGTGAAGTTATACTTCTTAGGTGAGTGCGCTATCCCTACAGCCACTGGCTCCAATGAGGAATATAGGCAGATTTCCTAGTCTTGAGGTCTGCAAAGCTGACTGAAGTCTGAGGTGACAGCGCAATTCTCTGCATGTGCTAGGTGGAGCAGACACAGAGTACTCATGTTATGTAGCAGAGTTGACAGTGTCATGTGGATTACTTCGGACCTGGAGGGGTATTTGGGGATATTAATAAAATGGTGAAAGAGGATTTTTTTTTGTTTTTTATTCCAAATAAAGGATTTTTCGCTGTGTGTGTTTCTTTACTTTCACTTACGGTTTAATCATGGAAAGTATCTCGGGGAGACGCCTGGCATGATTAACTCATTATTACCTCAATTGCCACTGCACCACAGCAATTCGGGATGTCCTGGGTGGCGTCCCGGGACTGTCGCATCTAATGTATGCAATTACGGGTGGCTACTGGGTGATATTGTTAGGGTGGTGGGCTCCCCATAATATGGCGCTCCCCATCCTGACAATACCACCCTCCAGCCATGTGGCTTTATCCTGGCTGGTATCAAATATGGGGGGAACTGCATTTTTTTTTTATTATTATTTATTTATTTTTTATTTTACTGCACAATATAGAGTCTCCTGCTGGTGGCTGTGATTGGTTGCAGTGAGACAGCTGTCACTCACCGTGGGGGTGTGTCTGACTTTCAACCAATCATGAGCGCCGGTGGGAGGGGAAAGTATTGAATAACTGATTGAATAATGAAGCGGCAGCCATTTTCAAAAGAGGAAAAGACGCCACAGATTTGTGACAGCCATGCAGCGCCGAGCCCGTGATCGGTGAGTAGGAAGGGGAGGGGGATTGTGCTGGGGATACAGGACGCATGCAAATAGCAACGTGTGCACATAGCCTTACTGTGAAAAGCCACATTTTTGGTGATCGAACCGTTCTCGAACTGCCGAACTTTTATCAAAAAGCTTGAGTTCGTTGAACGTCTCGAACACCCCCCAAAATCACTCGAACATGAAATTGGCGAACCTCGAGCCTTGAACATCGCTCATCTCTACTCTTGACCTCACTATAATGCCAAAAACGCATGCTTTGATTTTGTCAAAAAAGCATGTGCTTCGCATCAAAAAAGTATGAAAAACGCTAGAAATTTCTTTTAGGATGCGTTTTGAAAAATCTCATTGACTTCTATGTTAGCAAAATGCTGCCAAAATGGCAAAATCAATTGACATGTTGCTTCTTCAAATGCAGAGATTTTGACAATTTTTTTATCAACAAAAATGCTGTGTTTTTAAATGCATCGTGCGCACAAGAAAGTCCTATTTTCCATAGACTTTGCTTGGAAACCAAAACACATGCCATTTTGCATTAAAATGCTGCAGTTTAAAATGTTTCGGAAACACATGAAGAAACGCAATGTGCGCACATGGCCTTAGGGTCAATGTCCTGTTAGAAGATGAACCTACGCCTCCGTCTCAAGCCTTTTGCAGCTTCTGACAGGTTTTTGTCCAAGATTGATCTGTATTTACATGCATCCATCTTGTCATAAACATTGACCATCTTCCTTCATCCTGCTGTAGAAAAGCATCTCCACAGCATGATTCTGCCACCACAATGTTTGACAGTGGGGATGTTGTTTTCAGGGTGATTTGCAGTGTTATTTGTCCACCGAAGAAAGCCTTTTGTATTTGACCTTATTTGGTCTTTTCTGAGAAGAGCACATTCTTCCACATTTTAGCACTGTCCCCTACATGGCATGTTGAAGAAGGTGCTCTCATCATATGTTACTGTGGCACCCTGGCCTAGCCAGGTCATCACAGATAACATACAAACACCCCCACCCCCATTAGACAGGGACACCAGCCAAACAAAAACCCTTGTTGCCTCCCTCCAGTGTCTGATGTCCACACCAGGTGGGGTGGAGCTAAGCGGTTGGCCCCACCCACCGAGGAGTTCACAGGCCTGGAGGCAGGAAAAGTGACAGCTGAGTGTTGGAGTTTGAAGTGAGAGGAGCAAGCACTTGGGTATGTGGGTTTGTGGCCCAGGCACTGACAGCAAGGTTGGCAGACGGTGGTGGCCGTCTGCAGGAGTGGTGGTGCAACGCGGAACCGTAGAAAAGGGGTCGGGCGACGGCCCGCCGGTACCGACCGGGTAGCGAAGTGAAGCCAGCACACACAGGCAGGGCCATCGGACTCCGACCAGGCTTGGAGCCGCCGTCAATAGTAAGATCCGAATGTGACTGGAACCCCAGGGGTTTCATAACAGCAAGAGTCCTGATTGAAGGCAACCACCCACACCGTGAGGGTATACAGCTACCGCCTAAGGCTAGAGACCCAAGGGCCAGCGCCTGAGGGCAAAAGGGCTCCTCCGGTACCCATACACCGGGGAGCGGACTACCGTTGGGAATCCATAGTAGTCAGAAGGAGAACATCAAGGTGCAGGGAAAGACAGATGCCATCACCTGTCCAGGGAGAGACACTGCAGCCGGCTGCGGGACCCGTCCATACAGCCGTTTGGTTTACCGAGGACTTTGTACCTTTCTTGCTGAGTGAGTACACCCGTGCCATCCGACACCGCACCACGCTGTCCCTGCAACCCTGCACCTCACCAGCCCTGCCTCCCCGTCACAACATCATCGGGCCCCGGGACCACCAACTTCTACCCACGGAGGGCGAAAACAACATCCCAGCTGCTCCTTACCATCGATCCCGGGATCCCCGTCCTCAGCAGCGGTGGTGCCTATCTTCACCACGACCTGTGGGTGGCGTAACGGACTAAATCCCCCAAACCAACCCCCCTTTCACTCACGGGCGAGGAGCGCCGCTCGAGCCACCGAGCAGCCATCGCAGCAGCGCCAGACCCGAGCGTTAGCAAGAGCGCAGCAGCGACGGCGTCCTCCCCGCCCGCGACATTACCAAAGTAAATCTTTTTAGGTAAAAACCAAAATGGTTATCATGGTATCTTGGTGCACATCTCTAAGGCATTTACTTAAGCCTCTACAGGCCAGCTCAGATTAGGGACACCACCTGAGTATTAGGCCATGTGCGCACGTTGCGTTTAGTTACTTGCAGAAATCACTGGCAGAATTTGTCATTGTCAAATTTGGTTTTGACCACATAAACGCAGGAAATACGCAAGCATTTTATAGCATTTTTGCCGCGTTTTAACCGCGTTTTACATGAATTTTTAGTGCTTAAATTGAGATGTGTTTTCAATACAAATACACAACTAAATAAAGTTTGAACATTCAAACATTAGGAAAAAAATAAAAAAAAAATAAACTTTAAATCAAACACTATAATAATAATTTACCGAAATGATTAATGACATTTAATAATTATGTTCAAAGTAAAGTAAAAGTATTGTTTGACTCATTTTTTAAAGTCGGAATGGATGTGAGGGCAAATGGAAACCTCTTGACCTCACTATAATGCCAAAAACGCATGCTTTGATTTTGAGAAAAAGCATCCGTTTAGCATCAAAAAAGCATGTAAAACGCTAGATATTTCTTTAAGGATGCGTTTTGATAATTCTCATTGACTTCACTGTTAGGAAAACGCTACCAAAATGGCAAAAACAATTGACATGTTGCTTCTTCAAACGCAGAGATTTTGACAAATGTTTGACACCAAAAATGCTGCGTTTATAAACCGTGCGCACAAGAAAGCCCTATTTTCCATAGACTTTGCCTGGAAATCAAAACGCATGCAATTTTGCATTAAAACGCTGCAGCTCAAAACGCTGCGGAAACGCATGAAAAAACGCAGCGTGCGCACATGAACTTAAGATAGTTTGGCATCCCTGTTTACATACACTAGCCTTATCCATGCTCTCTGTTACAGTTATCCCAAAGTGTGCACTCAACTCTGTTGGGCTAGTTTTGTCCAAATATCCAGCTCTGCTAATCCAGGGTGCCTTGCTGTAAACTTGGATATTTGAATATCTGCTCCCTTGACTATTCTATTTCAATGTGCCTGCCTCCATACTTGACCTTGTTGTCCCAATGTGCTCGCTCACAAAGTCATCTCTACTGTATCTCTATATACTATACTCTAATGCTTCAACATATTCTTTTGTATATCCAGTTCCACTGTTCCACACTGTTTTATGTGCCCTCTACCATATCCATCCTTTCTGTTCCACATGTCCCACAGCATACCAAGCTACTGTGTTTCATGTGCCATTTAGAATACCTATCTCTGCTGCTCCATATGTCATCCAGCATATTCAGCACCCCATTCAATGTATTATCCAGCGATTTCACTTCACTTTCCCTAGTGCCATCCACCTTATATAGCGCCAATGCTGTTCCAAGGGGTCACTAGCATAATCAGCTTATGCCTTCTGCTGTCTGTCTTATCCAACACCTCTGATCAGTGTTGCTCATTCAGACGTAGTTTCCCATTCAGACCCTAGTGAATCTGTCTAGGTAAGACATAAGATACAGTACATACCATATTTTTCGGACTATAAGATGCAGCGGGCCATAAGATGCACCCTGGTTTTAGAGGGGTAAAATAAGAAAATAAAACTTTAAGCAAAAAATGTGGTCATGACACACTGTTATGGGGCGAGGATCTGCTGCTGACACTGTTATGGGGGTAATGTCCCCAAATTCTCTACTAAGGTACCCCATCCTGGCAATGATCCTTCTGCCTTGTATATTATCCCCATCCTTGTATATATGTCCCCATCACATAAAAAGAAACGTTTAGGCTATGTGTGAACGCTGCCTTTTTTGCCGTGTTTTTGCACGTTTTTTGGGTGCAGTTTTGGTTGAATTTCCTTCCCCAGCAAAGTCTGAGATTTTATTTTTGCTGTCCGCACATTAGGCTCATAGCATATTCACTCCTTCCCTGCTCACCGGTGGCTGTGATTGGTTGAAGGCAGACCCGCCCCCAAGCTGAGTGACAGCAGTCTAACTACAGCCAATCACAGATGCCGCTGGGCGGGTATATATCGTATAATAAATTAAATAATTTAAAAAAAAAAATGGCATGCAGTCACCCCCAATTTTGATAACCAGCCAAGATAAAGTCTCACAGCTGCTGGCTGGTATTCTCAGGCTTGGGAGACCCAGGTTTTTGGGAGCCCCCCAAGCCTAAAAATATCAGCCCTTTTGGTAGGATAAGGCACAGCCACAGAAGTACAGAGAAGTCAAGGTGCACTTGTCGGCTTCCAAACCAAACGTATTCAAGTAAATACAAGGCCCTCTTCAAAAATAATTTGCATGTAGTTTATTTTCAAAAAACAGGGGGTTGACAATGTGACGTTTCGGCCACAGGATGGCCTTCATCAGACAACTGTGTTAGACACCAAAATACAAAAAAAATCACCATCATGATAAAGTTACATCATGGAAAATATCTTTCCAAAAAACATACAGAACATATTAAACATGAAAATAAAAGAGAAAAAAAGAAGATAAAAAAGAGAAGAAAAAGAAAAGGTAGTATAAATACCAGCATTTAATAGGAAAAACCAAGAGATACTGGCTAAAGAGACCCAAAGAAAGGTGTGTCTGTTTTTTTATGAAAAAATGGGTAAAAGTGCTCATTAGCATTTTTAAGTTCTTTTTTTTTTAAGTTCTTCAAACTCCTCAAGGGATGAATTAAGAGTTTGTAACAGGTTCTCAATAGCAGTAATTTTCTCTTGAGTAGAGCTAATATTTTGTTGAAGAAACTCAACTGTTAAGGGTGCTTTACACAAGACGACAGATCGTGCGATGCATCGTCGGAGTCATGGTTTTCGTGACGCACATCCGGCATCATACACGATGTCATCTCGTGTGAAACCTCTGAGCGACGCAGTATCGCTCACAAATCGTGAGTCGTGTACTCGTCGCTTAGTTTCATAATATCGTTTATTTTTACTTGTGTCGGTTGTTCATCGTTCCCATGGCAGCTCACGTCGCTCCGTGTGACACACCACGGGAGCGATTAACTCTGCTTACCTGTGTCCCGCGGCTCCCGCCGGCTATGCGGAAGGAAGGAGGTGGGCGGGATGTTTACATCCCGCTCATCTCCGCCCCTCCGCTTCTATTGGCCGGCGGCTGTGTGACGTCACTGTGACGCCGAACGTCCCTCCCCATTCAGGAAGTAGACGTTCGCCGCCCACAGCGAGGTCGCTCAGCAGGTAAGTACGTGTGATGGGGGTTTCACGACTTTGTGCGACACGGGCAGCGATTTGCCCGTGACGCACAAACGACGGGGGCGGGTACGATCGATTGCGAAATCGCACAATCGGTCGTCCCGTGTAAAGCAGGCTTTAGGGTCATCAAATCAAATTTGAGTATTTTGCTCGTACGGCAAAGCTTGCTAATAAAATGAGTAACAAATTTACAGCAAGCTTTGCTCGTTAGGCGGAATACTCGCTAACTGGGTTACTCGTTAACCGAGGTTCCACTGACATGATTGCTACCTACTATAACACTGTAGAATGCTGAGGATACCTGTTCACATTAGTCTCACCTTATTTGATAAACTTTATAAATCTTCATGTTTTGTATACACAATACTTTTTCCTGTTTGCCCCTGCTTCCCCTGATGTTTCATCCAACCAAAAAATCTCTGTAAACTTGAACTGCAGTCAGCATCAACCTGGCCGTGAAGGGCAGCAGCACATTAAATAGTGATGATTGCAACCATGGAAATACACCAGTAATAAAAATGTTTCCAATTTAACAATAGTCTTACCTTTCCGGAAAGACTGTCATTTTCTTGCTTCTATGACAAACTTTAGGACAGCCATCATTTTGTCTCACTTGAATTGATAGACAGCCATCATTTTGTCTCACTTGAATTGATATTTCGCTTTTGGAGTCTGAGTCTAAGGTAGATGTTAAATGAACCTGTTCTTCTCCACTCTGTAAGAGCACGAGTTTGTCAGAAAGTCCTTCACGGGCTCTTTAATTTCTCTACTTTGTGATATTTGATTCTGAATTGCAATCATCTTTTGCAACAGGATAGCTTGATGAGTAATCAGTCTGGTTTTCCCTCTCTTTATTCAGTTCTTCCAAGATTTCCTTTGTTAAATCAATGGCAAAAGCTGTTTTTTCTTCCTTCTTTTTTTATCTGCTTTAATTTTTACACTTTCCAGCAAGGATTCTGATTACCATTACTGGTTAGCATTTGATTACGCATTATACAGTAATGGACATGGCAAGGTTTATAGCATTTTTCACTCTTTTCTGCGTCTAAAAGACGCATTAAAGATAATGTCTGGGATAAATTTTAGTAAGGCCTCATTCAGACATATGTGTTTTTACAGAGTTAAAAAAAAATATTTCCAATATCCCTACCAGTTTGTAATCTGGGTTATTTCTGTATGTATCATTAATCCAGAGGAAGAAAAGCGGCAACTCACTTGATCCGTGACCAAACAACTTTATTCTGCTATCGCAGACAACCGCCGGAGCAGTGGAGAGAGAGGGAGGTTCGAGGGTGAGGAGTGGACGACAGTCTGTCATCCACTTCTCATCCACGCACCTCCCTCTCTCCCCACTGCTCCGGCGGTTGTCTGCGATAGCAGAATAAAGTTGCTTGGCCACGGATCGAGTGAGTTGCCGCTTTTCTTTCTCTGGATTATTGTACCTTTCACCACTTTACATGCTGAGCACCGCTTTACAAGGCAACTTCAACCAAGGAGCACGCAAAGTCCAGGAACCACTGACCGTCACGGAACTGTGAGTACAGCCCCACTGCATGGCATTGGTGCTGCAGTGCCCGACCTCTTTCTTTATAATCACATATTTCTGTATGTATGTTTTCTGGCATTCATGTTCCATGTACAGTGAAGGAAATAATTATTTGATCCCTTGCTGATTTTGCAAGTTTGCCCACAGACATGAACAGTATATAATTTTAAGGGTAGGTTACTCTTAATAGTGAGAGAATATCCACAATAAAATCCAGAAAATCACATTGTATAAGTTATATAAATTTATTTGCATTTTGCAAAGAGAAATAAGTATTTGATTCCCTACCAACCGTTAAGAGTTCTTGCTCCTATAGACCACTTAGGCGCTCCTAATCAACTCATTAAAGACAACTGTCTTAAATTGTCACCTGTATAAAAGACTCCTGTCCACAGACTCAATCTGTCAGACTCTAACCTCTACAACCAAAGAGCTTTCTAAGGATGTCAGGGACAAGACCATAGACCTGCTTAAGGCTGGAATGGGCTACAAAACCATAAGTAAGACGCTGGGTGAGAAGGAGACAACTGTTGGTGCAATAGTACGAAAATGGAAGAAATACAAAATGAGTGTCAATCGACATCAATCTGGGGCACCATGCAAAATCTAACCTCGTGTGCTATCCAGGATCATGAGGTGAGAGATCAGCCTAAAACTACATGGGGGAACTTGTTAATGATCTCAAGGCAGCTGAGACCACTGCTTAAAATCCAGCAGTGCCCACTAAGTCCCACTGCTTAAAAAGGCACATGTACAGGCCTGTCTGAAGTTTGCCAGTGAACACATGAGTGATTGGGAGAAGGTGCTGTGGTCAGATGACACAAACATTGAGCTCTTTCACATTAACTCAACTTGCTGTGTTTGGAGGAAGAGAAATGCTGCCTACGACCCCAAGATCACTGTCCCTACTGTCAAGCATGAAGGTGGAAACATTATGTTTTGGGGTTTGTCTCTGTTAAGGGCACAGGACTACTTCAAGGTATCAATGGGACAATAGATGGAGCCACGTACTGTAAAATCCTGAGTGAAAAACTTCTTCCCTCCGCCAGGACATTAAAAATGGGTCGTGGCTGAGTCTTCCAGCACAACAATGACCCAAAACTTACAGTCAAGGCAACAAAGCACTGGCTCAAAAAGAAGCACATTAAGGTCATGGAGTGGCCTAGCCAGTCTCCAAACCTTAATCCCATAGAAAACTTATGGAAGGAGCTGAAGCTCTGAGTTGCCAAGCAACAGCCTCAAAATTTTAATGATTTAGAGATGATCTGGAAAGAGGAGTGGACCAAAATTCCTCCTGACATGCACACAAACCTCATCATCAACTACAACATGTGTCTGACTGCTGTGCTTGCCAAAAAAGGTTTTGCCACCAAGTATTAAGTCTTGTTTGCCAGAGGGATCAAATACTTATTTCTCTCTGCAAAATGCAAATAAATTTATATAATTTATACAATGGGATTTTCTGGATTTTATTTTTGATATTCTATATCTCACTGTTAAAATTAACCTGCCCTTAATATTACAGATTGTTGATGTCTTTATCAGTGGGCAAACTTACAAAATCAGCAAGGAATCAAATAATTATTTCCTTCACTGCATGTAAAAAAAAATAGAAAGCAGTCTAATGACTGATTAGGGTATTAAAATGAATCTTTCTATTGGTTTTTGCTATCTCATCCTATCTCATCTGAGAGCAACATGATATAGGCAAAGATACCCTGAAACCAACAATGTATCACTTGGATTACTGAGTCCAGCCATTCTGACACGATCAGAGTTTTTAGATTTAGCAATGCAGCAGAGCTCAGAGAGTTGCCCACACCAGGCACTCTATAGAGACAGGGAGAAGCTGCTAATCGCTGCTTAGACTGAAATGTGCTGTCACATGGAGGTTTTTAGAAACATTGCTAACTTTCATGGTGGCATTGGGATTTGTACTATAGATTTTAACACTCTGCCTGATAACTTCTATGATTTCGGTGATCAGCGCAGGCAGATTCTGGTGTCGACTGGCGGACTGGTAGTTCATAGGCCGGCTAGGAAGAGTTAACCTGTGCTTCCCTGCTTGTGGGTCTCTTTTGATCACATGATCTGGGGGAGCCAATCATATATGCTCCCCTCCTATATATGCTGCCTAGATCATTTCTTCTATAGCAGTCATAGTTTAACTAAGCTGGTCTGGGGAGGGATTGTGATCCAAATTAACTAGCAGTTGTATTACTTGTTGCTGTGTACGGTTGTAGAGTTAACTTTTCTTGTTTTTTTTTGCTATCTTCCTGCTCTTGCTTTTCTCCTGAGTATCTCATTGTTCCTGTGAGTTTACAGTGTATCAAAATTTTGGTTTCCCCTGTCTTTCTTTATCTGTGTTTCAAGATCACTCCTGCCCTTTCCTTCCCTAATGGGAGGTAGGTATCAGATTAGTTCTGGTCACGAGCATAGTCAGGCACCTGACTCAGGAATCGCCACCATCAGGAGTTACCCTGAGGTTAGGGATAGCCTAGGAATCCCTAGCATGAAGGACAGCATAGGAGCCCCTGTCCCTTAATTTCTTATAGTCATATCATGATAGGTGTCCTGTGCAAAGTTTCCCTTTGGTGCCCCCACACCATTTTTTCCAAAGGATTCATGAATGGGCAGGCAACTAACTTTTACACCCTAAGAACATTGATTTATCCTTTCTGTTATGGTGTTTTATCATAAAATATCATTTCTTAAAGTATAAAAAATAAAGTGATTTTTTTTTTCCATCCAGTCATTTGTATGCAGTGTGTTTTGCGATATTTACCAGTGTTCGAACTGGCAGAAGACAGAGACTGGTAAGCATTGCAGTACACCCTCTACATACAGAATACTGTCTGCTAATAGAGCAGAAAATAAAAGCAAATCACTGGAGAGCTCTTTTAACCTAACGTTCACACCACAAGGCAGCAAGATATGCTGCAGAAAAGCACAATTCTGATCTTAATATGACCAGTTCAGGCTTTCTGCATCGTGACGTGTTGTAAGTTAAAGGGGCTGTTTCATCCTATTAAATGAGTAAAATTGTAAAGTACTGTACTTGAAAAAAAAAACTGTACAAATCCTCTCCTTTCTCAAGAATAGGAGTTTTACTTTAAGTGTGCCTTACTTTTTACCTAGGTTATCAGCCCCATTAAATATTATGCACCCACACTAATTCCCAACCCCTTCCCCCCAGATGTAATAGAGCTGGTTTGGTGACTGATGCACATACAGATGTAGCAGAGCTGGGTTGGTGACTGACACACACTCATATGTAGCAGAGCTCAGTTGATAACTGAAGCACATAGAGATATAATAGAGCTGGGTTGGTGACTGATGCACATACAGATGTAGCAGAGCTGGGTTGGTGACTGACACACACTCAGATGTAGCAGAGCTCAGTTGGTGACTGATGCACATACAGATGTAATAGAGCTGGGTTGGTGACTGAGGCAAAAACAGATGTACTGAAGCTTGGTTGATGACTGACACACACAGATGTAGCAGAGCTGGGTAGGTGACTGGTGCGCTAAAAAGATGTAGCAGAGCTTGGATGCTGACTGACGCAAACACAGATGTACCATTTTTTTCTCCATAGGCTTTTATTGGAAGCATGACAAAAAATGCATGTTAAAATGGTAATGGTTTTTTTAAGTAAAATAAAAGCATTTCTGAACTACGGTATAAAAAATGCTGCTACAAATCTGTACCAAAAATGCATCAAGGTGGAAAACACATTAGGAAGACGATGAAAAAATGCAATAATCAGAAAAGACTGTTATTACGTAATTTTGTGCATATACATGCAGAAAACATGCAAATAAAAAGCAACAGAAAAAAAGCAGGATTTACACCACTCTAAAGCTTCCCGTACAGTTTTGATAGTTGTCAGTCAACTGCTTATTATGCAGTGATATTGATCCATTCCAACTGCTCCATATATATATATATAGATGATGAGTATTCAAGGGTTAGAAGCAAATATTGTAATTAGAGATGAGCCACCCCTCTAGCGTTCGAGGTCCGTTCGACGAACGTTCGACGAACCGTTCGACGAACCACTCAAGCCCTATTGAAAACAAAGGGAGGCAAACACAAACACATAAAAACACATTATACATGTACACATACAGTTAATAAACATTGCCATAACACTTACAGGTCCCCGCGATGCGTCCTGCACTCTGTCTCCTGACGCTTTTCCTTCTGATAATCGCTGCGTCCTCCCGGAAACCAGCACTGATGATAAGACCTATCGTGACATCAAAATAGCAGTGACCAGTCGCGTGTCTATTATATCATTGGCTACAGATTGATCACATGGCTAGACGTCATGCTAGGTCTTGTCAGTGCATCTCTCCAGTACACGGTGATCGTTCCAGCATCTCCGTGTACTAGCAAAATGCTCTGGCACATGGTCAACTTTCCCATTCCTGCATGTGGGCGCTCTTTACAGAGTCAGCCCACATGCAAGGGACAGATGCCACAGCTGGTGAATTGCGGCACCGGGAATCACGTGATCAGAGCACTGTTGCTATGGTAACCTGCCCAGCCCGCAGCCTCTGCTCACTCACTGAGTGATTAGACTGCACGGGCAGAAGCAGCGTCTTCCTCCCATGCTTTGCTGTCTGATGTAGCAGAGCTGCATGGGTTGAAGTGCAAAAAAGACAGAAGACCAGGATCATGGAGGGATGACAGGGAGTAATAAACATGGAGTCTCTAAGTGTGTCTGTGTATTTATTTCTATTAAAGTATTTTTTCTCTCTGTGGTGTCTTTTTTTTAGCCCTTTATTGGAGATTCTTAATGGCTGGGTCAAACTTGCCTGACATTAAGAAACTCTGGCTTACTACTAGCTAGTAAAACAAAGCTAGTATTAACTCATTATTACCCAGCAAGCCACCCTGCTTCAGGGCAGCTCTAAGAGTTGGATACAGCGCCAGATGATGGCGTTTCTATGAAAGCGCCATTTTCTGGGGCGTCTGCGGACTGCAATTCGCAGCAGAGGCGCCTAGAAAGCTCGGGCCAACCTGTGCTGCGGATTCCAATCCACAGCTGCCTAGTTGTACCTGGCTGGACACAAAAATGGGGCGAAGCCTATGTCGATTTTTTTTTTTAAATATTTCATGAAATTCATGAAATAATTAAAAAAAAGGGCTTCCCTATTTTTTTTAGTTCCCAGCCGAGTACAAATAGGCAACTGGGGGTTGGGGGCAGCCGTACCTGCCTGCTATACCTGGCTAGCATACAAAAATATGGCCCACGTTATTTTTTTGGGGGGCAAAAAACTCCTACATACAGTCCTGGATGGAGTATGCTAAGTCTTGTAGTTCTGCAGCTGCTTGGCCATGTTTTTGTATACTAGCCAGGTACAGCAAGCAGCTACGGGCTGCCCCCAACCCCCAGCTGCCTATTTGTACCCGGCTGGGAACCAAAAATATAGGAAAGTTTTTTTTTGTTTTTTTTTAATTATTTCATGAATTTCATGAAATAATTAAAAAAAATGACGCGGGCTTGGCCCAATTTTTGTGCCCAGCCAGGTACAACTAGGCAGCTGGGGATTGGATTCCGCAGCTCAGGGTGCCCAAGCTTTCTGGACACCCCTCCTGCGAATTGCAGTCCGCAGCCACCCCAGAAAATGGCGCTTTCATAGAAGCGCCATCTTCTGGCGCTGTATCCAACTCTCCAGCTGCCCTGGTGATAGGTGGCTCGCTGGGTAATGATGGGGTTAGGGCTTGCTGTATATTACCAACTGACCCTAAGCCCGAAATTCATGGTGTCACGCCAATATTAGACATGGACACCATGAATTTCTAGTACAGATAAAAAAAACACAACACACAGAAAAATATTTTTATTAGAAATGAAATACAACACAATTAGTGACTCCATCTTTATTGAAATAAAGAACCACCCTCCGCAGTAATCCTGGGTCAAAGGTCCCGTGCCGTCAAATCCGGATCCAATATCATCTGATCGATTTGCTGAAAGGCAAAGCGATCAGATGATGTGTCAGATTCAAGGCCCTGAATCACATGACACAGCAGCTGATTGTATAAACGGCTTTTATACAATCAGCTGATGCATCAGTGCAAAAAAAAAAAACTACACACTTCGGTACAGACTCCTGTCTGAAAGCATCAGCTGATAGTTTAAAAAGCCGGCCTCACCGCTCGACTTATAGTTTCATCTGATTCCGTCAGGTGACCGCATCAGCTGATCATCGCCAGGTCTGAGAGAGAGAAGACAGAGAAAAGAGACAGAAAAGAGAGAGAAAAGAGAGAGAGAAAAGAGAGAGAGAAGAGAGAGAGGAGAGAAGAGAGAGAGAAGAGAAGAGGAGAGAGAGAGAAGAGAGAAAAGAGAGAGAAAAAGAGACAGAGAGAAAGAGAGAAAGAGAGAGTGAGAGAAGGAGAGAGAGAGAGAGAAAGAGAGAGGGAGAGGGAGAGAGAGAGGGAGAGAGAGAGAGAGAAGAGAGAGAAGAGAGCGAGGGAAAAAGAGAGACTGAGAAAAAGAGAGAAAGAGAAAAAGAGAAAAAAAAGAGAGAGAGGAAAACAGAGAGAGAAACAGAGAAAAAGAGAGAGAGAGAGAGATTAAGAAAGAGAAAGAGATTGAAAGAGAGAGGAAGAGAGAGAGAAAGAGAGAGAAAAAGAGAGAGAAGGAGAGAGAGAGAGAAACGAGATAGAGAAAGAGAGGGAAAAAGAGAGACTGAGAAAAAGAGAGATAGAGAAAAAGAGAGAGTGAGGAGAGAGGGAGAGAGAGAGGGAGAGAGAGAGAAAGAGAAAATGAGAGAAAGAAAGAGAGAGAAAAAGAGAGAGAGAAAGAGAGAAAGAAAATGTGAGAGAAAGAGAGAGAGAGAAAAAGAGAGAAAAAGAGAGAAAGAGAGAGAGAAAGAGAGAGAGAGAGACAAAGAGAGAGAGAGAGATGAGAGAGCAATGCAGCCTCATTCCGGGAACTGCTTCGATTTTAGAGGTGTGTCCCGCGGCTCACAGCTGATGTCTGGCTCCTCCCCTCAGTGCATAATTAAATTAAATTATAATTATAAATAAATAATAAGTATAATTTTAAAAAAATTAAATTTTTTACCGGGACTTGAAATCGTGAATTAATGTTTCTTAGGCGAGAGCTCTAACCATTGATCCACTGGCCCTAACGAGAAACATAGACAGATTTGGTAATCTTGACGTCTACGTTGCAGAGTGAAGTCTTGAGACAGTGCTGCTCACTTCAGGTGCTACGTGGAGAGGACACAGATCGCTCTTCATGTAGCAGAGCTGACAGTGTCGTGTGGAATACTTTGGACCTGGATTGTTGTTTAGGGATTAATAAAAAGGTAAATGATGTGTTTTTTTGTCTTTTATTCTAAATAAACGATTTTTCGTTGTGTGTGTATCTTTACTTTCACTTACAGTTTAATCATGGAAGGCATCTCGGGGAGACTCCTGTCATGATTAACTCCTTATTACCCCGATTGCCACCGCACCAGGGCAATTTGGGATGAGCTGGGTAGAGTCCCGGGACTGCCGCATCTAATGGATGTGGCAATTCCGGGCGGCTGCCTGCTGATATTGTTAGGGCGGTGGGCTCCCCATAATGGGGTGCTCTCCATCCTGACAATACCAGCCTCCAGCCGTGTGGCTTTATCCTGGCTGGTATCAAATATGGGGGAACCGCATTTTTTTTATTATTTATTTATTTTACTGCATGATATAGACCCGCCCGCCGGCGGCTGTGAATGGTTGCAGTGAGACAGCTGTCACTCATCGTGGGGGTGTGTCTGACTGCAACCAATCATGGGCACCGGTGGGCGGAGAAAGCACAGAATAACTAATTTAATAATGAAGCGGCAGCCATTTTCATAAGAGAAAATGCCGCTGGAGATTTGTGCCAGCCGTGCAGCAAGACGCCCGTAATTGGCGAGTAGGAAGGGGAGAGGGATTGTGCTGGGGACACAGGACGCATGCAGATACGAAAGGTGCGCACATAGCCTTACTGTGAAAAGCCACGCTTTTGGTGTTCGAACCATTCTCGAACGTAACTCGAACCACCAAACTTTTAGCAAATCATTCGAGTTCGTCGAACGACTCGGACACCTCCCAAAATCACTGGAACATGAAATTGGCAAACCTCGAACATCGCTCATCTCTAATTGTAATGCCATACTCTGGGCAGACCCACAATTAAATGCATTCCCACTATACAGACTACACCAGTGGATAATCACTTGCAGTCTTACACAAAAGCCAGTAATATATATTGAGAATCTACGTAAAGCCCATGACTCAAAAAATAACCAATCACTCACTTTATGCTGCCCAAATTACAGGTAGCATGGATCAAAGCCCAAACGTATGTTTTTCTCTGAATCGCTGTAGCATTTCAGAGAAAATATAAGGTTTTTCACCGCATGAGGCTCCAGGTGATTGACAGGTCTCTCACAATGTATACACAAGCAAATCAAAAAAGTCCATGGAGCCTCTGTTAGGAGTTTTGACATGGAAAATAGCCAGATATCCCTCCGGGAAGGACCTAGCCAAGGAATGGCTCTTTTTAGGAGACCACCATAACCACCATATTAAGTGGCCCTTATAGTCCATATCCAATTCTTGACAAGTTTAAAGATATGACAAGGGATATGACATATCTTTAAAGGGAACCTGTCATCAGAAATTTCGCCCAAAAGCTAAAAGATTCCCCCTCTGCAGCTCCTGGGCTGCATTCTAGGAAGGTCCCTGTTATTATTGTGCCCCATGTGAGACCAAAATAAAGCCTTTATAAAGTTCTACCTTTTTGTATGCAGCTTCTGTAAATGTGTCATGGGGGCGGGCTCTCTGCCGTCCGTTATTCTGCCCCCTGGTCCTGTATGCCGCCCCCATCGCTCCTTTCCATATCTGATGCACCGCCCACTGCTCCAGCAATCCCCGCGCATGCCCAGTGCCAGTCTCACAGGACTGAGCAGTGTGACCGCTGGTGACGTGTGCGCAGGCAAGTGATTATGGGCGGGACTGTGACTGTTATCAGCAAGTACCCGCCCATAATCTCGTGAGCGCGCAAACCTCTCCAGCATTCACACTGAGCTCAGTGTAGATGCTAGACTGTATGGGCTGCTTCCAGGGATGACGTCCCTTTGTCATGTGATAGGGGCGTGTTCAAAATACTATCACATGACAAAGGGACGTCATCCCTGGAAGCAGCCCATACAGTCTAGCATCTACACTGAGCTCAGTGTGAATGCTGGAGAGGTTTGCGCGCTCACGAGATTATGGGCGGGTACTTGCTGATAACAGTCACAGTCCCGCCCATAATCACTTGCCTGCGCACACGTCACCAGCGGTCACACTGCTCAGTCCTGTGAGACTGGCACTGGGCATGCGCGGGGATGGCTGGAGCAGTGGGCGGTGCATCAGATATGGAAAGGAGCGATGGGGGCGGCATACAGGACCAGGAGGCAGAATAACGGACGGCAGAGAGCCCGCCCCCGTGACACATTTACAGAAGCTGCATACAAAAAGGTAGAACTTTATAAAGGCTTTATTTTGGTCTCACATGGGGCACAATAATAACAGGGACCTTCCTAGAATGCAGCCCAGGAGCTGCAGAGGGGGAAGCTTTTAGCTTTTGGGCGAAATTTCTGATGACAGGTTCCCTTTAAACTTGCCAAAAGTTGGATATTGACTATAATGGCCACTTAATATGGTGCTTATGGTGATCTCCTGAAAAGAGTCATTCCTTGACTAGGTCTTTCCCGGAGGGATATCTGGCTATTTTCTGTGTCAAGACTCCAAACAGAGGCTCCATGGACTTTTTTGATTTGCATACTTCCCAGGGGGCAATGCACCTAGGATTTCAATTTCACTGTGTTGAGCGCCTTTGCTGGCTGCCGGCAGTGTTTTCTCTGGCTGATCTCCCCAAGATCAGTGATTGTTTTGTAATGTATACAAATGAGAGACCTAACAATCAACCAGAAACGTGAGGGGAGCAGTCGGCCAGAAGCAGTTTTGTTACACAGCCAGGTTCTGATTAATGCTGCCCATGGTTTAGGCAGCATTAAACAAATAAAACTTCATCAAACTTGAAATAGGTAAAAAAAACAACAAACAATGGTATGGAATTTTTAATTAAGGTGTATTAGAGAGATGGAGCTTGTAGTACTGTCCTGTCTCATTTTAGAGGCTTGCTGGAAATTGTAGTCCCGTCCTCTCTGATGTCAGGGGAGCATGCTGGAGCTTGTAGTACTGTCCTGTCTAATGACAGGGGCATGCTTGAGCTTGTTGTCCTGTCCGGTCTGATGTCAAGGCCATGCTGGATCTTGTAGTGTGCACTCTGTGTTATGATTGGTAGAGCAGCAGACAAAAGCTACTAATTGACCAATCATTGCTGTACTCACCCTTTGTTCCTTTCTTCCTCTCTAATTTGCAGCCTATCAGACTTTAATTCTCTAAGATTGCCGCACCCACTGGAAAAAAAATCCAGATTTCATGGAAAGTCCAGCAGAAGAAGGAATTATAATGAAAAAAAAAAATTTCATTGTGCCTCCTAACTGGAGTCTCACACGTCACACATAGGTAAGGCCAGGAATCAGGGAGTGTGCCGGACAAATGCCAGTGCCTCTAATGGTCACACCATTGATAAACTACTGGAGCTTAATCCCTTAAGGATCTTGCGATTTTTAATTTTTGTGAATTTGTTTCTTCATTCCCTTATTCCAAGAGCCATACCTTTTTTAATTTTCCATCAATATGTTCATGTGAATGCTTGCTTTTTGCAGAATAAGTTGTACTTTTGAATGATACTCTCCATTTTTTTATACCATGTAATGGTAAGCGGGAAATAGAAAAAAACATGAAATTCTGCCATTTTTTTTGGTTTTGTATTAACTGAGTTCATTTTACCATAAAACTGACCTGTCATTCTGATCCTTAGGTTATTACAATTATGCAGACACCAAACATGTATAACTTCTGTTTAAGTGGGGAAAAATAATTCAAAAATTAAAAAAATTGTGTATTGACTTTCAAAGAGCCGTAACATTTTCAATTATTGTGATATGGAGCTTGCTTCTCCGCTGTGAGCTAATGTTTCTATTGATATTATTTTGTGGTATATACGATGCTTTGGTTCCCTGTTGTTACATTTTTTTCTGTTGTTGTGATGACCAAAAAACTGCAGTTGTAGAGTTTTGATTTTTTTTTCTCATTACAGTGTTTAGCAATCAGAATAATGTATTTTATATTTTGACAGATTGGACATTTATGCAGTGTTACCAAATATGTGTATTTTTTAAATTATTAATTTTGAATATGGTAAAAGGGAGGGGATTTAAACTTTTTTTTTCATATTTATACAGTATTTAATTCTCCCCTTAGGGGACTTGAACACGCAATAGTCTGATCACTTGTTCCCTATACAGCAATGCCACAACATTGTTGTTTATGAAGGAAATCACTAACTTCTATGAATGCCAGCCACAGACTGAGGTCATCAGCTGAACCCTGGCTGTCATGACAACACATTGGCAATTGAGTTGTGGGCATGCTGATGAGGGCTCAGAAGAGTGTGCTCCCCTGCTGATGTGCATTAAATTATATTGTCAAAGATTGACTGCAGCATGTAACAGGTTAACAGCCATAAGCGGAGCTCTGTACCAACCGTAACTTTTAGAGGCAGATTAAGACTGATTAAAATGGGGGTAAAAGCAGAACAACTGCCCTAGAAACAAATGTGGAAAGGGAACAAAATTAAGAAAAACAATGTGGGGATTTTATTATATTTGATAACCAGAGCAGCCCTCAGTATCCTCTTTACTGTGGCTAGTTATCAAAAATAGAGGGGATCCAAAAAGGTTTATTTTTTTAAATTAAAGCAGACAACTGTGGGCTGGCATTATCAGGCTGGGAAGGCCAATATTTATTTTGCCCTTGCCTGCCCAAAAAAAGCAGCTCTCAGTTCTCAGAACAAAGGTCACTCCAGGTCAGCGGCAGACTCAGAATTTCTTACATTCATGAGGATATCCTTACTTGACGCTGACCGGGAGTGCTCTATTGAGTCTCATTCTGAAAGTGTTCTCAGAAGAAATTTTCATAGGAATCAATGGGCATCATGGGATATTATACCATTGGATTACATTGAAACTTCAAGGATTTCTTTTAAACTAATACATTAGTGAATGAGGAAGTGTGAGGGAGTCTTTATTTAAATAAATTATTTTTTCCCGTGGGTGTATGTTTTTGAACTCTACACTTGCCTTGTTAGTAAAGGCAGTGTATGATAGATTCCTATACATTATTAACCCCTTGGCGTGATACCAACTGTCAATTCACAGCTAACATCAATCCCAAAAGTATTACACCGGTTGACGCTGCACCAGGAAAATCAGAAAGAGCCAGGTAAAGCACCAGAATTGGTGCATCTAATGAATGTGCCACTTCTGGGGCAACTGCAGGCTGCTACTTTTAGGCTTGGAAAGGCCAAATAACCATGTTCCAACCTTACAGCTATCTAAATTAATGATTAAAAAAAGCGTGGGATCCCCTCTCTTTTTGAGAACCAGCCAGGGTAAAGCAAACAGCTTAGGGCTGCAGCCCGCTATTGTCTGCTTTACCTTGGCTGGTTACCAAAAATAGACTGGACCCATGTCATTTTTTTTTCTTGTTCACAGCAGCATACAGGCATCTTCCCCATGCAATAAAGCTTGTTGATTGGCTTTCATCAAACTTCATTAGCATGCAAACTCTGAAATTCGACACAGATTTTTTAAAAAATTTGACCCCTGAACAACTAGTGTCCAGAACGAATGTCGAACTTTACTGCTGGGTTCACCCATTCCTAGTAACTGGTGTAATTCCCCACAGTGCCTCAGTGCTCATAATTACCACAAGTTATCATTGTCCTTAGGTTCAATTTTTATAGAGTACTTTTAGAGACAGTAGGTCTGTTTTACAAACAGAAAAAGCTATGGCATGGTTAACCACAGGTTCGGGCCATAGGAGGTGGTGTCAGAGGGGTTCTGTGCTGGAAGAGAAAGAAAGAAGACCAGGGCAGAAGGAGTGCAGATGACCCAGCTAACTATGAAAGGCTAACTCTCCAGAGGCAGCAGAAAACGGGGACTACTAGCATGCAAGCTTTGGGAAAAAGTGCAGAGACATTGTCAGGCCAGTGGAAAAAGGGCACCTTGAGAAAGGATGGGCACCCTGGTGAAGGACAGTAGCATGAGGACATCGGCTCTAAGAGCAATCATTGGAAAGTAACATAGCAGTGCCAGGGATATCATAGTCAGAGCGAAACATGTGGACCCCTATGGTTACATATCCCATAGGCAAGAGTAGTGAAACCCTCATCCATGACTATCGCCTTGTACACATTTACAGTTTCACAATTTGATCTAGTTTTAACAGGCCAAAAGAAACATATACTAACAGGGAATAAAATTTCTTGTTAGCTGTATAATAATCCATAACTTGAACTCTACCCCAACACTTAACAGTAAATACTAAACCCAACCCATAAGCCAAAACCCAAGCCCAAACCCAATCTCCCACCCCAACTGATATCCCTAACAGAAAACCCCAACCAGAACATATACCCCTAACTCAATTTCTACAAATTACAGTATTAAATCTTTATTGTAAACAGATTTTCAATGTTGTTTAATCAAAAAATAGATGATTGAATAATGTTTTTTATTAATTATATTATACACCAGGTTTTGGGATTCCTTGGACAATATGTAAGTGTGAGGTTTCCCCATCATATTTATTATCTTTGCAAAGAACTTCACTAGTTTGGGGCAGAGTTATTTCACAGGTTGCTCACATTGCACTTGTGTTGGGGCCTGTTTGATATATATATATATATATATATATATATATATATATATATATATATATATAAATATATATATATATATATATATATATATATATATATATGTGTGTGTGTCTGTGAAATATCCATAGTGACTATAACCCATTCAGTCTTCTCTTCTTACCATCAGCATAGACAGAAACTAAGGTCATTTCCATATTAGAGTGTATCTTGCAAGGTCATGGTTGCTGAAGACTGTACAGAAGAGAGCGAGCAGCAGAGATGACCACAGAGCTAACGTTTTTTGTTTTTTTTTTATTTGTTCTTTATATTTTTGCCATTCATCTATATTTTAGCAAAAGGGCAGTCAGCCACTCGCATTTTGATGCATTCACTTTGCGCGAAACACAAGACGTCTGTATTTTGACATTAGCTATGGTGACTCCCATACTGAATAGAGGGCTGTGGGGTCCCTCAATCTGAGTGGTGAACTGTGGGGATCCTCAATCTGAGTTGGGGTTGGTATTTCAGGCCATCATATTGAATGTTGAGCTGGCATTAGGGACCAACAAACTAAGTGATGACTGTGGAGGCACCATACTGCGTGGGGCAGCATACTGACAACTGTGTGGGTATTATAGTCTAGTGGTGCAGTGAGCATATTGAGACCTCAGGCTTAGCACAGAATTTTATACCATTGAGGAGTAAGGAAAAAATAAGTAATCTTTTACCAATGAAACATTGTATTAGCACCAAATTTTACATTTTCTCATGGGTAAATAGTTGGAGATGAGCGGACCTATCAAAGTGCAGGTTCACCGGGTTTTGCTGGACTTTAGATAAAGTTCACTTTGGGACCCGGGCCTTGACCTGAACATGATCCCGGAGCCCAAACCTCATTGGAAGTCAATGTTTGGGCAATTTTGCTCTCCACCCACATACAACTAACAATAAACAGAGGATTTCTAGGGGAGGGAGGGCGGTGTTGTTTTTTTTTTTGTTTTTTTTTACACACTACATCTGAAAATGTTGTTTTTATCCAGAGTAAGAGCCATTCAGAGACTACAAATGGTTCACACTTGGCCAAGCACCAAGTTTGGGTGCTCTTCATATCTCTGTGCTCGATAAAGTGGTTAGCATACAAAAAGCACCCAGTTTGAGTTCACTCATCTTTAGAAATAGGCAAACATGGCCCCAAAGCTTGTTATGCAACTTCTTCCCAACATGGCAATAGACGTATTATATGGCCACATGGCTGGGCTCAGAAGTAAAGGAGCTCAATTTGACTTTTGTTGACAGTATTTCTTAAAATAGTTTGCAGACTCCATATGCAGAGCTTCTAAGTGCTAGAGCAGCAGAAACACACCCTTCAAAAACTACATCCCTTTGGGAAAATCATGTATGTTTGAAGTGATGATTTTCAGAAACAGACGGAATGGATGTTGCAGAACAAAAATTACAAATATGCCATTGGTACACCTAAAACATTGTAGGGCCCATACATTGTGTAAAGTTTTTTCTTCTGAAGACCTGCAGGCGTTCTCGCTAGAGTAATGTCAAACATTACATGTTTACTACAGTGAGTGTACTACAGTGGCACACTGTGAGGCTCAGAAGGGAGGGTGAAATTTGGATTTGGAAGTACAGAATTCTTTGGATAATTTTGAGTAGCCGTGTCGCTTTTCCAGAATCTTCAGTCCTATCCATGCATGACTATAAATTTACGGCAGGGCTGCATAAAGCCAATCAAGCAACAATATGTTTACCATTGACAGCATCCATGAAGAGGCTAAAAATAAGTTTTTACTATTTGAGCTATTCCTTCATTGTTATTATTTATATGCTATAAGCAACGAGTAGTGAGGCTGGAACTTTATTGCGTATTGAATTTATAAAATATATGTAGTCTGATGTGGACAAAAAAAACTATATAAGAATCATCCTATCTCATGTAAATTGTATCTTGTCCCTAGAGTGTCTTGTCAATTGCCTTGAGAAATCTAACATGAATTGTAAATGAAGGAAGATGCAAGATAACAATCACCAGGATGCAAAATTATTTCTAGGACGATATCTCTGCATTAAATTAAAATAAATCATTGCCAAGGAGGGCTTAACTGAATTGTGATTTACTCATTTATTACAACAGAAAACGGAGAGATGGTATTAAGTTCTACCTATTGCAAACAGAAATGTTCCACACAAATCATTCATAAATTGAAAAATAATGTAATATTTAGACTAATAACCATCACATCATTAAAGAAATTAGCAGTATCACTGCTTTCTAGAATTAAATTAGAGCATACATTATAACCAATACCACTAACCTGTATTTGTCTCATTATCTCACAATCAGAACGACTATAGGGTGTAATGTTAGATGTTAAAAGACATGGGCGTATTTGCTTCTACCAGCAAAATCCTGACTACAATAGGGGCTAGTACAGTTGAAAAAAAAATGTTAAGTTGAAGAATTAAAAAAAACAACAGTTGTATGAATAAAATAAATCTATTAATAAAATAGACAATATTTTGATATCTTAGTTAAATCTAATTAATTGTTTCCTTTATTCTCTCTTCATATCCAGCCCTAAAGCTACTTCATAATCATTGTAGCTGCCTAATCAAGGATGATATTCTGTATCCATGATGTTGATATACCGTATGGAGCCATTTTAATTAGTAAGGAGGCATAGACTGCAAATTAATTTTATTATTTTTTTCCTCTATTAAAATGTTCACTGGGATTTTCACTTAACACTTTTTGAGTTTTGAATTAAAGTATATATAAAAAAGATTTTATAATTAGTATGTTAATATATTTAGGTACTTTTAAAATATGCTGTTAAGCTTTAAATTAACATGAACTGAATTCAATATATAATAAATAGTGTATGTGTGGACTGGGGAAGGAGGGTGTGGGCTCTTGAGATGTTCACTTTACCCATAAATCCTAGAAAACTGTAGATAATAATTACATTACCCTATTGGCAGCAAGGTCAACTCCTGGGATCCCTTGGAGACATAATGAATCAGGATCCTTAGAATAATAAGTGAAGTAAACTATACACAGTGTGAAAAAATATCTGGAAAAAGGGCACATGGAGCAGTCACTAAAATGTTTAACTAATTCTAGATGTTTTTGAAATGGTATATTATAATTAGAAGTTCTAGGCCTCTCTTCCAAGCTTAATATAAGGATAAAGTACAATTCCATGGGCACCATACCATTAATTTTAATAATTGGAGCAGGCTTTGAGTAGAAAGGTCAACTCCAAGGATGCCTTTGTGACAGAATGAGCTGTGTGCTGGATAGTAAGTACAATAAAATGTACACAACATGTAAGCCTTGAAAATAAAGATATCAATTACTTGAAATAAATCCAAAAATCTTGTGCACTCAATTATATAAATAAAACAACAAATATAACTGATTAATATTTAATTTCAGTAATTTTAACTGGGTATTAGATCTGGGATCTCAAACAAGCAGCCTGCTGCTGTCAGCACTTTATTTCAGTTGAATGTGTGTCGTTTGATGTATGTTCAATTAAAATTTATTGGTGGATCCACACAGAGACAAGCTCTCTGAACAGCTATACCAATGTCAGCCGAAGTTCAGGATAGAGAGATTAAAACTACAGATGAGCCAACTTGTTGGAAAAAGGTTAGCTAATTTCAAATTTGGCATGAGCCTTGTCCATCCGGATTACCGAGCATTTTTCTCAAATATCGGCAACGTTCAGCCTTGTTAATGGCTCGTGGTTGCAACTATACTTCTGTTATACCTTTTCATTTTGGCTAGAATAGTGGTGCTGTATGATGTTCCAGGGACGTGTTCAATGAGGTGAGGGAGTGGGGAGATGTGAGACGGACTATTTTTTTTTTACTTTATGTATGGATGTTCCGGTAGCCAATCAGGGTTCAGAAAACAACAACGTTCAGGCACAAGTGCTTGAGCCATTGGCTGCCTAAGTCACCTGCCCCTTGGCGTATAAAAAACAGACATGTAATGTTGGCTAATTTTAGCTAACAGGAGGAGGGTGATAGTGTAGAATAAGGAAGTGCAGAGGCATGATGTGTAGGGAAAGTTGTGTGCCACAAATCGACATTTCAACAGTCTGTGGCACACAGGTGTGTGGTCCAGGCAGAAATTGCAATTTCATCACCTAAATAGAGATTGCTACTTCATTGTCCAGGCAGAAATTGCCATTTCATCATCTAAATAGAGATTGCAAAATATGTGGTCAAGGCAGAAATTGTTACTTCATCATCTAAATAGAAATTGTAAAATCTGTGGTCCAGGCAAAAATTGCCATTTTGTCATTGAAATAGAAATTGCAAAATCTGTGGTCCAGCCAAAAATTGACATGTCATTATCTAAATAGAGATTGCAAATCTGTGTTCTAGCCAAAAATTACCATTTCACCATACAAAAATTACAAAATCTATGGTGCTGGCAAAAATTGCAATTTCACCATCTTAATAGAGATTGCATAGTGCCCTAGGTACACCTTGGATAGCTGCTAATGTTACTGAAAGTTCTACTGAAAAAATACTGGCGCAGTCTATCCAAAGACAACTAACAACTTCTGTTACTGGATGAGCTACTCGACTCCCTTTCTTTGTCAGCCACACAGTGGTATGACTTGTAAATGAGTACCAAAAAGAGCATGTGCTACAGTGGGTGGCAAGTGCTACATTAAATGGCCTCTCCTCCTCTTTTTCAACCTCAATATCACATATACAGTACAGTCCTAAGAGGTAGCACTCCAAATACTCTTTTTTCTCCCCACATCACTACTCTCCAACCGGCCAACTGACTGTGGGGAATCACAGATGGGTGAGTCTGCTGAGCTTTTAACACATTCTATTACATGGGCATCAGAGGTCTGTTCCAAAGATTCATAGACTCAAAAGCAGGAAAGCATTTGCACTAATTCCCAAAGTATTTGTAAGTTGGATCTTGGGTTGGATGAAGTAGGGTCTGAGCAGGGGGTGGAGGTGATGATGATGAGACTCAGATACCTGCATACTGTACTGTGCTGTCAGGACAGGAAGTGGAGGAGGGTGACTGTTAGGGCGAGGAGTGAGACAAAAGAGAGGATGATAATGAGGTTGTTGATCCCACTTGGTATGAACCGAGAGTAGCTCAGCAGAGGAAGGGGAGGAGGAGGAAGGTTATGTTGCCACTTCACGTACAAACACGTGGTGATGCAATCGCGACAAGCACTGCATCCTCAGCCACAACTCTGGATGAAGCCAGTAGTGGTTGTGGGTTTGTATCTGAGGCTAGGTTTGCTTAGCCTGGGCCTTTTTTGAGACTACAAAAGATGAGTCAACTTTTGCTATCTGACAACTTTTCCAAAAATAGCTCAGTAGAGGCAGAAATTCCAATAGTTTGACTATGTTGTAGCTGTTCTGTTTTGTCACAAGTCAGCTTATGGGATCACCAGTGAGGTCCTCTGAATTAGGCCTCTTCAGACCTAATCAAGATCGAGCGCTCGGAGAGAAAAGACCAGCATCCATGTGGGCATGATCAATTTCTTCTGTTTATTTAACCAAAGTACAGTTTATTTATACCATTTACAGATCAATGTGATATTGCAAAATAAAGCTTCTAGCTGGACTTTACAAGTTGCTCATATGACCTTTAAGTTTTAGCAAAACAAAAATGTAGAGTCATGCATATGAGATAAGAAGAAGACAAGAAGAACATTTAGAGACAATAATAATCCTTGAGACTGTCTCTTATTCCGTAGGCTCCATGACTATAAACTACCATCAGATATACTTACTAATAACAATAAATCTTTAATGAAGAAATAGAGAAACTATTAACCCTTCTATATCAATTTCCCCCTTTTGTAAATGGTATAACCTTCACTACAGGGTCAGTAGGCGTCCAAACAGGAGCTGCTGGCTCATGGGCCTAGTACCCATGAGGGGTCTTCCTACCACTTGACCCATCCACCCTCAGTGTGGACACCTACTCCCGGTCAGCAGAGGCCATTTGGGGTCCGTAGTAAACTACAGAGGGTTCAATGCTGGGACTCTTAGAACATACATTATTCATTAGTTTAGGTAATGCATATATCAATGCTTTTACAGCTATATAAAGCAGTAGACAGAACAACAATATTTGCATACAGGTTTGTATAATGCCAGAAACCCAACCTGCTATGCCCTTAAACCAATTGGCTGGATTCATAAAAGAAAATGTATTTCCCCACCAGGAGTCCTTGTTGGCATCGTGCTCTTTTAACCATTTATCCCTAAGTTCACTTGTTTTCTGTATATCTGCTCTAACCTGGAGGTTGCCTGCAGGGTCAATGTAATGGCAACAGGCAGGACCAATTATTTGACACATTCCGCCGTCTTTTGCTGTCACAAAGTCTAGCACTATAGTATGCTGGTTAGTGACTACAATTAATTGTTTTTGTATAGCATTGGTAGCATTTAGAATCTCAAGAACCCGAAAAATTTGATCATCCAGGTAGTCAGTGGACTCTACTAGCTTGTCCCACATTTGCATTAAGAAAGGGTGTATGAAAATAGCACTAAATACCTTATTTGCTTTTTCCCATTTCTACTACATGAGGCCTACCATTTGGCCGGGGTTTATTATCTGCTGCTCGTTTATACAAGGTATGAATTGGGACAGCTGCTACATCTACTTTACCATTTACAGATCAATTTACAGATCAATTTACCATTTACAGATCAATGTGATATTGCAAAATAAAGCTTCTAGCTGGACTTTACAAGTTGCTCATATGACCTTTAAGTTTTAGCAAAACAAAAATGTAGAGTCATGCATATGAGATAAGAAGAAGACAAGAAGAACATTTAGAGACAATAATAATCCTTAAGACTGTCTCTTATTCCGTAGGCTCCATGACTATAAACTACCATCAGATATACTTACTAATAACAATAAATATTTAATGAAGAAATAGAGAAACTATTAACCCTTCTATATCAACTACTACATGCATGAACCGGCACATAGGCAACCAACACATGTTATTCTGGGAATCTTACAGAGCTAAAACGTGACCTAACAGGCCTCGCCAACCACCAGCTGCCCCATCAACTGCATCTTCTGCAACTTCCTTCTCCATTACCGTGGCACATGTTTTCACACAGGTCTATGGCCGCAGAACCTGCACTTGATTTCCCACTGTAGTAGGGGTGAGTGAGAAACCATCAGCTGTTATGGAAGTGGGCATTCCTGGCGTTTTTGAACAATCTCAGACACCGGGCACACCACATCTTTCTTAATCCACCATAACTTCTCCACCTACACCTTCATCACAGTCCACTAGTGTGTCATGTATAACCTACTTCCCCCACTCTCAGCACGGCAGCCACCCCTCGGTCCCTTCACTTGTGTCGTCATGTAAAAGATTATATCCACCTACACATGCCAAAGCTAAGAGCTTGAACTTCCCTATATCTAAACTGTTGGCCAAGGAATGGCTGCCTACTGTTGCGCTACCCACGTGGGAGCGCACTAGTGAACCCACAGGACCCCACAGGACTGCGGCAGCTGACCCCAGCCCAGAGACAGACTTGGACAAAGCTTAAGGGAAGAGAAGAACTTTAATGATTAGAGCATGACCAGCACCAAACAACACAGGGTCCTATGGGAGAGTCCAGAGTACATGTACAGTCAGCGCAGAAATAGTCTCAATACCCATATGTATGGCCGAGTGGCATTGCACCGCAGGTACAACCTGAGCACCAGTGAAGTCCAGTCCAAAGTGGAGGCAGGGTACAGAGATTAGGAACAGGAGCAAGGTTAAACAACAAGGCAGGGGCTAGGGACCTGATGGGAAGAAACGCCACACTAAGGGACAGGAAAATGTTGCTCAGGCACCTCCCAGAGGGGGAGCTGCCTTATATATCCAGTGCCTCTCTGAAATGGGCTAAGAATCACTTCCAGGTTAAGGAGTACTGGTCCTTTAAATCACAGCAGGATGTGGCAGCCATCGCCTAAGGAAGGTCCTGAAAGACCTATTCAGTGCATGCATGTTTCTGGATGAGCAGGCAACAGGCAGAGAGCTTGAGGAGGATCCAGGACTGAAATCTAAGTGAGTACCCAGTTTGTAAGGAAGAACAGCGGGATGGACAGATTGTACGGAGCGGCGTACTAGGCACCAACCCCCCTACCCAGTAAGGGTTGGTCCCGCGGGTCGTAGCGTGACATCTTTTCACCTATTGGATATGGAAGGTTTCCTTAAGCTGATGGCTGTGGCAGTCCTCCAGTTCCAGTTGCCTAGTTACGTTTACTTCTCTAATAAAGCTGTACCTGTGCTACACCATCATGTCGCAGAAAACATCACCCACACCTTGAAAAACTCTGTGTCTGACAGAGTGCATTTCACGATTAACACCTGGATGAGCAAGCATGGCCAGGGGCATTACATCTTGCTCACTGGGCACTGGGTGACTCTTGTCGGCTGTGGGGGCAGACAGGGAAGTTGCTGATCCATAAATCGTGAAATCCCCAAGGCTTGTGGGATAAAACTCTGTATCTAAAACGTTTTCCCGTGTTTCTACCTTCTTCAAATCCTCTAGGGCCTTCACCTTCAACCTCAACCTCTCCCTTAATGTAACACACGTTCCAACAGTGCAGAGAAAATCCCCTTACCTACATACAGCGCATCAAGGGCTCATCGCAATCAGGCAGTGTTGAAATTAAAATGCATTGGAGAATACAGGCACACAGCTGACGAGTTGAGGACAGCTATCCAGGCTAAGCTGCAGCAGTGACTGTCTCCACTGAACATGGAGCCAGGGAAGGCCGAGTTTGATAACAGTGCAAACCTGGTGGCAGCCCTATGCCAAGACAAACTCATAGATAATCCTTGCATGGCTCACATCCTCAACCTAGTTGTACAGCAATTTCTAGGCCATTATACCGACATAGATGTGGTGCTGCATATGACAAGGTTGCTGTGTGCTCACTTCCACCAGTCATACCCAGCAGCAAATTAACTTGCATCACTGCAGATTTCTTTCAGCCTACCAGTTAACCGCTTGATATGAGATGTACTGACATGGTGGAATTCAACACATATTGCAGCAACAATGGCAGCAGTGAAGAACCCTGGTGAAGTATGTTATGGTTCATAGTCTGGGGGAACGCAGTACAGTTGTGGGGCAAATCATGGTTGGGGAGTGGGCACAGATGAAGGACCGCTGCACCTTTCTGCAGAGTCTTGAAATGGCTACCAAGATGCCATCATCAGCATCACTGTTCTGGTCATCTGTATGCTGGATCAGACTTTGAATAGTCTGTGGGAGGAGGTGGTGGTCCCAGAGGAAGAGGAGGAAGCAGATGAGGATGCAGAAGGTAGACAAATATCTAAGGTACGGACTTTTGTTGCCCAGGAGGGTGGAATAGCAGAGTGGAGTACAGCGATCGAGGTAGGCTCATGGTACCATGCAAACTGTTCGTGAAGTTCCAGGAGCCATGAAACAAATGGAGGATGATGAGGAGGAAGAGGTGATGGGTGTGCAACAGACAGGAGATAAAGATATTGATCCCCTCTCTGTTATCCGTGCTTGGTGAGAGGGAATGGAGAAAGCAAGGTTGAGTTTTCCCCCACCACCAACACACCATGATTTGGATCTCACAGAAGCACCCGACACATGAACGCGTTTTTGCTGCACTATCTTGTTCATAATTCCTGAATTGTTAGGATTAAATATAGTGCGGGGTTTGCACTCTGTTAGATTCCCAATACAAGAGTAAATTTTGCCAGATGCTACCCTCCCAGAAATCGACGCACTCATGTTGAAGTATCAAAACCAACTCATACACAATCTTAAGAGGGGTTTTCTCCAAGAAAGCAATGAGACACACAGTGTGCATCACTGTTCTAGACTTCCAACCCCTGGAATGTTGAGCCGTCTACACAGAAATATTAGCAGCAGTATTTTACGTGGCAGAATAAATTTCTGTGCGTTGTGGCACACATTTTTTTAGACCATCCCATGCACAAGAAGAGCAGAGTACAAGTCTGACACATAGTGAACGACTGAAGATAATGGTGCAAGAGTATCTATAGCTCAATATCAATGCCATCAGGGGTGGTTTGGACCCTTTGGCATTTTGGTCTTCAAAAATACAATAGTGAACACAGCCAAGATAAACCACACAGCTGGGTGATGCAGCCTCTAGCTGTCTACTTTATCTTCTATGCGTATCAAAATACTGGGGATCCTACGCCATTTTTTCCAATTGTTATTTTTACACTCCACTTTGGGGACCCAGAAAGCTAGTGGGTGGGCAACTACTCACAGATGCCAGCACAGATATGGGCGCAGTGTGACTAGCTAGCTTGATTCCTTTTTTACATTTCCTATTGAGAATATTATACTCCTGAAATGCTGTTTCTGAATTCTCAGCCTTCAAGATGTTGAGTGCCTTTTGTTTTTGTTTTATTATACTCTGTGTTGTCTTATTTATCCACAGTGGTTTCTTTTATTCCTGGACATTTTATTACCAGAGATTATAACTTTTTTACCGGACTCTAGTAGCATATCCTTAAACTTGTCCCATTTATGTTTGGTATCTCCAGTTACCATGACATTGTCCCAATCTACAAGATTAATTTAAATTGAGTTTATAGCCAAAAGTTATTTTTTTAAAAATATTTCTTTTATTAAAGGTAATTAAAAGTGAACAAACAAAAGTAAATTAAACATGTTTTTTTTTGTTTGCTCAATTTTAGTTACCTTTAATAAAAGAAATATTTTTTTTAAAAAATATCTTTTGGTTATAAACTCAATTTGTTTCTGTAGGTGTTGCTGCTAAGGAGATAGCCATTATAAATAATTTTGGCCATTTATCGGTCTCTTTCCTTAATTTGTTAAAATCAGCTTTCCAAAAATTACAGGTTTTAGCTTTTCCACGTTCAAATGTTCTATTGAATTATACATTGAAACTTATCATATTATGGTTACTGTTGTCCAAGTGTTCCCAGATCTGTATATCTGAAATTATATATGGTCTGTTTGACAGGACCAAATCCAGCAAATTATGTGAAATCAGCTTTTAATTTGCATATTTTTTTTAAAAAATGTTGCAACAATGCAACATCTAAACATAGACTTAATGGCTGGCTCACCTGTAACGCTTGCCGAGTATGTATGAAAGCTTCGCACGTGCGTTCAGATCTACGGGAAGACATGAAGCACAAAAAAAAATACAAGAAAGGGGAACACATGGGACTCTATAGAAAATGGTGGGCCTTAGCTTAGTGACAGGGGTAGATGGGACACCTCCTGCACTCACTTGCAGCTGTCCCTACTCTCTTAGCCAGATCCTATACAGTTTCCTCAACTATTGCCAAGCTTGAACTTCAGACTATGAGAAACGCTGTAGATGCCTTTGCTAGTGCACTGACAGGTGAGGGACGCTAGCCCCACAGCTGCACTAAAATGACACAAGGAAAGGTAAGAAAAGCAGGGGAAAACAAAAAGGATAAAGTCTGACTTCAAGAACAGGACCTTTCACAATGGTGGCCTGAGTACAATGGATTTGCATTTTCCGCAGGGATTGCTGGGAAACACCACTACTTAAACCAACAGTGTCGTAGCTATAAAGCAGCTGCAGCTGAAATGCTCTACTAGGAACTGCTGGCAGAAAAACTGACATTAAGTCCTTAGGCATCAAGAGAAATAAAACTACAGTTAAATATAAAGCCTTAATATGGTAATTAGTGATTCCAGTCCTGAACCTGTCACTAGTCTCCAAAGACAGAGAGACAACTGTGACAGTATCCCTCCACTAACGAGAGGCCACAGGACTTTCAAGAATAGAAATATCGTTCACCTACACAAATGTGAACAGGCCACTCCGGCACTAGCCAGGCACCCCAGAAATGCTGGTAACGATGAAGGCACAGCATATCTCCAGGACAAGAACCTATGAACAATGTTATGGGTATTTAGTGTTTGGTGTAGCTCCCAGCCATATGGCCATAGGGTTATGAATGTCCATAATGCACCAGAAAAAAATTGGTCACGCCCCCGGCTGGAGTTTGCAAATTTTGGACTCTGAGAGCGTGACACTATCTGGGTCACTGTATATTAAGGCCAAAGCCACACAAAAAATAATCTACTTACCGCAATGACTAAGAGTCGGTAAGCAGAGAGAAGCCCCAGGACTGGGGATCTCACAACAATAGAGAGACTACAATCCTCATTCGTTATTCCTCACTCCCTTTAGAACAAGGGTGGAGCTTGATGTACAACTTACAAGCTTACCTAAAGGTGGCAAACTTAACCCTCCCAACAGAAAACTTATCCAGGAGGACTATCTTGGCTTCTGGTTGTGCCTGGACATGCACCGAGAACACAAACCCAGCAATTTGCTGCAATTGCTGCACAACCTAAATGCAAAGATCCATGACCTCCTGAGTGAGTCTGCATCAGGTGTGTGAGCGCAGCCATCTGAGCCATAGAGACACAGGGAATCAAAAAATGTTTAGGCTGAAGATAATGTTACGCTTGTCGGGTATGAGAAGCATGGCACATGCGTTCAGATCTACGGGAAGACCTGACACACAACAAAATACAACAAGTAAGGGGGGCCTATATAAAACAATGGGCCTCGCATAGCCCTCCAAACAGAATAATGTATCCCACAAAGCCCTCCAAACAGAATAATGGGCCTCATCTAGCGCTCCAACAGAATAATTGGCCCCATATAACCCTCCAAACAGAATAATGGGCCCCACATAGCCCTCTAAATGGAATAATGGGCCCCACATAGCCCTCCAAATGAAATAATGGGCCTCACATAGCCCTCCAAATGTAATAATGGGACTCACATAGCCTTCCATATAGACTAAAGTACAATTGATCCCCGGTAGTCACATGCTGCACTTTCCGCCTGACAGCCAGACTCAGAATAATCTGCTCCCACTATGAGGGCTATGGGAGCTGCAAAACACAGCCACCAGGGAGACTGTTAGTGTGCCACATTAGCCGACTCCACAGCACCCCCTTGACAGCTGTGCCTGGATCATATGCCTCGCCAGCCCTTCTCAGATATGCCTCTGGGTTTTAATGCTAGAGATAGGCTACGACAATCCTGACTGGTTACACCTTGTGGCTGTGGGATAGCGTTTATGATTTTTATCACAATAGCGTTAAACAACTACCCTATGTTATTCATATGTATTGTTACTGTCTTCTTATTTACATACTATAGAGTATATGGTCAATTTGTTTTCTTGTTTTGTTTGGTTTTGTCTGTGAAATGGCCACATTGTGAATGTGCTCTTAAGCGGGCTTTACACCCAGCGACATCGCTATCGATGTCACTGGTGAAAGCACCCGCCCCCGTCGGTTGTGCGTCACAGGTAAATCGCTGCTCGTGGTACACAACATCGCTTACACCCATCACACATACTTACCTGCCTAGCAATGTCGCTGCGGCCGGCGAACCACCTCCTTTCTAAGGAGGCGGTTCGTTCGGCGTCACAGTGGCATCACTAAGCGGCCGCCCAATAGAAGCAGAGGGGCGGAGATGTGCGGGCCGAACATCCTGCCCACCTTCTTCCTTCCTCATTGCGGGCAGCTGCAGGTACGGTGATGTTCCTCGTTCCTGCGGTGTCACACAGTGATGTGTGCTGCCGCAGGAACGACGAACAACCTGCGTCCTGCAACAGCAACGATAATCGGGATAGGAACGACTAGTCAACGATCAACGATTAGGTAAGTAATTTTGATCGTTAATAGCGTTCCTGCGTTTCACACGCAACGACGTCGCTAATGAGGCCGGATGTGCTTCCGTGACCACAACGACATCTCGTTAGCGATGTCGTTGCGTGTAAAGCCCACTTTACTCTTTGCACATATACCAACCTATGCTCTGGCTCATGTTTTACCTTACATACCTAGAATAATAAAGTGATAAACAAGAGGGTAACACCAGAGAGCCTCTCGACAATCTTTCTTTGTGAAAACATTTTAGGGTTACCCTGGATCACATTGCAACTTACACCTACTGATTACCTGTTGATCCCAGCTACATGAAACCCAGATCAATTATTGACTGATCTCTACCAAACAACTTTTGTTATGCTGATGTGATGACACATTTCTAGACAATATCATCAAAATTTAAGAATATAAATTTAAATGTGTAGTCCCAATTGGGAATGTTAACAATTTTAATTTTCTCAGACCAAACTTAAAGTGTAAAAGTCATTTTATTTTTTATTTCATAAATCAATAGTACACATGAAAATAAGCAACTTTGTATTATATCTTATCAGATAGATTTGCTTTTTTTTCTCTGCCAGAATTGGTCAGTCATTATCAAAATTTTCAATTCAGTGAAGACTTTCTCATAACTGAGATGGATGGCAGTTATTACTAAGGAGATTCTATGTAGATGGAAGAGGGAGAAGGGGGTGGAGCTCTGCCTCTAGCTCCTCCTTCTGCCTACAGCTCCTCCCTCTTATATCTACATAGAATCTTATCAATAACAATTGCCATCTATCTCAGTAATCTTCACTGAATATAGATTTTATCTGAGATTTGAGTATTTTGATGATGGCCAAATCAATTTTGGCAGAGGAAGAAGAAAAATTTGTCTAAGATATATTGCAAATTTGTTTATTTTCATGTGTACTATTGAATTATGAAATAAAAATTAAAACAACCTCTATGATTTAATTCTACGAGCCATGTTTTTCTAAAATTGGACAAAGCCTATTTTCTTTGCTGTTAGATTTTACCAAATTAAGAGCCTGTGTTAATTTACTACAGGTTTATAACATGATTACATTGAGTGGCAATTTTCCAATTGTGTTTGTTCAAAATAAGTACCTTAAAGACATTATAGATTATGAGATGCACAAGGTGTACAAACTTTTGAGTACAATTCTAACAACCTTGTGTTACCATATGTCTCTCAACATGCCAAATTTACCTTTTTCTCATTAGTATAACAAAACTGACTAGATATTTTTACAGGAAAATGTAATTCTCAGCAAAGTTGAGTTGTCCCCATCACCCAGATTCTCTTTAGCCTCTTTTCAGTAATCCAGGACGTGGTGAGTTCTCCTTGAATAGAAGTGTTCAAAAACATACTAGTCAGACATCTGTGTGGGATGATTTAGGCGATCCTGCATTGAGCAAAGAGTTGGACTAGATGACCCAGGAGGTCCCTTCCAATTTTAACATTCAATGATTCTATGATCCTAGGACTTCTGAAACGACCAGGCCTCAGAGGCCGCATTTCATTACTTGGGTGACTTGGGGGTGAATAAAGCAGTGGGGGAAGGGGATAAGAAGAGGGTTGGAGGAGTGAGTGATGGTCTGCTGACCGGATGGGCAGGTGATCTGTGAAGTGAGTATTATTTACAACTGTTTGCAGTAGCAGACAGAGATAGAAAAGGGTCCTTGTGCAAAAACATTATTGAGCTCCTTACATCTAATATTTCTGTCCGTCGAAGCTGCTGGCTATTTTTCACACCTCTTGACAATAAAGAGGAAAATCTGCCTTGGGGCAACAGGGACATGCTGGGATTGAGCCTTCAAGTAAGTTAGCATGTATGGATCTAACTTTAGATTCTTATGGCAATGTCTCTCTCTAAGGGATACTTTGCTCTAGTACTATTATGAATTCCATGCTTTTACTATATACATACTCTATATTTGACTTTGGTTTGTCATATGGTGTTTTCCCCATTTATGCACAACACTAGGCATTTATTACATTTTATATGATGTAGTCGCATTTGGTTTATTAATAAAGTGTAATGTTTTGGGCACAGAATACTCATGTATTTGGACTTTTCTTGCAAATGATTAGAAAAAGACACATGACTTTCAGTAGGTATACAATGCACTACAAAAAACTAAAACCTTTCACAGGGACCATATTCTGCAAATAATGAACTGGTCAGTAAATCTGCCCAATAATTAGGATCAGCAAACCAGAATGGTATAGTTCAGGGTTCATACTGGACACCGGTTTTCCCGGTCTCAAACTCAAAAACATGGACTTTTAAAAAAAGTATGTGTTCTATTTTCAGAGTTTGGGTGCTTTTCGTCTAATAAACTTAGTTGCAAGGCTGCAGAAAGGCTGCAGAGCAGCTAATCAAGAAGCTTTATTGCATGTGGAAGATGACTGTAAACTGCTGTGAACAATAAAGAAAAAAAGAATAGGCTCCCACCTATTTTTGCTATCCAGCATAAGTAAACAGACAACTGTGGGTTGCAGCCCCCAGCTGTCTGTTTTACCTTGTATGATTATCAAAAATAGAAAGGATTGCATGCTGTTTTTTAAAATTATTTAAATACATAATTTTAAAAAAGCGGCATGGGTTCCGACCTGTTTTTAAAAAACAGCCAAGGGAAACCAAAAAGATGGGGCCTGGTATTTTCAGGCTGGAAAGTTTCATGGTTATTTGGCCCTCCCCAGCCTAAAAATAGTAGCCCACAGTCACTCCAGAAGTGGCATATCCCTTAAATGTATCAATTTTGTCACTTTGATTGGCTGTTCTTGATTTCCCTGTGTACAGTTAAAAAACACACATAGAAAAAAAATAGTTTATTTGAATAAAGACTTCCCAACGCTGCCTCATTCACCAATTAATGAGTTAAGAAAAATACTCAAAATTTAGACGTAATGCAATGGTTTAATGTCCCACGACACCCATCAATTGCTATGAAGCTTTGATCTGAAAATGTTCTCAGAAAGAAGCTCCATAGGTCAATCCCAGTTAGTGGCACACCCGGAATTTCTCAAGAACAGCAAACTTGTTTAGCATATGAACAGCACTCAAACTCCGACTTCAGTGAAAAGTCTGTGTTCGAGCTTGAGCCCTGGACACTAGGTGTTTGAGATGAACCCAAAAACCTTACTTTTTGATTTCACTGATCCCTAGTCTCCTCACAATGATGGAATCAAAACTTAACCTATCAATACTAACCTATTGGGTCGGAGGAAGAAAGGGGGAACAAAGTGAAAAGATTAACCTAGGGAAACATAAATATAAGGTTTTTTCTGGAAGACAAAAGTTCCAAGAAAAAAAATGAAAAAAAAATAAGCTAACCTCCTATGAGGAGAGAAAAGAACCTAGAAAACAGGCAGAAATACTTAAGTGTGGTTGAGGAAGTCATGACATGGTCAACATCCTTATATAATCCATATTGCACCAAAATCCAAATAAGTAGTATATTGAACAGACAGGAGGAGAAAAAAGGGTGAGAAATTGGTGTTAAGGAAGATAAGAAGAAGGGGTGAGGAAAGAAAAGGTGGGAGAAGAAGCAGAAAACAGTAGCAATTACTCCTATTATTCAGTTAGCCATTAGCAACTTCAGACAACAGTATATAAATATCAGCAGTGTCAATTAAGCTACTACCCCAGATAAATCTAAGTGTTTCACTAAATCATCCCAAAGGGGATACAATGGTCTCAGAGTGACCGCATTAGCAGGAACAGCGTTGTGATTTTGGTAGCTGTATGGTCTCTAATACAGCATGTAGAACAAGTGGAGGCAAGGTACAAACAAATGGCCAGTTTGGTATTAGAATCTGAGGTAAATTGAATGCTGAGAAAAAGGCTGGGTGGTCTTTCAAGTTTTTTTTAATACAGTTGAGCAGCAAGCTTTCTTTGCAGTCAATTGGAATGGGAAACGCCATTGATATGAAATTCTTAAAGGGGTTGTCCAATACTTAGACATCCCCTTCTCATTCCCCATGTTTGCCCCAGAAAAATAAATAAGTCTATACTCTGCTCTGATGCGGCTATGGTTCCAGCGATGTCTGAAGTGGTGTTCCTGGGGCCCATGTGAAACTGTTATGACATGTGAGCTCCACAATCAATCAGCACTGGCTTTCTTCACCCAACCTTCAGACATTTGAGCAGGAAGTCAGTGCAGCCCTCACATCCTGCTCAAATGTTCGAAGGTGGGAGACATATGTCAGGCGCTGATTGGTCTAAGGGCTGGCATGTCACAATATCATGTGGGCTCCTGGAACGCAACTTCAGACATGGTTGGAATAGCTGCCACACCATAGGTGAGTATAGGCTTATTTATTTTTCTAGAACGAACAAGGGGAATGAGGAAGGGTTGTCCAAGTAGTGGACTTCCCCTTTAATCTCGGAGTACTTCAGTGAGGGGATGTAAAGCTCTGTGTAGTTGAAGGGTACACCGTGCAAGATATGGAAGGATGGAAACTTTGCAACAATGGAATTTAAAGTTTTGTTTGGCTATTGCTGCTTGCAAGATGGCTTCCTTCTTCTTATAGAAATGTATATGACAAATAATATCCAGTGGCCTTGAAAGAGAGGTAGCATTAGGACCTACAGATCTATGGCTATTCTCCATTTCAATATGATAATTATCTTTTATTCTAATCAGAAAATAAGGCATTTACAGTTTTCTGCAGAAAGATCCTGTATATGGAGGTTATGTCATCTATAACGGTGAGTAAAGACATCGGTCGTTAACCTCTTAAGTCTATCTGTTTTGCAGTTAAAATTATGTTCTACGAAAAAAATATTTCCAAAATTAATATTTGAATAATGACAAAGAAGTGGCTTTCATAATATAGCTACCCAAATCTGCACACAATTTTGACAATGGATTTGCAAATGAATGGATGAACAATTGGTCTTGAGTTTCAGGGTTAAACAGACAGTGGGTAAAATGCCAATCTATCAACTGCGCTGATAGTCCCTGTCTGCTCTGGATAAACAATGAAATATTGTAGTGTCAATAAAAAATTGGCAGGTCTGCTTTGTTGATTTTATGGCATATTTACCCGCAATGTCCTTTAATATCAACACAATAGCAACCAGAGAATCCTGTTTCAACAGAGAAAATGCAGGGATATATCAAAATACTTGTGATTTCTGTCTCACTGTGTTAAATAAAAAGTTATTTTCTTTGTGTATTGTTCATTTTCTTGGAGCTATATTGGTTGTGATATTTATGTAATAATATTTACACCAAATCTAGTGAAATTTGTGTTACTACTTGATCATACTCATAATTTTTGGCAAGAGAGAACAAGTGAGATATAGATAGTGAGAGAAGCTAGAAGTATTAGAATATTTTGTCTCTTTATTGCAATCCATTCTCTCCTAGTAATAAGCTAGTCTGCCCTAGAAATAATGAAACTTGATATAGGAAAGCTAATTTCTAAAGTTATTTTGGGATCACGTAGTTACCTGCAAGAGTATCAGGAAGTCAAATACCTTTTTTTGAACCCTGAAAAGTGTGATCCTTTTCAATATGATTAACCAATTGTAGGGTAAAGTAACACATGTATTAGACTAAAGAATAATTTGTAGTTATAATTACTAGTGATGGGTGAATACTAAAACATTTGGGCTCAGATTATTTCTCTCGAATATTTCGTACTATTCATGTATTTGTCATGAATAACAAATCTAATGGGAAACTTGAATAATTTTTTGGCAGAACCTCCCAGGAGTTCTGGTGGGGATGTAAAAATGCCTAAAAGGATGGATATGGATAGGAAAGTGCAGAAATTAGATGAGAACAAAATGGGTAAGATTCCTGGAAGTATCTCTGAAACCCAGGTCACGTCTGGGAACAATGTTGTCAGAGTATTACACCACTTTAATGTGCAGTCCCTTGCATATTTGTAATGACCAGAGTAGATAATATAGACAGCTGTGGGCTGCAGCCCCCAGCTGTGTGCTTTATCTTAACTGGTTATCAAAAATAGAGGCTTATCCACAACATTTTTTTAATTACATAAATAAATAATAAAGAAACAACGTGGGCTCCTGCTTATTTTTGATATCCAGCCCAGATAAAGCAGACAGATTAGGACTGGTATTCTTAAGATAGGAAAGTCCATGGTTATTAGACCCTTCCCAGTCTAGAAATGGCTGCCCACAGCTTCCCCACAATTGGCGCATCTATTAAATGCGCCCCAATTTTGGCGCTTTACTTGGCTCATCCCGATTGCCCTGGTGTGGTGACAGTCAAAGTAATATATGGGGCTGATGTCAGCTGTGATTTCTCAAGAATCACAACGACCATCAAGCCCTGGGTTGGTAAATTGAGAGGTGTCTATGAGATTCCTCTATTATCAACCCTGTAATTAAAAATAAAAAAAAAACACAAACGCAAAAATCCTTTAGTTTAAATAATAAAAAACACACCCTCTTTCACCAATTTATTAACCCCATAAATATTCCTGCTAGTCCAACGTAATCCATATTAAAACATGCCTAAACACTATTTCGGCTTATAACCAGTTACAGAAATTACTTTACAAAATTTAGTTCTCCTTCAGTGACAATTCTTTTTTACTTGTCTCTTGAACTCCTGCATCAGATAATAATTTACAATTGTAGAACAGTAACCTGCAAGTATTGATGGATTCCATTGTCCTTTATATTTTTTTTTTCCATATCCTAAATATCTAGGTGATATCTCTCACCACGCTCATCACTCTCTGTTCTGCACTTTAGTAGAAAGAGGTCTAGATGCAAGTGTAAGAAAGGAATCTTCAGGGACAATTATGTTTTGAGGACATTTTCCACCAAATTTCTATAGTCATATATGCTCTTAAATTTCTCTGAAAACTAGTTACCACCAATGTGAATGCTACCCATACAGCCTTTTCCTTGCCCTGCAACATATAGAGAAACTCCTCCTATCTTTGTAATAGCCATATGACCAGTCTGGTGTAAATGTTGTACAGACATTGGCTTACAGACTGGTCACATGACTATGAAATTATTGAAGGTTCTCACTGTCAGGCTGCTTCTCACTCTGTACAGAGGGATGTAGTGGAGGTGACAATACTCTCTCTGCTTCTTACTTTGTATAGACTGCTGTACAGAGTGATGAAGCTGACAATGCTCTACCTGTGGACTCTGTCGAACTAAGGATTTTTTTATAATAAAGATGGAGTCTCTAAATGTTTTTTTTTGTTTTATTTGTAATAAAAAAAATGTTCTCTGTATTGTTTTTTTTTACTGTTTATTAGAAATTCATGCTGGCCATGTCTAATTTGATGTGACACCATGAATTTCGGGCTTAGTACCATCTGAGAATACAAAGCTGGTATTAACCCCTTTATTACCCAGCGTGGCAGCGCATTAGGGCCGCTGGATAAGCCGGGTAAAGCGCCATTTCCAGGGGCGGCTACGGGCTGCTCAGAATACCAGCCCCCAGCTGCCTGGCTTAATTGCCAGGCAATATAAAGCCAGGCAGATAGGGGTGGCAGCCCATAGCCATCTGCTTTAGCTGTGCTGAGAATCAAAAATACAGCAGAGCGCTACGTCATTTTTTAAAATGATTTACTTATTTTTACACAACTATATATTGTGTACATTACTGGGTATCTATATATGGGGGACCCTGCAACATTTTTACTATTTATTTATTTAAACTACTTGTTCAAAAGTTTGGGGTCACCCAGACAATTTTTTCTTTATCATAAAATCATACTTTTATTTATCAAATGAGTTGCGTAATGAATAGAAAATATAGTCCAGACATTGACTAGGTTAGAAATAATAATTTTTAGTTGAAATAATAATTTTCTCCTTCAAACTTTGCTTTCGTCAAAGAATGCTCCATTTGCAGCAATTCCAGCTTTGCAGACCTTTGGCATTCTAGCTGTTAATTTTCGGAGGTAATCAGGAGATATTTCACTCATGCTTCCAGAACCCCCCCCACAAATTGGATTGGCTTGATGGGCACTTTTTGCATACCATACGGTCAACCTGCTCCCACAACGGCTCAATAGGGTTAAGATCTGGTGACTGGGCTGGCCACTCCATTACAGATAGAATACCAGCTGCCTGCTTCTTCCTTAAATAGTTAATGCATAATTTGAAAGTGTGCTTTGGATCATTGTCCTGTTGTAGGATGAAATTGGCTCTAATCAAGCGCTGTCCACAGGATATGGCATGGCATTGCAAAATGGAGTGATAGCCTTTATTATTCAAAATCCCTTTTACCATGTACAAGTCTCCCACTTTACCAGCACCAAAGCAACCCCAGGCCATCACATTACCTCCACTATGCTTAACATGTGGTGTCAGGCACTCTTAAAGCATCTTTTCAGTAGTTCTGCGTCTCACAAATATTCTTCTGTGTGATCAAAACACCTCAAACTTCGATTCGTCTGTCCATAACACTTTTTTTCCAATCTTCCCCTGTCCAATGTCTGTGTTCTTTTGCCCATATTAATCTTTTCCTTTTATTAGCCAGTCTCAGATATGTTTTTTTCTTTGCCACTCTGCCCGGAAGGCTAGCATCCCAAAATCGCCTCTTTACTGTAGACGTTGACACTGGCGTTTTGCGGGTACTATTTAAAGAAGTTACCTGTTGAGGACCTGTGAGGCGTCGATTTCTCAAACTAGAGACTCTTATGTACTTGTCTTGTTGCTCAATTGTGCAGCGGGGACTCCCAATTCTCTTTCTACTCCAGTTAGAGCCTGTTTGTGCTCTCCTCTGAAGGGAGTAGTACACACCGTTGAAATCTTGAGTTTCTTGGCAATTTCTTGCATGGAATATCCTTCATTTCCAAGAAAAAGAATAGACTGTTGAGTTTCACATGAAATTTCTCTTTTTCTGGCCATTTTGAGAGTTTAACCCCTTCACGACCATGGACGGAAAGATCCGTCCTTGTGCCCTGGGCCTTAACGACCAAGGACGGATCTTTCCGTCATGGCAGAATCGCGGCACTGGAGCCTCCGGTGACTGCAATATGTTAACAAAAACCGCAGATTCGGGGAGGAGGGGACCTGTTCCTGACCTTAGGAGGGGTGGTGCCTCCTCCCCGGACCTACGGAGGCTGTGATTGGCTGACGAACGCCGCTCAACCAATCACAGCCACTGTAATGTTCCAGCCATTTAAAATGACTGAAACATTGAAATCCAGCCCTGGCCAGTGCAGCTGTAGAACTGGCCATTGGCTGGAGCTGGGTGACCTCACTGGGTGACCTCACGCCAGCACACTGAGCACAGTGAGTGTACACAGTGCAATGGCAGGGCTACAAGCTCCGGTCCCATGCTGTTATGAGACCGGAGCATGGGACCCGGAAGTTGCCGCGCTGCCATTGCACTCTACGAAAAGCGTCCCGATCCGCCGCCGCCGCTGCCCTCCGCAATCTGTCACCTGTCTCCCCGATCTCCTGCCCGCACCCTCACCCCCACACCTCCCGATCCGCTGCCGCCGCCGCCCTCCATCTGCCACAGTGCCAATGCTCCCCCCAATCTGCTGCCCGGCCCCTCACCTCCGTGCAGCAGATCGGAGGGAGCGGTGGCACTATGACAGATGGAGGAGGACAGGGATCGTACACCCTGTCCTCCTCCATCTGTCATAGTGCCACCGCTCCCTCCAATCTGCTGCCCGGCCCCTCCCCCTCGTGACCGGTGCCCGCCCCCTCCCCTCCGTGATGTGCTGCTCGCCCCCTCCCCTCCGTGATGTGCTGCTCGCCCCCTCCCCTCCGTGATGTGCTGCTCGCCCCCTCCCCTCCGTGATGTGCTGCTCTCCCCCTCCCCTCTGTGATGTGCTGCTCGCCCCCTCCCCTCCGTGATGTGCTGCTCGCCCCCTCCCCTCCGTGATGTGCTGCTCGCCCCCTCCCTTACGTGATGTGCTGCACGTTCCCCCCACCTCTCACCCCCGTGGTCAGCTACCCGCCCCCTCCCCTGTCACCGCCGTGATGTGCGCTCCCTCCCCTGTCACCGCCGTGATGTGCGCTCCCTCCCCTGTCACCGCCGTGATGTGCGCTCCCTCCCCTGTCACCGCCGTGATGTGCGCTCCCTCCCCTGTCACCGCCGTGATGTGCGCTCCCTCCCCTGTCACCGACGTGATGTGCGCTCCCTCCCCTGTCACCGCCGTGATGTGCGCTCCCTCCCCTGTCACCGCCGTGATCTGTGCTCCCTCCCCTGTCACCCCCGTGATCTGCTGTCCACTCTCCCTCCACCTCTCACCCCCGTGATCTGCGCTCTGCTCACCTGTCTCCCCCGTGATCTGTGCTCCCTCACCTGTCACCCTGTGATCTGTGCTCCCTCACCTGTCACCCCCGTGATCTGCTGTCCGCTCTTCCTCACCTCTCACCCCCGTGATCTGTGCTCTGCTCACCTGTCTCCTCCGTGATCTGTGCTCTGCTCACCTGTCTCCTCCGTGATCTGCACTGCGCTCCCTCCCCCACCTCTCACCCTCCCCGATCTGCTGCCTCCTTCATCTCCTGTGATCCAGCTGCCTAAATCCATCCTTTAGGGTAACTATCCCCAATCTCACCTCCCACTCCCCTTCCCACCCATCCCCCCACCCGCCCCCTCCCCCTATCCTCTGCCGCTCCTGCATCCACTGCGCCCTCTCCCATCCGCCCCCACCCTATCCCAGCCGCCGTCTCACAATCACAGATGCTCCCTTTATATGCCGCTGCCCCCCCATCTGCTGCCGCCCCATCTGCCGCCCCCCCCATCTTCCGCTGTTTTTTTTTTTCTATGCCATGGGGGTCTAGTTTCCAAAATGGGGTCACATGTGGGGGAGCTCCACTGTTTCGGCACCTCAGGGGGTCTCCAAACAGCATGGAATACGCTAATTGTCCCAGACAATTTTGCGTTTGAAACGTCAAATGACGCTCCTTGCCTTCCGAGCCCTGCTGTGCACCCAAACATTTGAGTTCCACCACATATGAGGTATCTGCGTACTCAGGAGAAATTGCACAATACATTTTATGGTGCAATTTTTCCTGATACCCTTGTGAAAAAAAAAGCTACCTGGTTGAAGTAACAATTTTGTGGTAAAAAAGTTTTTTTTTATTTTCACGGCTCAACTCTATTAACTTTTGTGAAGCCCCCAGAGGCTCAAAGTGCTCAATAAACATCTAGATAAATTCCATGAGGGGTCTAGTTTCCAAAATTGGGTCACATGTGGGGGAGCTCCACTGTTTCGGCACCTCAGGGGGTCTCCAAACGCAACATGGAATACGCTAATTATCCCAGACAATTTTGCGTTTGAAACGTCAAATGACGCTCCTTGCCTTCCGAGCCCTGCTGTGCGCCCAAACATTTTATTTCCACCACATATGAGGTGTCTGTGTACTCAGTAGAAATTGCACAATACATTTTATGGTGCAATTTTTCCTGATACCCTTGTGAAAAAAAAGCTACTTGGTTGAAGTAACAATTTTGTGGTAAAAATTTTTTTTTTTATTTTCACAGCTCAACTCTATTAACTTTTGTGAAGCCCCCAGAGGCTCAAAGTGGTCAATAAACATCTAGATAAATTCCAAAAGGGGTCTAGTTTCCAAAATGGGGTCACATGTGGGGGAGCTCCACTGTTTCGGCACCTCAGGGGCTCTCCAAACGCAACATGGTGCGGCTAATGATTCCAGCTAATTTTCTGTTCAAAAAAGTCAAATGGCGCTCCTTCCCTTCCGAGTCCTGCCGTGCGCCCAAACAGTGGTTTTTCGCCACATATGAGGTATCTGCGTGTTCAGTAGAAATTTCCCAACAAATTTTGGGGGTTCATTTAATCCTGCTACCCTTGTGAATATGCAATATTTGAGGCTAAATTAACATTTTTGTTGCAAAAAGTAAAATGTTCATTTTTTCCTTCCACATTGCTTTAGTTACTGTGAAGCACCTGAAGGGTTAATAACCTTCTTGAATGTGGTTTTGAGTAGCCTGAGGGGTGCCGTTTTTGGAATGGTGTCACTTTTGGGTGTTCTGTGTCATGTAGACCTTTCAAAATTGCTTCAAATGTAATGTGGTCCCTAAAAAAAGTGGCTTTGTAAATTTTGTTGTAAAAATGAGAAATTGCTCATAAACTTTGAACCCCTATAACTTCCTTAATTTTTTTTTTTTCCCAAAATTGTTCTGATGTAAAATAGACATGTGGGAAATGTTATTTATTAATTATTTTGTGTCATATGTCTCGTTGGTTTTAGAGCATAAAAATTCAAAGTTTGAAAATTACAAAATTTTCAAAATTTTCGCGAAATTTCTGTTTTTTTCACAAAGAAATGCAAAAAATATCGGCCTAAATTTACCACTAACATGAAGCCCAATATGTCACGAAAAAACAATCTCAGAATCACCAGGATCCGCTGAAGCATTCCAGAGTTATAACCTCATAAAGGGACACTGGTCAGAATTGCAAAAAATGGCCTGGTCTTTAGGGTCAAAATAGGCTTGGGGCTGAAGGGGTTAATGGAACCAACAAATGTAATGCTCCAGATTCTCAACTAGCTCAAAGGATTGTCAGTTTTATAGCTTCTCTAATCAGCAAAACTGTTTTCAACTGTGCTAACATACTTGCATAATGGGTTTTCAAGGGATTTCTAAACATCCATTAGCCTTCTAATATAGTTAGCAAACACAATGAACCATTACAACACTGGAGTGGTGGTTGTTGGAAATAAGCCTTTTTACACCTTTGTAGATATTGCATTCAAAACCAGACGTTTGCAGCTAGAATAGTCATGTACCACATTAGCAATGTATAGTGTATTTCTCTTTAATTTAATGTTAGCTTCATTAAAAAAAAACTGTGCCTTTCTTTCAAAAATAAGGAATTATCTAAGTGACCCTAAACTTTTGGACTGTGGTACATATATATATATATATATATATATATATATATATATATATATATATATATATATATATATATATATACATGAATACCTGAGTAGATTTGGAGCAGTGTTTTGGATCATTGTCTTGCTGAAATATCCATCCCCTGCGTAACTTCAACTTCGTCACTGATACTTGCACATTATTGTCAAGAATCTGCTGATACCGAGTTGAATCCATGCGACCCTTAACTTTAACAAGATTCCCGGTGCCAGCTTTGGCCACACAGCCCCAAAGCATGATGGAACCTCCACCCAATTTTACTGTGCAATCCGCATTTAAACAAAATTTGACCGGTGCAAAAGTATGGGCACCCTTATCAATTTCTTGATTTGAACACTCCTAACTACTTTTTACTGACTTACTAAAGCACTAAATTGGTTTTGTAACCTCATTGAGCTTTGAAATTCATAGGCAGGTGTATCCAATCATGAGAAAAGGTATTTAAGGTGGCCACTTGCAAGTTGTTCTCCTATCTGAATCTCCTATGAAGAGTGGCATCATGGGCTCATCAAAACAACTCTCAAATGATCTGAAAACAAAGATTATTCAACATAGTTGTTCAGGGGAAGGATACAAAAATTTGTCTCAGAGATTTAAACTGTCAGTTTCCACTGTGAGGAACATAGTAAGGAAATGGAAGAACACAGCTACAGTTCTTGTTAAGCCCAGAAGTGTCAGGCCAAGAAAAATATCAGAAAGGCAGAGAAGAAGAATGGTGAGAACATTCAAGGACAATCCACAGACCACCTCCAAAGACCTGCAGCTTCATCTTGCTGCAGATGGTGTCAATGTGCATCGGTCAACAATACAGCGCACGTTGCACAAGGAGAAGCTGTATGGGAGAGTGATGCGATAGAAGCCGTTTCTACAAGCACGCCACAAACAGAGTCGCCTGAGGTATGCAAAAGCACATTTGGACAAGCCAGTTACATTTTGGAAGAAGGTCCTGTGGACTGATGAAACAAATTTTGAGATGTTTGGTTATACAAAAAGGCGTTATGCATGGAGGCAAAAAAACACGGCATTCCAAGAAAAGCACTTGCTACCCACAGTAAAATTGGGTGGAGGTTCCATCATGCTTTGGGGCTGTGTGGCCAATGCCGGCACCGGGAATCTTGTTAAAGTTGAGGATCGCCTGGATTCAACTCAGTATCAGCAGATTCTTGACAATAATGTGCAAGAATCAGTGACGAAGTTGAAGTTATGCAGGGGATGGATATTTCAGCAAGACAATGATCCAAAACACCGCACAAATCTACTCAGGTATTCATGCAGAGGAACAATTACAATGTTCTGGAATGGCCATCCCAGTCCCCAGACCTGAATATCATTGAAAATTTGTGGGATGATTTGAAGCAGGCTGTCAATGCTCGGCGACCATCAAACTTAACTGAACTGGAATTGTTTTGTAAACAGGAATGGTCAAATATACCTTCATCCAGGAACTCATTAAAAGCTACAGGAAGCGCCTAGAGGCTGTTATTTTTGCAAAAGGAGGATCTACAAAATATTAATGTCACTTTTATGTTGAGGTGTCCATACTTTTGCACCGGTCAATTTGTGTTTAAATGCGGATTGCACATTTTCTGTTAGTAGAATAAACCTCATTTCAATCCAGAAATATTACTCAGTCCATCAGTTATTAGATATATGAAACTGAAATAACTGTTGCAAAAACCCAAATTGTTATAAAGAAAAAAGGTTAACATTAATAGGGGTGCCCAAACTTTTTCATATGATTGTATATATATTTACTTAGTACTTAGAAAATTAGTGATACTTACAGTATTTCATCCGCTGTGTTTAAGGGGAAAAATTGAATTGCAATAATGAACTGAGAGTAATTAACAATAAAGTAAGGGAGTTACAGGAGAAGTATGCTATTTTTCCTGCAAACATTCATAAGGATAATTAGGAAAACAGCATTATCATTTGGCTGATGTATGAAATAAAAAATGCAAAGTGCATTATTTTAAAATGATAATTTTTTTTTGGGAGAATAAAAAAGCCAGATGGAATAATTAATTGTGGAAATATTAACCCTTTCTCTGCCAAGGACGTATCACATGACTACTCTATTAGCCATGAAATGTTATTTATGAGGAACATCCTGTCTGCTAATGGACACATCTCAGATTGAGGTCATATTGCAGCTTTAGATGGAATTTTGGGCTCATTTTCAAGCTGAGATTCTAAAGCGGGCTTTACACGCAACAACATCGCTAACGAGATGTCGTTGGGGTCACGGTATTCGTGACGCACGTCCGGCCTCGTTAGCGACGTCGTTGCGTGTGAAAAGCACAAACGACCCATTAACGATTAAAATTACTTACCTAATTATTGATCATTAACCATTCATTCTAATCCCGATTATCATTGCTGTTGCAGGACGCAGGTTGTTCGTTGTTCCTGCGGCAGCACACATCACTATGTGTGACACTGCAGGAACGAGGAACATCACCGTACCTGCAGCGGCCCGCAATAAGGAAGGAAGTAGGTGGGCGGGATGTTTGCCTGCTCATCTCTGCCCCTCCGCTTCTATTGGGCGGCCGCTTAGTGATGCCGCTGTGATGCCGAACTAACCGCCCCCTTAGAAAGGAGGCGGTTCGCCGGCCACAGCGACGCCGCTAGGCAGGGACGTATAGTGTGATGGATCCTAGCAATGTTGTGCGCAGCAATTTGCCCATGACGCACAACCGACGGGGGCGGGTGCTTTCCCCAGCAACATCGCTAGCGATGTCACTGTGGGTAAAGCCCACTTAAGCTTCAAGGTGAGATAAGATTCATCTCTGTATTCACAACTAGAGGCAAGTGGAGTAGGGGCGGAGGGCACAAATTCCCTGAAATGTGATCACTAGAGATGAGCGAACCGGTCCCGGTTCGGCTCGAGGCCGGTTCGCCGAACGGGGGTCCCGTTCGAGTTCGGTTCGTCGAACGTTCGACGAACCGAACTCGAACGTATAGGCTATAATGGGAGGCAATCACAAACACATAAAAATGCATTATAAATGTACACAAACAGTTAATAAACATTGCCATAACACTTACCGGTCCTCGCGATCCCTTCTGCACTCTGTCTCCTGCCGCTATTCCATCCGATGATCGCTGAATCCTCCCGGTGACCTGCACTGCCAGCAGAGAAGCAGGACCTATCGTGACGTCAAAATAGCCATGTGACCAGTCACGTGGCTATTATCTCATTGGCTACAGACTGGTCACATGACTATGACACGTCATGTAGGACCTGCGAGTGCATCTCTCCGGTACACGGTGCACATATGTGTATCGCCGTGTACCGGCGACATGCTCTAGCACACGGTCGACTCCCCGTTCCGTTAGGGACCGGCTGACACAGCCGGTCATTAACGGAGATCACCGTTGCCATAGCAACGCAGTTAGCGGTGACGTCACCGCTAACCGCGGCTCCGGGAGCACCGTTGCTATGGTAACGCGTCTGTCAGCGTTACCGCTGTTACCGCTAGCAGCCAGCAGTGATCACTCACGGAGTGAAGGCTGCACGCTGCTTCCCGATTGTAGTGAGCATTGTAGTTAGGATGGAGGTTCCCCAGCCCCAAGTGATGCCCCTCACTACAATCGTCACTACTACTACACTAGAAAGAAAGAAGACAGAAGAGCAGGATCATGGAGGGCTGACAGGGGTAATAAAGATGGAGTCTCTAATGTGTCTGTGTATTTATTTCTATTAAAGTATTTTTTCTCTGTGTGGTGTCTTTTTTTAACCCTTTATTGGAGATTCTTAATGGCCGGGTCAAACGTGCCTGACATTAAGAATCTCTGGCTTAATACTGGCTGGTAAAACAAAGCCAGTATTAACTCATGATTACCCAACAAGCCACCCGGCTCCAGGGCTGTTGGAAGAGTTGGATACAGCGCCAGATGATGGCGCTTCTATGAGAGCGCCATTTTCTGGGACGGCTGCGGACTGAAATCCGCAGCAGAGGCGCCCACAAACCTCGGGCTAACCTGTGCTGCGGATTCCAATCCCCAGCTGCCTAGTTGTACCCGGCTGGACACAAAAATAGGGCGAAGCCCACGTCATTTGTTTTTTAATTATTTCATGAAATAAGTGAAATAATTAAAAAAAACGGGCTTCCCTATATTTTTGGTTCCCAGCCGGGTACAAATAGGCAACTGGGGGTTGGAGGCAGCCCGTGGCTGCCAGCTGTACCTGGCTAGCATACAAAAATATGGCGAAGCCCACGTCATTTTTTTGGTGGGCAAAAAACTTCTGCATGCAGTCCTGGATGGAGTATGCTGAGCCTTGTAGTTCTGCAGCTGCTGTCTGCTCTTCTCCATACAGACAGACAGCAGCTGCAGAACTACAAGGCTCAGCATACTCCATCCAGGACTGTATGCAGAAGTTTTTTGCCCCCTGAAAAAATTATGTGGCTTCGCCATATTTTTGTATGCTAGCCAGGTACAGCAGGCAGGTACGGCTGCCCCCAACCCCCAGTTGCCTATTTGTACCCGGCTGGGAACCAAAAATAAAGGGAAGCCCTTTTTTTATTATTTCATGAATTTCATGAAATAATTAGAAAACAAATGACGTAGGCTTTGCCCCATTTTTGTGTCCAGCCAGGTACAACTAGGCAGCTGGGATTGGAATCCGCACCACCGGTTGGCCTGAGCTTTCTGGGCCCCACTGCTGCGAATTGCAGTCTGCAGCCACCTCAGAAAATGGCATTTTCATAGAAGCGCCATCTTCTGGCGCTGTATCCAACTCTTCCAGCACCTGCCTGCTATACCTGGCTAGCATACAAAAATATGGCGAAGCTCACGTCCTTTTTTTGTAGCTTTTTGGCAAAAAAAAAAAAAAATGCTTCCCTGGATTTTCCATTGCCAGTGAAGGTAACACCAAGCAGTGGGGGTTAGCAGCCAGTAGCTGCTTGGATTACCCTTAGCTAGCAATACAAAAAATGCAGTGGGAGCTAACATATATTTTTTTTAATTATTTATTTAAATAACTAAAAATAAAATGGGCTTCCCTGTATTTTGATTGCTGGACATCACAGTGCTGTAAAAATAAATCTTTAAAAAAATGACGTAGCGCTCCGCGGTATTTTTGATTCTCAGCGCAGATAAAGCAGACAGCTATGGGTTGCCACCCCCATCTGCCTGCCGTTACCTTGGTTGGCAATCAAAATACAGGGAAGCCCATTAATTTTTTCTATTTAAAAAATAGTTAAAAAAAAAAATTACGTTGGGTCCCCCCATTTTTGATAGCCAGCTAGGGTAAAGCAGACGGCTGTAGCCTGAAAACCACAGCTGGCAGCTTTACCGTGGTTGGGGATCCAATGTGGAGGTCCCCTCAGGCTCTTTTTTATAATTATTTTATAAATATTAATAATTACACAATAAAAGTAGGGGACCCCCCAAATTGGATCACCAGCCAAGGTAAAGCGGACAGCTGTGGTCTGGTATTCTCAGGGTGGGAAGGTCCATAGTTATTGGGCCTTCACAGCCTAAAAATAGCAGGCCGCAGGCACCCCAGACGTGGCGCATCCACTAGATGCGCCAATCCTGGCGCTTCACCCCAGCTCATCCCGTGCCCTGGTGCAGTGGCAAACGGGGTAATAAATCGGGTTGATACTAGCTGTAAAGTCACCTGAGATCAAGCCCAGCAGTTTGTGATGTCATGGCGTCTATTAGATACCCAACATCAACAGTCCCCAAAACATTTCCTCTTTCACCAATTTATTGTAAGAAAAAAAATAAAGGGGTCCCACGACGACTCTGGACCGTCTAGAATATGGGGGGGAGACACTCAGGGAACGTATCCCCCATTTTCTAGGAGTGCGGACCCTTCATGTGAGGAGTGTGGGTGCAATGAATCTGCACTCACTCTCCCCGGGTCCACAGCAGCAGAGTCCATGTCGTAATGGTTGCTACCAAAGCTGCAATGCCCTGCTCATGAGGTAAGGGCATGCCTAATCAGGAGAACTACTGTAGAGGAAGCTCTGCTCACTGGTATATAGGTGCTCAGAGGTAATAATAGATAAAATTAGTGAGTAACCTCGGCACTCTAAATCTCCCAGACTAAGTCAGTAAGTCACAACGGATAGTAATGCAAAATCACTCTTTATTGGTCCGTATTAAGAAAATTTTTTTTTCATAAGCATATATGTTTTTGTCCAAAACAAGTTACAAATGACGTTTCGGCCTGAGCCTTCATCAGATTGGACTTATCTGCATGTAATCATGAAAAATGACAATAATCAGTATCACATAAGAGTGAGAGAACAATAACATAAACTCGAACAATGTAGAGGTACAATTGGGATGCAGCAAAAAAATTGCAACACAGCAAGAAATGAAACACATGATACAAATGTCATAATACAGTACAAGGACAATATAGTAATGACAAATATGGGGTCAGAGTAGACTTAGACAGCTCTGGTACGAAAGAGATGTCAATCATAAAGTAACATGTGCAGTAGGTGTAGAGCTACACTATGCATGGCAGAGCTAATGGGTAGACCGACCATAGAAAAAGTAGAGAAGAAGTGGAGAAAAAGTGGAGAATAAGTGGAACATAAGAGGAGAAAAAGTGGAGAAAAAGTGGAGAAAAAAGTGGAGAAAAAGTGGAGAAAAAGTGGAGAAAAAGTGGAGAAAAAGTGGAGATTAAGAGGAGAAAAAGTGGAGAAAAAAGTGGAGAAAAAGTGGAGAAAAAGTGGAGCATAAGTGGAGAAAAAGTGGAGAAAAAGTGGAGAAAAAGTGGAGCATAAGAGGAGAAAAAGTGGAGAAAAAAGTGGAGAAAAAGTGGAGAAAAAGTGGAGCATAAGAGGAGAAAAAGTGGAGAAAAAGTGGAGAAAAAGTGGAGCATAAGAGTAGAAAAAGTGGAGAAAAAGTGGAGAAAAAGTGGAGCATAAGAGGAGAAAAAGTGGAGATTAAGAGGAGAAAAAGTGGAGAAAAAGTGGAGCATAAGAGTAGAAAAAGTGGAGAAAAAGTGGAGAAAAAGTGGAGCATAAGAGGAGAAAAAGTGGAGATTAAGAGGAGAAAAAGTGGAGAAAAAGTGGAGCATAAGAGGAGAAAAAGTGGAGAAAAAGTGGAGAAAAAGTGGAGAAAAAGTGGAGCATAAGAGGAGAAAAAGTGGAGAAAAAAGTGGAGAAAAAGTGGAGAAAAAGTGGAGAAAAAGTGGAGATTAAGAGGAGAAAAAGTGGAGCATAAGAGGAGAAAAAGTGGAGAAAAAAGTGGAGAAAAAGTGGAGAAAGTGGAGAAAAAAATGGAGCATAAGAGGAGAAAAAGTGGAGAAAAAAGTGGAGAAAAAGTGGAGAAAAAGTGGAGAAAAAGTGGAGATTAAGAGGAGAAAAAGTGGAGCATAAGAGGAGAAAAAGTGGAGCATAAGAGGAGAAAAAGTGGAGATTAAGAGGAGAAAAAGTGGAGAAAAAGTGGAGAAAAAGTGGAGAAAAAGTGGAGAAAAAGTGGAGCATAAGAGGAGAAAAAGTGGAGAAAAAAGTGGAGAAAAAGTGGAGAAAAAGTGGAGAAAAAGTGGAGATTAAGAGGAGAAAAAGTGGAGCATAAGAGGAGAAAAAGTGGAGAAAAAAGTGGAGAAAAAGTGGAGAAAGTGGAGAAAAAAATGGAGAAAAAGTGGAGAAAAAGTGGAGAAAAAGTGGAGAATAAGAGGAGAAAAAGTGGAGAAAAAGTGGAGAAAAAGTGGAGAATAAGAGGAGAAAAAGTGGAGAATAAGTGGAGAAAAAAATGGAGAAAAAGTGGAGAAAAAGTGGAGAAAAAGTGGAGCATAAGAGGAGAAAAAGTGAAGAAAAAGTGGAGAAAAAGTGGAGCATAAGAGGAGAAAAAGTGGAGAAAAAAGTGGAGAAAAAGTGGAGAAAAAGTGGAGCATAAGAGGAGAAAAAGTGGAGAAAAAGTGGAGAAAAAGTGGAGCATAAGAGGAGAAAAAGTGGAGAAAAAGTGGAGAAAAAGTGGAGAAAAAGTGGAGCATAAGAGGAGAAAAAGTGGAGAAAAAGTGGAGAAAAAGTGGAGCATAAGAGGAGAAAAAGTGGAGAAAAAGTGGAGAAAAAAGTGGAGAAAAAGTGGAGAAAAAGTGGAGAAAAAGTGGAGAAAAAGTGGAGATTAAGAGGAGAAAAAGTGGAGAAAAAGTGGAGAAAAAGTGGAGCATAAGAGGAGAAAAAGTGGAGAAAAAAGTGGAGAAAACGTGGAGAAAACGTGGAGAAAAAGTGGAGAAAAAGTGGAGAAAAAGTGGAGCATAAGAGGAGAAAAAGTGGAGAAAAAAGTGGAGAAAACGTGGAGAAAAAGTGGAGAAAAAGTGGAGAAAAAGTGGAGCATAAGAGGAGAAAAAGTGGAGATTAAGAGGAGAAAAAGTGGAGAAAAAGTGGAGAAAAAGTGGAGAAAAAGTGGAGAAAAAGTGGAGCATAAGAGGAGAAAAAGTGGAGAAAAAAGTGGAGAAAAAGTGGAGAAAAAGTGGAGAAAAAGTGGAGATTAAGAGGAGAAAAAGTGGAGCATAAGAGGAGAAAAAGTGGAGAAAAAAGTGGAGAAAAAGTGGAGAAAGTGGAGAAAAAAATGGAGAAAAAGTGGAGAAAAAGTGGAGAATAAGAGGAGAAAAAGTGGAGAAAAAGTGGAGAAAAAGTGGAGAATAAGAGGAGAAAAAGTGGAGAATAAGTGGAGAAAAAAATGGATAAAAAGTGGAGAAAAAGTGGAGAGAAAGTGGAGAAAAAAATGGAGAAAAAGTGGAACACCCTTTGGTACCTTTCATGTGGCACTAAGGGGTGCTTAGCTTTGTATTTAGCCAAAAAAATGAAAAAAAAATGACATAGGGTTCCCCCTAGTTTTGTAGCCAGCTAGGGTAAAGCAGACGGCTGCAGCCTGCAGACCACAGCTGGCAACCTCACCTTGGCTGGTAATCCAAAACTGAGGGCACCCCACGCTGTTATTTTAAATTAAATAAATAATTAAAAAAAAAAAACACGTAGGGGTCCCCCAAAATTGGATCACCAGCCAAGGTAAAGCAGACAGCTGGGGCCTGATATTCTCAGACTAGGGAGGTCCATGGTTATTGGAATCTCCCCAGCCTAAAAATAGCAGGCCGCAGCCGCCCCAGAAGTGGCGCATCCATTAGATGCGCCAATCCTGGTGCTTCGCCCCAGCTCATCCCGCGCCCTGGTGCGGTGGCAAACGGGGTAATATTTGGGGTTAATACCAGATGTGTAATGTCACCTGGCATCAAGCCCTGGGGTTGGTGAGGTCAGGCGTCTATCAGATACCCGACATCACCAACCCAGTCAGTAATAAAAAAAAAATACACGACAAACACATTTTTATTTGAAAAAACACTCCCCAAAACATTCCCTCTTTAACCAATTTATTAGATTGAAAAACAAATCCAGGTCTGGTGAAATCCAAGGGGTTGCCATGACGATGCACACTGTCCCAGTCAATGAAGAGCAGGATGTTCCCCATTGGCTGGGAGAGCAGTGCAGTGACCTGAGCTAACATCAATGGGTCAGCCCAGGTCACTGCAGGGGGGTGACAAGTGCTGCTGTCAGTGAGGTACATTACCTGCGCTGATCTCCAGCACACTGACAGCCCCTGTCACTGAGGTCAATGACCGGCGCCTTCACATCAAGTATCGCGAGAGGTCCGTGACGTCACCGCCAGTGTCAGTCTCGGGTCGGAAGCGATAGGTGATGTGACAAGCGGCGGCCATGGAGGACAGTGACAGCGCTGAGGTCGGGATGGCGGGACTTCATCACCGCAGGTAAGCCGAGCGAGCGAGCGAGCGAGCGGGCGGGCGGGCGGGCGGGCGGGGGGGGTGGATGTGTGTGTGTGTGTGTTTGTGTATGTGTATGTATGTGTACATGCCGCGGGCAGGAGGGGGTGGAGCGAGCTGAGCGGGAAAGTGTGGGCTTCCTGCACGTAACTAAGATAAACATCGGGTTACTAACCAAAGCGCTTTGCTTGGATACCCGATGTTTATCTTGGTTACCAGCTTGTGGCAGGCTGCCAGCGATGGCTCCTGCTCACTGTAGCTGTAAAAAGCCCTGCTTTTTGCTGCTAGAACCGTTCTCGAACGTATCTAGAACTATCGAGCTTTTAGCAAAAAGCTCGAGTTCTAGTTCGATCTCAAACAGCCCAAAAATCACTCGAGCCGCGAACTGGAGAACCACGAACCACGAACCGCGCTCAACTCTAGTGATCACACCGACACTATAAACAATTGGGAGACAAGAAGAGACAAAGAATGTGCCAAAAAACGGGGATCATCAAAAAATAGAAATTTGTATTTTTTTAATGATCCCCATTTTTTGGCACATTCTTTGCCTCTTTTTGTCTCACTTTGTATTCACAACTACAGATGGGCAAATCAATCTGTGAAGTATCAAATTTGAGCCAAATTTACGAAATTTGAGAACTCACTCAAATTTGATAATTTTGAGATTAGTCTTATGGTTTTCCTATACTCCACCTCCACACCTCTGCAAAAAAAAAGCTTTTCAGCTGCATTTGCCATACTGCCAAAGCATTATAGTGCAGTCTGTCATATTCCATTTCCATGTGGGCATCCCCATAAAGCCTTGCAGCTTGGACATCTTAGAGATTATCATCTCTTATACAGTGGTAGTCAGTAATGATCAGAGCGCATGCTTCCCACTGCTCATTACTCGATCAAGGGAAAAAGGAGCCAGCATGATCTGAAAATGACACGCATCATATAAAAAGTGCAAATTCACAGATTTATTCCAACTGTACTACAATAAAAAAAGAGATTTTTAGCAAATAATTGATCAATTCTTTGAGCCACCCCTGCCAACGTCACGGCAAATCTCAATAGGGGGGTCCTAACCTATATTACGTATTTCATGTGCCATGCGGCCTCCTAGATAAAATTAAAAACAGAACCATAATAGAGCACACATAGCTGTAACCTGTATATAGCTGCTTCCATGTTGCAAAAGAGGCAATTGTGGATAAAGGCCAGCCCAGGTCCCAGCATGTGGAGCAAGCTATACACATACCAGGACTATATCAGAACTGACCCTCCCAGTGCCAGACATCAACCATTGATAAAGGTGGACCAGATCCAAGTATGGTGCTTAATTAGTGATGCCTATGAAAAGGGTGATGCACCTGAATGTGAACAGCTACCAATAGGAGGAATACATTGCAAACCAAGATCAGGCATGCATAGCATGGTGGTGCTCAGCCACCAGAAAAATGTAGCATAACTACAGCCATAACAGAGAAAGAAGAGCCTGCACAATCTGAAAATGGCATGCATCATTTAAAAAATGAATTAACACAAAAGCGGTCCTTATATATATGGACACTCCCATTTTACAGTAATATCAAAATTTGAAAAAACTTTGTGAAATCATTTTTTCAAAAAGGAGCAAACAGTCCTAAGTATACAATATAATCTTTATTCAATATATACAATCACACAAACATAAAAAGATGTATACAGCAACAGAACAGACTAGCAGCATAATATTATTGCACATATACCCAATCCACTATGCAAAGTGACTAATGCTGTGCAAAAATGCAAATTGTAATACATTCCCATCTAATGCCAGTACATCGGACTTTATACCTAAACTAATTTCCAAACATGGAATAACTAATATGAGGCCCATAAATAATCTGGCAACTATAAAGATCAATTATCACTGCATAGAAAAATATATTAAAGTCACTGCATTAAAGTGAAGGTCTGAATATCGTGCCATATAACCCAGTTGCAAATGAATGGTGGATTAATTACCCAATTGCATCCATAGATGGCGCTAAGGTCCAACTTATAAGCGGGACCGATATAAAAAGTACTCAGCAGATAGATCAATCAGCTGGCACCTGCAAACAACTCCCGAACAGGAAAAAGTATCATGCCCCCCGTTGAAGCGGGTAGTGAAACGTACGTCGGGGTAAGAGACTGGCGGCTCTCCACTACAATATGCCCAGGTAACTTTTTGCTCTTGAATGGTTGATTTGGTGCCCCAACTCTGTCAGTTTGGCATCTGCTAAACATGATACTTTTTCCCGTTCGGGAGTTGTTTGCAGGTGCCAGCTGATTGATCTATCTGCTGAGTACTTTTTATATCGGTCCCGCTTATAAGTTGGACCTTAGCGCCATCTATGGATGCAATTGGATAATTAATCCACCATTCATTTGCAACTGGGTTATATGGCACGATATTCAGACCTTCACTTTAATGCAGTGACTTTAATATATTTTTCTATGCAGTGATAATTGATCTTTATAGTTGCCAGATTATTTATGGGCCTCCTATTAGTTATTCCATGTTTGGAAATTAGTTTAGGTATAAAGTCCGATGTACTGGCATTAGATGGGAATGTATTACAATTTGCATTTTTGCACAGCATTAGTCACTTTGCATAGTGGATTGGGTATATGTGCAATAATATTATGCTGCTAGTCTGTTCTGTTGCTGTATACATCTTTTTATGTTTGTGTGATTGTATATATTGAATAAAGATTATATTGTACACTTAGGACTGTTTGCTCCTTTTTGAAAAAATGATTTCACAAAGTTTTTTCAAATTTTGATATTATCATATAAAAAATGCAAATTCACAGATTTATTCCAACAATACAACAATAAAAAAAGAGATTTTTAGCAAATAATTGATCAATTCTTTAAGCCACCCCTGCTAACGTCATGGCAAATCTCAATAGGGGGTTCTACTCTATATTATTATTATTACTCGATCAAGCATATAAAAAAATAAGACAAAAAAGCACTCGAAGGGTCTTGTGAACACTAGAATGGTATCAATAAATACTACACTTAATCGTGAAAAAAATAAGCCTTCAAGTAGCTTTATCAACAGCAACCCCCCCCCCAAAGTTACTTTATGTCAACTTTTTAAATCATTATATTACATAAATTTGGAGTATGGTTTTGATTTTAAACTCAGTATTATCAAGTCCATAGCAACCCAAGCTATAAAATGTGTATTGTATACTATTTATCCTACAAAGTGAATGCAAGGAAAAAAAAATCAATGCTACAATCGCTGTATTTGTCTTGCTGTCTCATAAAAGAGGGATTGAAAAGTAATCAATACATACAGATAAAACAGCCATAAAGTAAAAAAAGGTTAGGTCTCCCTTTTTTACAGAGATGTTTTTTATTGTGCACACACAGTCAAGTGAGTCGATGAAATATTTTTTTTCACATCTTATGTTCATTATCATCAGGGCAGACCCGAGTGCAAAATAAGGGACACTCAATTTGTGTAGAATAAATTATTTGAGAATCAATTTGTGTGAGTAGGCAAATTTGAGTCTTGGCAGATCATCTCTACTGAAATAAGAACCTTTCAGCTTATACATGCTGCCCAATATGTGGGCAGCAAGTACCGACCACTAGCTGTATGATCACAGCCAGGTATGTCTGTTTAGTAGCAGCACAGGAGACTAATTGTACAGGTGGTTCCCAGTGGCTTTTGCCTGCCTGCTGCCCTGGATTTAGAGGTTGCCTCCTGTTCCACCCACTGACACACCAGTAGTCACTTTGATGCGTCTTGGCATGCTTTCCACCAGTCTTCCACACTGGTTTGGGTGACCTTATGCCACTCCTGGCACAAAAATGTAAGCAGTTCTTCTTTGGTTGATGGCTTGTGACTATCCATCTTCCTCTTGATTCCAGAGGTTTTCAATGGGGTTCAAGTCTGGAGACTGGGCTGGCCATGGCAGGGTTTTGATGTGATGGTCCTTCATCCACACATTGAGTGGCCTAGCTGTGCGGCATGGCACATTGTCCTGCTGGAAAAAACAGTCTTCAGAGTTGAGTTAGGGAACATTGCATGAGCAGAAGCAGCTGTTTTGCCACGATAACCTTGTATGTGGCTTGATTCATATGTCCTACAAAGTTTAATCTGCCCAATTCCAGCCTTGCTGAAGCAGCAACAGATCATCAACGATCCTCCACCAAATTTCATAGTGAGTGCAAAACACTGTGGCTTGTACGCCTCTCCAGGTCTCCGTCGAACCATTAGACGGCCAGGTGTTGGGCAAAGCTGAAAATTAAGTAAAGAAAATTCAACAAAAGTCTTTGTGCAATTGTATGCTTGGAAATTCGGAGACATGTTGTCAGTAGTTTATAGAATAAAAGAACAATTTACATTTCACTCAAAAATATACTTATAAAGAGAAAAATCAGAAAAACTGAAAATTTGGAAGTGGTCTCTTAATTTTTGCCAAAGCTGTATATATACAGGTTTCCATATGTTTTCATCTGAGGTCAGTTGGACATTAATAAGGCTGTGTTTGTACTGAAGAGCTCAAAAGGGATTCTATATAGTCGAAGGAGACCTCCAAGTGTTATATACCTAATTTTAGGGCAATTAGAGGCTTTGCAATATTGAAATTCACTGCAAATTTATTCGCTGCAAATCAAACGCATTGAGAAAATTCTGCAAAACTGGCAAATTTAAAAAGATTTGTTCAAATCTATACAGTGCAGTATATTGCCGATGCCATTTTTAAAGATTTCACTTTTCACAGTACAGAAGGTAAAATCTGCAAAAAATCTAGAACAGGAAAAAGTATACTGAAGATTTTAAAATTCAGAACATGCTCTCAAATCCAGGCTGATTTTCTGTGAAGTATATTAAAATGAATTCATACTTTATAATGTTGTAAGCAATTTCTAGGGAATAAAAATCTGTTTCATACAAAGCTCAAATAGCATAAAATGTAACATTTTTGGAAGACTGTACATCTCGCTAGGTAGGTTGATCCTCCAACATCTAGACATGGAACTTATTGGACTTAGGATTGCTATTAATGGTCTAGTAAGTATTCCTCAAAGCTGTATTCAATAGTTTCAGTTTGTAATATACAATATATATTCAATCTTATGTCTTACAACATATCTCATTAAATTCTGCTTGGAAGAAGGCTCTTATAGTATATTTCTACTTCAATAGGTTGTCCAGCATTTCAAAAACATGGCAAATTCTTTCTGAAACAACATGACATCTGGCCATTAGATATTGTAGCCAAGCTGCTTTTACCCCTTCAAGACCAGATCATTTTTTATTTTTGTTTTTTGGGGGGGGGGGTTCGTCCCCTTTTTCCAAGAAGTAAAAAAAGAAAATAACAAATAACCACAGGAGCAGCGATTACACTTGATATGGGTAACATCATATTTAAGAACTGTTGCTCCAATGTGGCACATATTAGCAAACAGAAATGCACATTCTGAACATCCAGAGTCACTCACCCCTTTAATGTATTCTTTGTATTCTTTCTCTGGAAAGTACTCTAAGCCAATAGCCTTTGAACTTTTGGGTAAACAGATAAGACCAGTAGTAAGAAGTTTCTCAGCTTGCCATGGGCATATTAAGTTATCCATCCTCTAGCGAAATGGACTGTTTTGAAAGGATATACAGCTTCGGAGGTGTATTTGTCATGCCAAAGTTGACCAAAGTTGTATATATATGCAGCAGGTAAAATGTGTGTTGAGCACATCACCAAATTTCTAAGTAAATATATTTCTGATGGTGCTACTGACTTGATCTTTCCAACTTATGTTGGAATATGGCCCTAACAGTGCTCAATGGAACCTTCAGTATCTTAGTAATTCTTCTGTAACCAAGGCCATCAGCATGTATTACAACAATGTGGTTGTAAAGGTCTTGAGACACCTCACTGGTTTTTATCTTCATGTTTCTTGTGTGCCACATTGGTAATGAGACACCTTTTATAGGTCAGCAAATGAACCAGCTGATATTATTTTTCATTAAGTGGCAGGATTGTTTTCTAGTTACTGATAGTTTTAAGCTGATCTCATTACTTTCCATGTATTTTTGTGTCTCTCTTTCTTCATGTGTTCAATACTTTGTCTCTGTGCCAATTTTCATTATTACACATAACTTAATTGATGGAGATCTATGGTTTCATTTATTTAGCTGTGTGGATTGGATGGGTTGTTACCAGCTCATGTCAAAGACAACTTTAGAAATATAGGTGTTTTCAATATTCGTTACTAGTCGAGTATTTTGGTATTCGACTCCCAAGATTTGACTCTCCTTCCTGCATATTTGGCACCTGATTTTCAATCACTAAACAGGCTGGGATTACCTTCCAATCACAGTAATGTTGTAGCAATTTTTGCTACTGGTATTATTGTGATTGGGAGGTACAGTGAAAAAAAACTGACTTACTGAGATTCCCAGCAGCTGTAACACTACTTCCAGGTCCACTCAATAGATCTCATACATATGCACTACTTCCTCCGGCCACACTCTCTGATGGCGTCTGTGATTGGCTGCAGTCAGACTGCCAGCGTGCCGGCATCTCTGATTGGTTGCCCTCACAGTAGCTGTCTGGGTCCCTTAATGGAGTATAAAATTACACTACAGTTCAAAAGTTTAGGGTAACTTAGATATTTCCTTTTTTTTAAAGAAAATGAAGCTAACATTAAATTAACCAGAAATACACTTTGTACATTGTTAATGTGGTAAATGACTATTCTAGCTTCAAACATCTGGTTTTTAATGCAATATCTACATAGGTGTATAGAGGCCCATTTCCAACAATCACCACTCCAGTGTTCTAATGGTATATTGTGTTTGCTAACTGTGTTTGAAGGCTAATGGATGTTTAGAAATCTCGTGAAAACCTTTGTGCAAGTATGTTAGCACAGCTGAAAACAGTTTTTGCTGATTAGAGAAGCTATAAAAATTACCTTCTTTTGAGCTAGTTGAGAATCTGGAGCATTACATTTGTTGGTTCCATTAAATCTCAAGATGACCAAAAAAAGAGAACTTTCATATGAAACTCGACAGTCTATTCTTGTTCTTAGAAATCATGGATATTCCATACGAGAAATTGCCAAGAAACTGAAAATTTCCAACAATGGTGTGTACTACTCCCTTCAGAGGAGAGCGCAAACAGGCTCTAACCAGGCTCTAACCAGAGTATAAAGAGAAGTGGGAGGCCCCGCTGCACAACTGAGCAACAAGAAAAGTACATTAGAGTCTCTAGTTTAAGAAATTGACACCTCACAGGTTCTTAACTAGCAGCTTCATTAGTGTTATGGACAGACGAATCGAAGTTTGAGATGTTTGGATCACACAGAAGAACATTTGTGAAACGCAGAACAACTGAAAAAATGATAGAAGAGTGTCTGACGCCATCTGTCAAGCATGGTGTGGATACTGTGATGGTCTGGGGTTGCTTTGGTGCTGGTAAAGTGGGAGATGTGTACAAGGTAAAAGGGATTTTGAATAAGGAAGGCTATCACTCCATTTTGCAATACCATGCCATACCCTGCGGACAGCGCTTGATTGGAGCCAATTTCATCCTACAACAAGACAATGACCCAAAGCACACCTCCAAATTCTACATTAACTATTTAGGGAAGAAGAAGGCAGCTGGTATTCTATCTGTAATGGAGTGGCCAGCCCAGTCACCAGATCTCAACCCTATTGCGCCGTTGTGGGAGCAGCTTGACCGTATGGTATGTGTCAGGGCCCGGCGGTCGGGCAGACCCAGGAGGTGGATCCACTGGTCCGAACTCTAAGATGGTGGTAAGGAGTCCGGTAGCTGAAGCACTATGGGCAGCAGAACAGTCCGTGCAAGTGTGTAACGGAGAAGTCCCTGGGACCACGGAGTCACAGATGGTAGTCCGGGTGACGTAGCTCAGGTTCGGAAGCCGAGATGAGGTCAGGCGGGGTCCGGAACCTTTGGAGCGAGATGACGGGTCACCGCAGGGATCCGAGATGGTACGGACTGTCAGATGGCAGACGGACAGCGTGCGGGGTTCGGGATTCAGCAGGACCGGATGCCGAGGCAGGATCAGCTCTAGAAGAGAGATACGTGAGTATGGCAAGGAGACACAAGGAGACCTGACTCCTAGCTTGGAAAACACGAAGATCAGGCCCCGCCCCCTTGGACAATAAACCCTTATATACCCTGTACCTGTTTAGCTTCATTTCCTGTTAATGGACGCTGGCCCTTTAAGAAAGGGTCAGTGACCACGCGCGCGCCCTAATGCGCATGCGCGCCGCCCGGGTGCCAGAAGCCAGGGAAGGAAGCTGAGGGGAGGACGCAGGGGAGCCGGCCAGGGCCTGGGAAGCCGTCAGACGCCGGGATCGGAGGCCAGGGAACCTGGGAAGGACGGGCACCGGAGGCTGGGGAGCGGGGAGCGTGGCAGGTGAGTCGGGGAGCGGGGCTGAGGACCCGGGGAGCGGAGCAGAGGACCCGGGGAGGGGAGCCGAGGACCCGGGGAGCGTGACAGTACCCCCCCCCACGCCCCCCTCCCCGCAACCGGGACATGAAGGCACGGATCAGAGGAGTGCCCACGTTCTCCCTGGGCTCCCAGGACCTATCCTCAGGACCATACCCCTCCCAGTCCACCAGGAAGAACTGTCGGCCTCGAACAGTCTTCATGGCCACAATATCCCTTACCGCATAGATGTCGTCCTCGGCAATAGGACGAGGAGCCGGACTGGCAGCAGAGGAGAAGGGACCAAGGAAAACCGGCTTGAGCAGAGAGACGTGGAAGGAGTTGGGAATCCGCATCGTGGCCGGAAGCCTCAGTTTGTAGGAGACCTCATTGATCTTGCTGAGGACCTTAAACGGCCCGATGTAGCGAGGACCCAGCTTGTAGGAAGGTATCTTCAATCGGATGTACTGGGAAGCAAGCCAGACCAGGTCACCAGGAGAGAAACACGGAGGGTCCAGGCGCCTCTTGTCGGCGTGTTTCTTCATCCGCTGGGAAGCGCGCCCAAGGGACGCCTTGACAGAGTCCCAAATGGTAGCGAAGTCACGGGCTACAGTATCAGCAGCAGGGACATCCGAAGAAGGGGATATAGGCAACGGGACGGAGGGCTGAAGTCCGTAAACGACATGGAAGGGAGACTTGGAGGACAACTCACTGATGTGGTGGTTATGGGAGAATTCAGCCCAAGGCAGAAGCGTGGACCAGTCGTCGTGATGGGCGTTGACATAGTGACGTAAGAAGGAGGTCAAGATCTGATTGACCCTCTCCACTTGGCCATTAGACTGAGGATGGTAAGCAGAAGAAAAGTCCAGAGTCACTCCCAGATGTTTGCAGAGCGCCCTCCAGAAGCGGGAGGTGAACTGAGTTCCCCTGTCGGACACGATGTGGGATGGAAAGCCATGCAAGCGGAAGATGTGTTGTATATAGGCTTCCGCGAGTTCCTGAGCAGAGGGCAGTCCGGCCATAGGGACGAAGTGAGCCATTTTGGAGAACCGATCCACCACGACCCATATGACTGTGTGCCCGGAGGATAATGGCAAGTCCGTAATAAAGTCCATCGCTATGTGTTGCCATGGAACTGAGGGTATAGGCAGAGGCAGAAGACGGCCATATGGCAGGTGCTTGGGCGTCTTGTTCCGGGCACAAGAGGAGCAGGCAGAGACAAAAGCAGCGACGTCCGTGCGAAGGGATGGCCACCAGTAATGGCGTACAATCGCACCCCATGTTCTCTTCTGACCTGCATGACCGGCTGTTTTTGAGGCATGACCCCAGTGTAAGACTTTTTGCCTGTCGGTCTCGGAGACATAGGTCTTCTCGGGCGGTATCTGGGCCAGGGTGACAGGAGCTACCGGAATAATCTTGCTAGGAGAGATGATAGGTTGGGTACTCTCATCCTCCTGCTCCTTGGGCATGAGAGACCTAGACAGGGCATCAGCGCGTACATTCTTGTCCGCGGGTCGGAAATGGAGCTGGAAATCAAACCTGGCAAAGAATAAGGACCACCTGGCTTGCCGTGGGTTCAGTCGCTGAGCGGACCGAAGGTATTCCAGGTTCTTGTGGTCCGTGTAGATAATCACGGGGTACACTGCTCCTTCCAGGAGGTAGCGCCACTCCTCCAGAGCCAGTTTGACCGCCAATAGTTCTCGGTCACCGATGGTGTAATTACGTTCAGGCGCTGAGAAGCTCTTGGAGAAGAAACCGCAAGTCACCATCTTCCCGGAGGAGGACTTCTGCATGAGCACTGCTCCGGCTCCTGAGGAGGAGGCATCCACCTCCAAGGTGAACTGGCGGTTTAACTCCGGTCGGTGGAGTACAGGAGAGGAGGCAAAAGCTCGCTTCAGAGAGCAAAACGCGGCGTCGGCCGCAGGTGACCAGTCCTTTGGATGAGCCTCCTTCTTGGTCAAGGCGGAGAGAGGAGCAGTCAGGGCAGAGAAGTGAGGGACAAACTGGCGGTAGTAGTTGGCGAATCCCAGGAACCGTTGGATTGCCTTCAGTCCAGAAGGGGGAGGCCAGTTGAGAATGGAGGAGACCTTCTGTGGATCCATCTGCAGCCCTGTACCCGAGATGATGTATCCCAGGAAAGGGAGAGAAGACTGCTCAAAGACACACTTCTCATATTTGGCGTAGAGACGATTCTCTCTCAGTCTCTGTAGAACCAGCCGTACGTTCTCTCTGTGGGTCTGGAGGTCCAGAGAGAAGACAAGGATGTCATCCAGATAAACTACTAGACAGATGTAGAGGAGGTCCCGGAAAATGTCGTTCACCAATTCTTGGAATACGGCAGGAGCGTTACACAGACCGAAGGGCATTACGCAGTATTCATAGTGCCCATCGCGAGTATTAAACGCGGTCTTCCATTCGTCCCCAGAGCGGATACGAACTAGGTTGTAGGCACCCCGAAGATCCAGTTTGGTGAACACACGGGCTCCTCTGAGCCGGTCGAACAATTCGGGGATGAGCGGCAGGGGGTACTTGTTTTTTATGGTGATCTGATTCAAACCCCGGTAGTCAATGCATGGGCGTAGGTCACCCTCTTTCTTCTTAACGAAGAAGAAGCCTGCTCCCGCAGGAGAGGAGGATCTCCGGATGAATCCCTTTGCCAGGCTTTCTGTGATGTAGGTAGACATGGCCCTGGTTTCGGCTGGAGACAACGGATATATCCGTCCTCGAGGTGGTGTTGTTCCTGGGAGCAGGTCGATGGCGCAATCGTAGGGACGGTGTGGCGGACGTACCTCAGACTCCTTCTTGTCAAAAACGTCTGCGAAGGACCAATAGGCCGAGGGCAGTTCCGGTAGGTTCTCTGGAACCGGAGGTCGTCGGATGGGTTGTATAGACTTCAGACACCTCTCATGACAGGCGGAGCCCCATCGGGTGATTTCGCCAGTACCCCAGCTGACTGATGGTTCGTGTGTCCGCAACCAGGGAAGTCCCAGCAGGATTTGATGGGACATGTGTGGAAGGACATAGAGAGCGATGTTCTCGGTGTGCAGGGCACCGATACGCAGTTCGACCGGCCTGGTGACCCAGGAGATGGTATCAGCGAGGGGTCTCCCATCCACAGAGGCAATCACTAGGGGCTTATCGAGTAGAGTAACAGGCAACTGGTACTTGTCCACCGTGGCCTGCTGGATGAAATTGCCTGCTGCTCCAGAGTCGAGGTATGCCTCAGCCGTGAAGCGCGTCTCTCCCGCTGACACTTGCACGGTCCACATAACCGGGTCTGAGAGAGTCCCAGCACCTAGGGTGGCCTCTCCTACCAACCCTAGGCTTTGGAGTTTCCCGGCCTCTCTGGACAGGAGCGTAGCAGGTGTGTGCCCTCTCCGCAGTAAAAGCAGAGACCCTTGGCGAGCCGCTCTGCTCGACGTTGTTCAGACCGCCGTACTCGGTCAATCTGCATGGGCTCGTGGACGGGAATCCCCGCTGTTGATGACTGAGGTACGGAGGACTTCCGTGGAGGAGAGGAATGCCGTACCGGACGTCTCTCACGAGATAGCTCTTTGGAGCGTTCCTGAAAACGAATGTCCACTCGAGTTGCTAGGGCAATCAGGGCATCTAGGGTGGAGGGCACGTCACGACCCGCCAACTCGTCTTTGATGCGACTCGAGAGTTCTTCCCAGAAGGCGGCTGTTAGGGCCTCATTATTCCACCCGAGTTCTGAAGCCAAAGTGCGGAAACGGATGGCATATTGGCCTACCGTCAGTGTTCCTTGACGCAGGCGGAGAAGGGATGAAGCAGACGCAGAGGCGCGTCCCGGCTCGTCGAAGGTGCTGCGAAAGGCCTGCAGGAACTCTTGAAGGTCCTTGGTCATAGGGTCCTCCTTCTCCCACAAGGGATTCATCCACGCCAGTGCCTCGCCCTCTAGGTGAGACATGATGAAGGCGACCTTGGCTTGGTCGGAGGCAAACAAATGTGGCAGCTGCGTGAAATGAAGGGAGCATTGGTTTATGAAGCCCCTGCAGGTCTTGGGATCTCCGGCATAACGAGGTGGTGAAGCCAAACGGAGTCGGGAAGCATCCGAAGAGGCTGCCACGGGTGCGGGAGCCGTGGATTGACTAGTGGAGGCCCGGAATGTTGAAGGCGTAACTGCCGCTTGTAACGTGTACAGGCGGGTGTCCACGGAAGTCATAAAGTCCAACATGCGGGTCTGGACTTCACGCTGGCGTTGGAGTTCCTCTTGCAAGGCCGCTAGTGCTGCAGCGGGATCCATGGCCTGATCTTACTGTCAGGGCCCGGCGGTCGGGCAGACCCAGGAGGTGGATCCACTGGTCCGAACTCTAAGATGGTGGTAAGGAGTCCGGTAGCTGAAGCAATATGGGCAGCAGAACAGTCCGTGCAAGTGTGTAACGGAGAAGTCCCTGGGACCACGAAGTCACAGATGGTAGTCCGGGTGACGTAGCTCAGGTTCGGAAGCCGAGATGAGGTCAGGCGGGGTCCGGAACCTTTGGAGCGAGATGACGGGTCACCGCAGGGATCCGAGATGGTACGGACTGTCATATGGCAGACGGACAGCGTGCGGGGTTCGGGATTCAGCAGGACCGGATGCCGAGGCAGGATCAGCTCTAGAAGAGAGATACGTGAGTATGGCAAGGAGACACAAGGAGACCTGACTCCTAGCTTGGAAAACACGAAGATCAGGCCCCGCCCCCTTGGACAATAAACCCTTATATACCCTGTACCTGTTTAGCTTCATTTCCTGTTAATGGACGCTGGCCCTTTAAGAAAGGGTCAGTGACCGCGCGCGCGCCCTAATGCGCATGCGCGCCGCCCGGGTGCCAGAAGCCAGGGAAGGAAGCTGAGGGGAGGACGCAGGGGAGCCGGCCAGGGCCTGGGAAGCCGTCAGACGCCGGGATCGGAGGCCAGGGAACCTGGGAAGGATGGGCACCGGAGGCTGGGGAGCGGGGAGCGTGGCAGGTGAGTCGGGGAGCGGGGCTGAGGACCCGGGGAGCGGAGCAGAGGACCCGGGGAGGGGAGCCGAGGACCCGGGGAGCGTGACAGTATGCAAAAAGTGCCCATCAAGCCAATCTAACTTGCGGGAGGGACTTCTAGAAGCATGGAGTGAAATATCTCTAGATTACCGCATCAAATTAACAGCTAGAATGCCAAAGGTCTGCAAAGCTGTAATTGATGTAAAGGGAGCATTCTTTGATGAAAGCAAAGCTTGAAGGAGAAAATTATTATTTCAAGTAAAAATCATTATTTCTAACCTAGTCAATGTCTGGACTATATTTTCTATTCATTATGCAACTCATTTGATAAATAAAAGTATGCTTTTTCATGGAAAAGACAAAATTGTCTGGGTGATGTTGCAGGGTTCCCTATATATAGATACCCAGCACAGATAAAGCTGACGGCTACAGACTGCAGCTTTCACTCGTGTGCATACCTTGGTTGTGTATCAAAATAAGAGGGACCCAATGCAATTTTTTTAAAAAAACAATGAATTTTAAATAAATCATTTTAAAAAAAAAATGCAGTCTCTTCCAATTTTGATACCAAGCCATAATAAAGCCAACAGCTGAGGGTTGATATTCTCAGGATGAGGAGGCCCATGGTTATTGCTCCCCGAGCCTAAAAATAGCAGCCCACAACCACCCAGAATTGTGGCACTCATTAGATGTGAAAATCTTTGCGCTTTAACTAGCTAATCCCGATTGCTCTGGTGTGGTGGCAATCGGGATTAACGACAGCTGTGATTTGTCAGCTGTCATGAAATGATGGATTAGTAATGGTAAGGGGTCTATGAGACCCCCCATATTACTAACCCTGGAAGTCAAAAGAAAAGAAACACAAACAGAAAAATCATTTATTTTAAATAAAAGGAAAAAAATATACACTCTTTCACAAATTAACCCCCAAAACACCCTCTCAGGGCCAATGCAATCCACAAGAGGTCCCATGATGATCTCAGCTCTGCTACTTCAAGAGTCTGCAGTGACCAATAACATTACCAATCACTGCAGACTCAGTGGTGAGAAGAGGTGATGCCAGGTCCCTGGAGGTCACACTCAAGGCTCCCCATTGCCCCCAGTGAAAATGGAACCAGCTGCTGGATTGCCATGCGGCCAAGTCCCACAATCTGGCAGTGAGTTCCACTTTCACTGAGAGCAGCGGAAAGGCCCCGTGTGACCTCCGCTGACTTGACTTCTGGATTTTCAGATTGCAGTGGCACTATGTCTCCCAATCCAACAGTCCAGCAATCTGGCAGCTGTGAGGCCTGGAAACCTAATGCAGCCTTTAGGAGAGCCTTTAAGTTTTTTGGAGTTCCTAGCTGTTGGGACATCTGGAGGCTGTTAACTCTGGTAACAGATTATGGCCTCCAGATGTCCTAGCAGTTGGAAATTGAAGGAACATTAAAGCTTTCTAAAAGGTTACAAGAGCTCACAGACACCGGGTCTTGCAGCAGCTGTCAACCCGTTAACTTTATGGGAGCCTTTAAGAGAGTATTTAATGTTTCTTGAGTTCACAGCTGCTGGGAAATCTGGAGGGTGGGATCTGTTATCAGAGTTCACAGCTTCCAGGTGTCCCAACAGCTGGGAACTCCAAGAAATGTTAAGGCTGTCTTAAAGGCTCTCTTAAAGACTCCTTTAACACTAGAAGTCCAGAAATTTCGAGCTCCCCCCCTGAAGTCCCGAAGAAGGGTCAAATAACCCTTAGTCCAAACTGAATAGAACTAACTAGAAACTAAATGGCTAAACTCAATGGAAAACAACAACCTCCTGAGGTGCGACAGTAATGGCCTTAATTACATAACAAAAGATGGTGATTTTAGGATGTTAGCTACCTCTCTGGGTTCCAAAGGTAGAAATGTTAAATGACCCCTCTCTGGGACTTCTAGTGTTAAGGTTTTGAGTCCTCACAGCTGCCAGAAGACCCATTGTCTGTGAGCCAGAGCTCACAGCCACCCGGTCAGGCGACAGCTGTCAATCCAGTAACTTACAGGGATCCTTTAAGAGAGCCTTTAAGAAATTATTTAACATTTCTTAAGTTCACAGCTGCTAGGACATCTGGAGGCTGTGAAATATCAGAGTTCACAGCCTCCAGGTGTCCAAAGAAACTCCAAGAAACTTAAAGGCTCTCTTAAAGGCTCCTTTAAGGTTTCTGGACCTCACATCTAACAGACTATCAAACAACTGTGCTGCCTTGTCCCGTGTTTTTGCATCAAAATTGAAAGAAGATGCAGATTTGGTGCAATAATTTATACACCAAATCTGCATCTTTTGGCAAAAAAAGAAAAAAAGAATCAAAACCGCATTGCGTTTTGATGGCTTTTTTTGCCAGGAGCTGCAGTATTGGTGCAGGAATTTGATGTATAAATTCCACCATGAAATCTGCTTGAGGTTCCCACGATACTCCACCTGTGACTACAGGTAAACTCACCTCAGGCGAACTCACTGAACTCAGTGACCTCACCACTAGTGAACTCATTCTGTTCAATATAGCCTGCATCTCCTGGCAGAAAAACAGGTTTTGTTGCCAAGAGATGCAGATTTGGTGCTGAAATCTTATACTTTCTCTCTCTGGTTATCCTCTCTATAACTTACTGTGTATCTATTGTATATATTGTTTTTACTTTTTTACAGCCTTAATTCATGACTTCGTGATGTCTATACTATAGATACACACTTACAAACTTACCTTTTATGAGGATCTTTCTGAGAGACATATGCATTTCTATCTGTAATACTTATATAAACTATTTTCTTGATAAATTGAGTTTGACCTTCCAAACAGTTAAAGGGGTTATCCGGCTTATTTTGACTTTTCTTTATTATTACACTATTGGGCTACATTGGGGCAGGTAAGCAGATAGAGACCACTTACCTGCCCTGCTGTCAGCCCCTCTCCCCTGGCTCAGAGTGGTCATGTGACCGCTCCTGCCGCGATTTTGCTGCTTCCGGTCATTTCATGTCAACATGGGCAGGACCATGTTGACATGCAAATCTGGAACAGCATGTTGCCGCCCTGCTGGGTGGCTACAGTGCATGAGTCCCCGCCCCCCTTCCCTGTACCCTCCCACACATTCCCATGCACCCCGTACTCTTCCCGCCCACGGTGTCACCACCAGCACCGGGCTCCATGCTCCCGAGAGCAGGAGTGCCCGTGCCGTCTGTGTCCAGCTCAGCCCCGCGGCTGCCTTCATTGCAGTGTGTGTCTGCCCGCATGCAGATTCTCACACTGCAGAGCTGGCAGCCGCAGGGATAACGAGCGCTGCTGCCAGGAGGCAGATGAGATCATTACCTGCTCTGCTATGACGATCTCCTCTTCACTCCTGTCAGCGCGGTCACTGCCGCCTATGCCCACTGCGTTTTTACGTCACTAGCGGTGACGTCACGGGCGATACTGCTGAGAATGCGGCGGGCATAGAAGGCAGTGACAGCGCTGACAGGAATGAAGAAGAGATCGTCACAGCAGGTAATGATCTCATCTAACCTCTGACAGCAGCGCTCGTCATGTCCTGCAGTGACCTGGGCTGACCTATTGATCTTAGCTCAGGTCACTGCATTGCTCTCCCAGCCAATGGGGAACATTCTGTTCTTCATTGACTGGGACAGTGACTATGGTATGGATAGTCATGTGTCCCCCTTATTGGATTATGCTGGACCCAGATTTGATTGTTCTTTTCAATAAATTCGTAAAAGAGGGAATGTTTTGGGGAGTGTTTTGTCAAATAAAACTTTTTTTGTTGTCTATTTTTTTTTTTTTTACTGACTGGGTTTGGGATGTCGGGTATCTGATGGACGCCTGACATCACTAACCCTGGGGCTTGATGCCAGGTGACATTAAACATCTGGTATTAACCCCATATATTACCCTGTTTGCCACCGCACCAGGGCAGCAGGATGAGTTGGAGAAAAGCCCCAGGATTGGCACGTCTAATGGATGCACCACTTCTGGGACGACTGCGGCCTGCTATTTTTAGGCTGGGGAGTGTCCAATAACAGTGGACCTCCCTAGTCTGAGAATACCAGACCACAGCTGTCCGCTTTACCTCGGCTGGTGATCCAATTTGGGGGGGACCCCATGTTTTTTGTTTTAAATTATTTATTTAATTTAAAATAACAGCGTGGGGTGCCCTCAGTTTTGGATTATCAGCCAAGGTGAAGCTGACAGCTGTGGTCTGCAGGCTGCAGCCATCTGCTTTACCCTAGCTGGCTACAAAAGATAGGGTGGACCCCACGTCGTTTTTTTTTTAAATTATTTATTTCTTTTTTGGCTTAATACAAGGCTAAGTACCCTTTAGTGCCACATGAAAGTCACTAAAGGGTGCCAGATTAGAATATGCAGGGGGTAGGACATTATATATGTCTTTCTCATCTATCTATCTATCTATCTATTCATCTGTCCATTATCTCATTCATTCATTCATTCATCCCTCTATCTCTATATCTATCTATTCATCTCTATATGTACTCATCTATTTATCTTTCTGCTGCTTCCGTTTTTTGCGGTCCGCAAAAAAAACAGAAGGCACACGGATGACACACGGATGCATCCGTGAAAAAAATGGACCGTTTTTTGTGGACCGCAAAAACGGAACGGTCATGTGAATGTAGCCCACATGTGTTCCCTATGGGGGTAGGGGTAGGTGCAGAACGATGTTGAGGGGGGGTCGGTACAGAGCACTGTGTGTGTGTTTGTGTGGGTGGGTGGGGGGAGGGTTGCAGAGCCTGATGTGATGTGGGGCGCAGAGCCCGATGTGTATGGGGTGTGTGTGTGTGTGTGTGTGTGTGTGTGTGGTGTGTGTGGGTGGGTGGAGGGTTGCAGAGCCTGATGTGGTGTGGGGCGCAGAGCCCGGTGTGAGTGTGTGTGTGGTGTGTGTGGTTGGGTTGAGGGTTGCAGAGCCTGATGTGGGGCGCAGAGCCCGGTGTGTGTGTGTGTGTGTGCGTTGTTTGTGTGTGTGTGTGTGGCGCAGAGCCCATTGCAAGAGTAATAACAGGCCAGTGCTGGGGCAGAATACTGACAGGGAATGTGTGTGCAGGGGGTGGGCAGGGGGAGGGGCTGGACACTGGGGCGGGGCTGGACACTGAGGCTGGGTGGTGCCAGCTGTGACTGGGAGGTGTGGCACAGGAAGTGGTCAGTTTGCTTGTGCTGAATGTAAACAAAGAGCTGCAGAGAATAAAGGGATGATTCAAGAGGAACAAAAGTTAGAAAAGAGAAAATAACAATGTAGGGGTGTTTAATATGACAATACAGCACAGATAAACTCAAAATTTTTTGGTAAGCTAATGTCGGACAACTCCTTTAATATTTGATATTTTATCTCATATACATACAAGTTTGTTATTTATTTATCGGGATCTGAGTGATTTTTTTTTGTCACCAGTAATTGTCTCCTTTTCAAAATAATTTTTAAGATATATTTTAAAGTACCTTAATAAAACATACCATATTTTATCATATTTAAACATTCATGGTTTTGCTAGTATAATAATATTATTCACCTGCATTACGATTCATAATAATGCGGTTTAGTATCTATAAGGACGGCATAGTGTTTCAGCACGATAACGACCTGAAGCAAACATCGAGATTGGTAATGAAATGGCTGAATGACAATGAATTAGAGGTGTTGGATTTGCACCCACAATGTCCAGAAATCAACCCAATCGAACACTTGGAGAGTTGAAGATAAAGCTGTATACACACCCAAGTGAGTCAATTGGTATGCACCAACATTGAGAACGTGTAGTAGAGACCTGGGATCAGTTTTCATTCCTGACATGCTTTATTTTGATCGCGAGCATGCTCAGTAGAATGCAGGCAGTATTGAAAGCCAAAGGTGGATTTACAAAACACTAACAAAATAATCTAATATATAAAACTGAGTGTATGTGTGTGTATGTGTGTGTATGTGTGTATGTATGTATGTCCGCTAAAGGAATCCGCACCGTTGCATTAACAATCAAAAACATTTTCACAGACACCCCATTTGACTCTGGGAACATCATAAACTATGCTTGATGGGAAAATTTAACCCCGTGCTTTACAGTTACTCTGCAAATAACCTGCCTCCATTAAAGTGAATGGAGCTGGGAGCTACAGGGTATTAATAGGAGCTGTGATTGGTTGTTATAGGAGCAAAGGAAATTGTTAGTATAAGAAGCTTATGTATGAGGTAATATGATGTTAATGGAGAGACCGACACAAACAGAGAAAGACTGAGAGACAGACAGACAGAGAGAGACAGACAGGCACGGACAGACAGAGAAAGAGGCAGACAGGGAAAGAGACAGACAGACTGAGGCAGAGAAGGATAGAGACAGAGACAAACAGACAGAGACAGATAGGAAAAAAAACAGACAGACAGGGAAAGAGACAGACAGAGGCAGACAGGGAAAGAGACAGAGACAAACAAACAGAGACAAAGAGGGAAAAAGGAAGCCAGAAAGGGAAAGACATACAGGGAAGAGACAGACAGAGGCAGACAGACATAGGCAGACAGGGAAATAGACAGACAAAGAAAGAGGCAGACAGAGAAAGAGACAGACAGGCACACAGATAGACAGAGACAGACCATGAGGGAGACAGACAGAGAGACAGACACATAGACAGAGAGAGACAGACAGACACATAGACAGAGAGAGACTGACAGACAGAGACAGACAGGCAGAGACAGACAGACAGAGAGTGACAGACAAGTAGAAAGAGTGAATGACAGACAGAGACAGAGAGAGCCAGACAGACAGATATACAGATAGAGAGAGACAGACAGAGGCAGACAAAAATATACAGAGACAGACAAGGAAAGAAACAGACAGAAGCAGACAGGGAAAGAGACAGACAGGGATAGAGACAGATAGGACAAACAAACAGAGACAGATAGGAAAAAAAGCCAGACAGACAGGGAAAGAGAAAGACAGAGGCAGACAGGGAAAGAGACAGAGACAAACAGACAGAGACAAAGAGGGAAAAAGGCAGACAGAAAGGGAAAGACATACAGGGAAAGAGACAGACAGAGGCAGACAGACAGAGGCAGACAGGGAAATAGACAGACAAAGAAAGAGGCAGACAGAGAAAGAGATAGACAGACACAAACAGACTGGGAAATAGACAGACAGGAAAAGAGACAGACAGAGAAAGAGAAAGACAGAGAGACAGGGAAAGAGACAGAAAAAGAAAGAGACAGACAGGGAAATAAACAGACAGGGAAAGAGACAGATAGAGAGAGACAACCAGACAGAGACAGACAGTGAAAGAGACAGAGACAAACAGACAAAGATAGACAGGAAAAATGCAGACAGACAGAGATGGACAGACTGGGAAAGAGACAGACAGAGGCAGACAGTGAAAGAGACAGACAGACAGAGAGAGACAGACAGGCAGAGAGAGACAGACAGAGAGATAGAGAAAGATAGACAGACACAGACAAAGAGATACAGAGACAGACAGGAAAAGAGACAGACAGACAGAGAGACAGACAGGGAAATAGACAGACAGAGAGAGACAGACAGACTAGTAGACAGAGCAAATGACAGACAGAAAGAGACAGACAGACAGATATACAGATAGAGAGAGACAGACAGAGGCAGACAAAAAGATACAGAGACAGAAAAGGAACAAGACAGCCAGAAGCAGAAAAGAGGGAAAGAGACAGACAGACAGAGACTGACAGTCCCAGAGACAGATACAGACAGACAGAGAGTGGTAGAAAGACAGATAAACAGTTAGTATCCCGGGCAACGGCGGGTACTACAATTAGTAAACAATAAAATTTAGATTTTTAGGAGCAAAACAATAACAATGCAGTGACATAACAGGAATATGCATAACTAATCATATGCTAAATAGTTGCAAATCAAGTGTATGTATGAGATAGCCAAAGATTGTCGCAAAGCTGTAGTGGACGGTTGTAGTTGGAGTCTGAAAGTCAAAAGTTCAAAACATTGTTACTATTTTTCTCATCAGTTCATACTGATCTGTGTATTTAACTTGCATTGTGTGTTTTATATATCAAGTGTACGTATATGTATATAGCATCCAGTGTGTGTTTGTGTATGCAGCATAAGGCCTCTTTCACATGTCCATGAAAAACACACGTTTTTCCATGGGCGTGTTAAACCTGCGTATGGCCAACCGAGTGCCATGATTTGGGCACACAAATAATCTCCTTGTGCTATCCATGAAAACACATGGAGAACAAGGTTTTATGCTTTACGGTCCTTGGGGCTTTTCTCCGTGGTGCTGTTGCCTTTAGCTCTGCAGTCTCCGACCCTGCTGACTCCCCGCTGCTGTTACTTCCAGGTCTGTGGTGCAGTGAATATTCAAGAGCATAATTAGCCGGCCTAGAAGCAACAGACAGCAGCAGCAGAGACAGCAGGGCTGGTGAACGTGAGTATAGAAAATTATGCTATTTCACAGGCATGTATTTCTCCGGTACGTGTCACACTGATGTCACACGGAACACATCAGTGTGTGGGCCGTGTTACATCTGGGCTAACGGAGAAGAATGGACATCTCTAAGTGTCAAGCACATGGACACACATATGTCCTTGAGAAAATCCGCACGTGTGCGCAAACCCATTTTAATTGGTCTACTTGTGTCCGTGTCTATGGTACGTGTAAAAACAGACGTCACACGTACTAGAAACATGAACATGTGAAGGTGGCCTAAGTGTGTGTAATACAATTAGTGTTTATGCAACCAACAGTGTGTATGTAACATATGGTGTTTGTGTGTGTTTAACATACTGTGTTATGTGTATGAGCTCCAGACTAAACTTCAGATTCGAGCTACTGACGTATATCACGTTGAAAAAAAGGTTAATTATTTCCAATACTCTTTACATCTAAGGTACTGAAAATGAAAGGTTTATAATATATGGGTGAAATAAAGGGCAACAACTATTTGGTGCCGCACTTTATGACCCAAAGCAGAGCGATGCTACAAAGAGCAGCTTTTGCTCTTAGGAATATAGCTTAGAAAACTCATTGATCTGAAATACTGGCATGGTTTACCATTATTTGATTGTCTGTTAGAAATGTAAAATGCAGTATTCACCCTCCTTTATGCTCTCTCAAAAAAATGACACTGACCATAACATTGTACTAGCATAGTTTAAAACTTCCCAGCGTGCATCTTTCAGCTTTATATGAACATGCAGCAGGTCCTCCATTTCTCCATGGCCAACTATAGAGATTGACCATAAGGGAGAGTTTTTTTATAGAAGCTTCTATTGAGCATGTAGTAATTGCACCCTCAAGGCACGTTTTGCTTGTTCCAGTTGTGCGCAAATCCCACTTTTAAGTTGACAAATCTGGTCAACAAAAGACGGTGGGAACATAAGCACTTGTCATGGGATCTTCAAATAAATAATGTGCATCAATTGCAGATATAACAGCTTTATGTCTTAGTTCACTAAAATTACACCGCTGACATTACCCGACTGTTGTAATTGGGGACTCATTAAGTATTTTGCCTCTAACAAGTCTAGCTCCAAATCTGAAGGTAAATTGCTTTATGTCTTTTTCTGTAAAAATGATGATGAAACCCTCATTAGCCAAATAAACAAAAGTAGCAAATAAACATGAATTCAGATGAGTCAAATGAAAACAAGCAATTTATTTTTAACAGTGCCTACAGAAGGGAAATTCTGCTTAATGATTTTACAGGTGCTAGCTTATCCTGGACACATTTTCAATGTTCTTTTTGTTCGCCTGCCTTAGGGCAAAGATCCCAGTCATTCCTGATGTCCCCCCCAGCTTTGCCAGTACATTATCACAATGCCATAGCTGTGCCCTCGTTCCTTAATACCGTTACAAGCTGGGAGAAAACAAACAAGATGCTTGCTGCAAGGAATTCAGAACACATGTATGTGTTTCTGTCCACATTTTCTCGATGTGTTACGATACAATAGTGAATTATGATTCTTTCTGGATGTGTAATTAGAGAACAGAGCAGATGGCAGAAGGACGGTTTACAGTGTTGTAACGAGCAGGGATGGCTGAGCGAGCTGTGGCCTGGAAGCTCGTAGACTCACATTTTCACACCATTTACATTCTGCAATACAGAGCACAATTCCACAATGATGTTAGGTACAATATTTTTTTTATAACAATTAGAGGTGAAAGCAATAACATAGTTTAAATCAGATGACACCACCCTGGTAGATTTTACTGCCCATCCATATTGAGAGTCACCCAAATTCTATTTTTCTATATACTGAGCAGATTATGAGAATATTTTGTACAAAACGGGATTCAATCATTTCTAACTTTTAACCAACCAGTAAATAAACCAAGGATATGTTCCTTTTTTATCAAAGACAATAAATTCTTAATATGCAAATATGACAGTATATCCATCCCAGTTAACAGAATATAGAGATCCATAAAGCATAGATACTAGGGATGAGCGAATGTATTCGACACTATTTGGTATCCGTCGGATACCAACCTATTCGCACCATTCGGTATCCGACAGATAAAACAACATCCACTCCGATACTTTCATTTTCATTTCTCAGTTCCTGGCGCCTGTTTTCCAGCCAATGAACACATCTGATGTTGCTTGCCCTCACAGTAGAACTGCAGCCATCTTTGTTGTGGTGTTTCTGAGATTGGTTTGGCCGCACAGCGTCATGTACATACACGTTGGTGCAGCTTCCGGGAACGATACATATATAGTCCCCGCTGCTCTGGCTGAGGGAAAGAGAGAGAGAGAGAGAGAGAGAGAGAGAGTCTTTAGTCACCACAGCTCGCCGTTAGGTCCAACGTGAAATTATTCGGGTTTCCCATAGACTTACATTGCGCGTCAAATATTCGCGAATAGTCAAATAGCGATGACCTATTCATCAGATATTCGCGAAGTCGGATATTTTGGTATTCAATTATCCCTAATAGATACATATTGCTATACTCTGTAAAATTCTACGTGTCTTCTATATGGAATAATAATAATATTATTGAACTCATTGGAATTTTTATGCAGTAAATTCCACCCAGTGATAACCTCACCTATTACGGGAGTTACGTTCTAGAGACCCCTGCGATAGGTGAAAATTTGCAAACTAGTGGCGTTATAGTCAGTGCGTGCAAAGACTGAGAACGTACTGTCTCCGGCCCATTGATCTCCAAGCAGTGGACTTAAGGAAAATGGCGATAGGAGGTGGCACGTGGGGAGATGAGATCTCAGTTTGTCATTGAGCTGATAGCTCAATCTGCATACGCGCAGACTCTGGGCACCATAGCCTGCACTGCTGACAGTTTCTGGATAATCCTGCCAGTGCCCACAGTGAGCATCCGGGACACCTGCCGCATAGCTCGCAGCAAGTCCTGACTTGTGACGCATTTACGCCGAACGCTCTTGAAACTCATCACAATTGGAAGTTCCAGCTCAGTGTGAGAGGCCTGGGGATTTCAGCATAAGCAGCAAGGTTCAGAAAATGTGACAAGGAACAGACAGGTGATCATGAGGAACAAAAGGGCAGGAGGGGTTAGCTGTAAGTATAAGTATTTATTAAATTATTTATGTATACTACATATTGTGCATTACGTCTGAAGATCATAATGATGGACATTAAAATTGCAGAGAATAACGTTTCCACATATCACATTTTCCAGGAAAAATGTATAAACAGGTTCATTTAAATTTTGCCAGATCTGCTCATAGCTAAATATACATCTTGTGACAGTATCACCCAATTATGTTTATTTGTGTGTTTTTTTTGTAAAGCTCACAATATTAGGCTGAATATGTCAGGATATATTGTGCCATGAGAAACAATGAGCAATCTTGTCTAGGAACTGAAAAAAATGTTGAAATACATTGATGAGAAACAAATATATTATATTCTGCAAAAAATTAAGGGTTTATCATTTGCATCTATGCAGTTGTTATGAGATGACTATTTTGAGTATTCTCTTACAGCAACATTGGATCTAGTCGTTTTACACGAGGAAGAAATCTTTAAAACAAAAGCATTCTTTTACATATTTACTGGTGTATGTTTAGAAGCCCAATATATCTATATATATAATTGCCTTATTCTGTCTGTCTGTCTGTCTGTCTATCTGTCTGTCTGTCTGTCATGCTCCGAAATTGTGTCCTTACGGTGACACAAAGCTGATTGGCCGCTGGGCTCGCCATGGCCCCGCCCCCCCACACGGATTGGCCTCTCGCCCCGGCTCTCTGCAGGCCCCGCCCCCCTCACGCAATGCACGCTCGCTCTGGCCCAACTGACACGGAGCTCCGATTCCCAGGTGAGTACACACACATCACATCACACTCACTCTCACACACACCTCACACATCACATCCACACACTCACAACATGCTGGGATATCGCTTGCTTCTACACCGGCTCCATCACGATCCCAGCAGCGCCAGACATAACCTTGCGATGCTGGGATATTCACGGAGGCCGTGAACGCTGGTAACCATTATACACATCGGGTAACTAAGGTCCCTTAGTTACCCGATGTGTATCATAGTTACCAGTGTACACCGGCTCACACTCACTCTCACACACACATCACATCGCATCCACACATCAAGGTCCTGCAGCTGCGGAACATACACACACATAACAGCACACACACACACACATACACACACATACACACACAAATCAGATCACTCTCACACACACCTCACACATCACATCGCATCCAAATACTCATAACATCCTGGGATATCGCTTGCTTCTCGGCGGCGATACTGTGCTGTTGTGAGCTTCCAGGACCTGCCGGGGGATCACATGGCCAGAAGCATGTGATATCCCCGGATGTTGTGAGTATCAGCGTGTATGTGCAATATCGTCAGTGTGTGTGTCTTTGTGTGTGAGTGTATGCGATCGGGTGTGTGTGAGTGTATGCGATCGGGTGTGTGTGAGTGTATGCGATCGGGTGTGTGTGAGTGTATGCGATCGGGTGTGTGTGAGTGTATGCGATCGGGTGTGTGTGAGTGTATGCGATCGGGTGGGTGTGTGTGGGTGTGTGTGAGTGTATGCGATCGGATCTGTGAGTGTCGGCAGAGGAGCACGGCGTGCTGGAGGAGGCTGAGAGGAGAGAGGCTGAACCTGGGGAAGGCTGGGATGGGGAGGCTGATGCTGGAGACGGAGAGGCTGATGCTGGCGCAGCATGGCGGATGGAGCACCTTTGGGAGTGCGCAGCATGGCGGATGGAGCACGTTTGGGAGTGCGCAGCATGGCGGATGGAGCATGTTTGGGAGTGCGCAGCATGGCGGATGGAGCAGCACGTTTGGGAGTGCGCAGCATGGCGGATGGAGCATGTTTGGGAGTGCGCAGCATGGCGGATGGAGCACGTTTGGAAATGCGCAGCATGGCGGATGGAGCACGTTTGGGAGTGCGCAGCATGGGGGATGCAGCACGATGGGGAGTGCGGAGTATGGCGGATGGAGCATGTTTGGGAGTGCGCAGCATGGAGGATGCAGCACGATGGGGAGTGCGGAGTATGGCGGATGGAGCACGTTTGGGAGTGCGCAGCATGGCGGATGGACCACGTTTGGGAGTGCGCAGCATGGCGGATGGAGCACGTTTGGGAGTGCGCAGCATGGGAGATGGAGCACGATGGGGAGTGCGCAGCATGGCGGATGGAGCATGTTTGGGAGTGCGCAGCATGGGTGATGGAGCACGATGGGGAGTGCGCAGCATGGCGGATGGAGCACGTTTGGGAGTGCGCAGCATGGCGGATGGAGCACGTTTGGGAGTGCGCAGCATGGCGAATGGAGCACGTTTGGGAGTGCGCAGGATGGGAGATGGAGCACGATGGGGGGTGCGCAGCATAGGGGATGGAGCACGTTTGGGAGTGCGCAGCATGGCGGATGGAGCACGTTTGGGAGTGCGCAGCATGGGGGATGGAGCACGTTTGGGAGTGCGCAGCATGGCGGATGGAGCACGTTTGGGAGTGCGCAGCATGGGAGATGGAGCACGATAGGGAGTGCGCAGCATGGCGGATGGAGCACGTTTGGGAGTGCGCAGCATGGGTGATGGAGCACGATGGGGAGTGCGCAGCATGGCGGATGGAGCACGTTTGGGAGTGCGCAGCATGGCGGATGGAGCACGTTTGGGAGTGCGCAGCATGGCGAATGGAGCACGTTTGGGAGTGCGCAGGATGGGAGATGGAGCACGATGGGGGGTGCGCAGCATAGGGGATGGAGCACGTTTGGGAGTGCGCAGCATGGCGGATGGAGCACGTTTGGGAGTGCGCAGCATGGGGGATGGAGCTCGTTTGGGAGTGCGCAGCATGGCGGATGGAGCACGTTTGGGAGTGCGCAGCATGGGAGATGGAGCACGATAGGGAGTGCGCAGCATGGCGGATGGAGCACGTTTGGGAGTGCGCAGCATGGGGGATGGAGCACGATGGGGAGTGCGCTGCATGGCGGATGGAGCACGTTTGGGAGTGCGCAGCATGGCGGATGGAGCATGTTTGGGAGTGCGCAGGATGGGAGATGGAGCACGATGGGGGGTGCGCAGCATACGGGATGGAGCACGATGGGGAGTGCGCTGCATGGGGGATGGAGCACGATGGGAAGTGCACACCTCCCCCCAACACACACACATACGCGCGCGCGCGCACTGCACAACACACCACACCACACACACACACTGGGAACCACAAACAACTGCCCTACACAGACACCCACACACACAGACAACGCTGCACACACAAATATACGCACAGACCGCACAACACGCACATTGCACAAATTATACCTCCCCCAAAACACACCACACACACACAAACTGCGCAACACACACACAACGCTACAGACACACAGCGCTCCACAAACAACGCAACACACAAACAACACCGCTCTCACCCCCCATCACACCCAGACAACATCCAGAACATGTACAGCGCCCTACACAAACACTTGGTAACTACACACAACAACATCTATATATATATATATATATATATATATAACAAAAATCATACATGAACTACACAATACGTAAATTCTAGAATACCCAATGCGTAGAATCGGGCCACCTTCTAGTTTTTACATATTTACACTAAAAATAACCTGACAGCTGATACATGCTGCCCAATCCACTGGCAGCATCTGTATCATATACTGGCTTTATGATTTCAGCCATATATGTTTAGTAGAGATGAGCGAACTGGCCGTGGTTCGGCTCGAGTTCGGTTCGCCAAACGGAGGTCTTGTTCAAGTTCGGTTCGTCGAACGTTCGACGAACCAAACTTGAACCTATAGGATATAATGGGAGGCAATCACAAACACATAAAAATGCATGATAAATGTACACAAACAGTTAATAAACATTGTCATAACACTTACCGGTCCCCGCGATCCCTCCTGCACTCTGTCTCCTGCCGCTATTCCATCCGATGATCGCTGAATCCTCCCGGTGACCAGCACTGCCAGCAGTGATGCAGGACCTATCGTGACGTCAAAATAGCCATGTGACCAGTCACGTGGCTATTATCTCATTGGCTACAGACTGGTCACATGACTATGACGCGTCATGTAGGACCTGCGAGTGCATGTCTCCGGTACACGGTGCACATTTGTGTATCGCCGTGTACCGGCGACATGCTCTAGCACACGGTCGACACCCCGTTCCGTTAGGGACCGGCTTACACAGCCGGTCATTAACGGAGATCACCGTTGCCATAGCAACGCAGTTAGTGGTGACGTCACCGCTAACCGCGGCTCCGGGAGCACCGTTGCTATGGTAACGCGTCTGTCAGCGTTACCGCTGTTACCGCTGACAGCCAGCAGCACTGATCTCTCACGGAGTGAAGGCTGCACGCTGCTTCCCGTGCAGCCTTCACGTAGTGAAGGCTGCACGGGAAGCAGCGTCTTCCCCCATGCAGCAGTGATGGAGCAGAGCTGCATTTGTTGAACGAGAAAGACAGAAGACCATGGATCGTGGAGGGCTGACAGGGGGTAATAAAGATGGAGTCTCTAATGTGTCTGTGTATTTATTTCTATTAAAGTATTTTTTCTCTGTGTGGTGTTTTTTTTAACCCTTTATTGGAGATTCTTAATGGCCGGGTCAAACGTGCCTGACATTAAGAATCTCTGGCTTAATACTGGCTAGTAAAACAAAGCCAGTATTAACTCATGATTACCCAACAAGCCACCCAGCTCCAGGGCTGTTGGAAGAGTTGGATACAGCGCCAGATGATGGCGCTTCTATGAAAGTGCCATTTTCTGAGGCGGCTGCAGACTGCAATTCGCAGCAGAGGCTCCCAGAAACCTCGGGCTAACCTGTGCTGCGGATTCCAATCCCCAGCTGCCTAGTTTTACCTGGCTGGATACAAAAATGGGGCGAAGCCCACGTCATTTGTTTTTTAATTATTTCATGAAATAAGTGAAATAATTAAAAAAACGGGCTTCCCTATATTTTTGGTTCCCAGCCGGGTACAAATAGGCAACTGGGGGTTGGAGGCAGCCCGTGGCTGCCTGCTGTACCTGGCTAGCATACAAAAATATGGCAAAGCATACGTCATTTTTTTGGTGGGCAAAAAACTTCTGCATACAGTCCTGGATGGATATACCAAGTAGTCTACAGACAATTGTTAGCGCTTAACCCCAATAACCATTAAATCTGCAGCTAGGTTTGTAGGCAAAAAATCCCCTTTAATTTGCCTGGAATCAGAAATTAATTTTAATTGAGATTTTTTAAAATAAAAAATCCCCAATAAACCAGCGCTGATAAGAGTTTTTTTATTAATATTTTATACTTTAGGAGTTTACCTCATCCTCACTACAATCCTGAAGTGCAGTTTCTTCAAATTCATTTAAAGGCACTTGGAACGCTGAAATTGCTGCCTGAACTTGACTGGAGGTAAACTCCTATTGGAACACTTGATGAGCTGGGGCACCTCATCCTCACTACAATCCTAAAGTGCAGTTTCTTCAAATTCATTTAAAGGCACTTGGAATGCTGAAATTGCTGCCTGAACTTGACTGCAGGTAAACTCCTATTGGAACACTTGATGAGCTGGGGCACCTCATCCTCACTACAATCCTGAAGTGCAGTTTCTTCAAATTCATTTAAAAGCACTTGGAACGCTGAAATTGCTGCTTATAATTTAAGCCTCTATTAAAAACCTTTTTGCTTATGGATTGAAAAAAACTCTCCAGGTATCTGAAAAATCATATTGCAGTGATAGTTTCAATTGGCATTAAATATCATATGCCTTGAAGCATCACTTAATATACTATACTAGATTTAATAATTGCTCTACTACCGGCCGGGGTACTGCAACCAGACACCTGGTATCTGTTTGCCGCACTATCAATTACTTATTCTTTATTTTTACTTTTATTTTTATTTCTACCATATGTGGTTTATTCTTCTTTCTTTTTCCTTGTTCTATTGTGTGAATTGTTTTGAATAAATTTGTCTAAAACAAGGATAGCAATAAAAAGTATAAAATATTAATAAAAAAACCTCTTATCAGCGCTAGTTTATTGGGGATTTTTTATTTTAAAAAATCCCAATTAAAATTCAGTCCTGGATGGAGTATGCTGAGCCTTGTAGTTCTGCAGCTGCTGTCTGCTCTTCTCCATACAGACAGACAGCAGCTGCAGAACTACAAGGCTCAGCATACTCCATCCAGGACTGTATGCAGAAGTTTTTTGCCCCCTGAAAAAATTATGTGGGCTTCGCCATATTTTTGTATGCTAGCCAGGTACAGCAGGCAGGTACGGCTGCCCCCAACACCCAGTTGCCTATTTGTACCCGGCTGGGAACCAAAAATAAAGGGAAGCCCTTTTTTTATTATTTCATGAATTTCATGAAATAATTAGAAAACAAATGACGTAGGCTTCGCCCCATTTTTGTGTCCAGCCAGGTACAACTAGGCAGCTGGGGATTGGAATCCACAGCACAGGTTGGCCTGAGCTTTCTGGGCCCCACTGCTGCGAATTGCAGTCTGCAGCCGCCTCAGAAAATGGCACTTTCATAGAAGCGCCATCTTCTGGCGCTGTATCCAACTCTTCCAGCACCTGCCTGCTATACCTGGCTAGCATACAAAAATATGGCGAAGCTCACGTCCTTTTTTTGTAGTTTTTTGGCAAAAAAAATAAAAAATGCTTCCCTGGATTTTCCATTGCCAGTGAAGGTACCACCAAGCAGTGGGGGTTAGCAGCCAGTAGCTGCTTGGATTACCCTTAGCTAGCAATACAAAAAATGCAGCGGGAGCCCATATATATTTTTTTTAATTATTTATTTAAATAACTAAAAACAAAATGGGCTTCCCTGTATTTTGATTGCTGGACATCACAGTGCTGTAAAAATAAATCTTTAAAAAAAATGACGTAGCGCTCCGCAGTATTTTTGATTCTCAGCACAGATAAAGCAGAGAGCTATGGGTTGCCACCCCCATCTGCCTGCCGTTACCTTGGTTGGCAATCAAAATACAGGGAAGACCATTAATTTTTTCTATTTAAAAAAAATTAAAAAAAAATGATGTTGGGTCCCCCCATTTTTGATAGCCAGCTAGGGTAAAGCAGACGGCTGTAGCCTGAAAACCACAGCTGGCAGCTTTACCGTGGTTGGGGATCCAATGTGGAGGTCCCCCAGGCTCTTTTTTTATAATTATTTTATAAATATTAATAATTACACAAAAAAAGTAGGGTCCCCCCCAAATTGGATCACCAGCCAAGGTAAAGCGGACAGCTGTGGTCTGGTATTCTCAGGGTGGGAAGGTCCATAGTTATTGGGCCTTCACAGCCTAAAAATAGCAGGCCACAGGCACCCCAGACGTGGCGCATCCACTAGATGCGCCAATCCTGGCGCTTCACCCCAGCTCATCCCGTGCCCTGGTGCAGTGGCAAACGGGGTACTAAATCGGGTTGATTCTAGCTGTAAGGTCACCTGACATCAAGCCCAGCAGTTTGTGATGTCATGGCGTCTATTAGATACCCAACATCATAAACTGTCAGTACTAACAAAAAAAAATCGACAAAAGAAATTTATTTGAAAAAACAGTCCCCAAAACATTTCCTCTTTCACCAATTTCTTGTAAGAAAAAAAATAAAGGGGTCCCATGACGACTCTGGACCGTCTAGAATATGGGGGGGAGACACCAGGGAACGTATCCCCCATTTTCTAGGAGTGCAGACCCTTCATGTGAGGAGTGTGGGTGCAATGAATCTGCAATCACTCTCCCCGGGTCCACAGCAGCAGAGTCCATGTCGTAATGGTTGCTACCAAAGCTGCAAAGCCCTGCTCATGAGGTAAGGGCATGGCTAATCAGGAGAACTATTCTACATTTCCAAATATTGGTATTTGCTGATATTATTGCTATTCCACCTACTATATATTGGGGATAGGATCTTGGAGATGGAATACCCCTTTAAGTCCAGTTATCCAGCTGAATGAATACTTAACAACAGAGCTCGCTATTTAGATGTGCTTTCTTGTGGCGTATAACGGACTCTCATGTTTGGTAGTCGTTCAGCAGGGAAACTATAAAAGCAAATCCCTCCATTTGGAAATGTAGTATATAGCTCTCCTGATCAATTATGTTCCTTACCTCATGAGCAGGGCATTTGTTAGGGCCAGGTGGACGGGCAGACCCAGGAGGTGGATCCACTGGGCCGAACTCCTTGATGATGGTAAGGGGTCCGGTAGCTGGAGCACTATAGGCAGCAGAACAGTCCGTGCACAAGAGTATAACGGAGAAGTCCCTGGGACCACGGAGTCACTGATGGTAGTCCGGGTGACGGAGCTCAGGTTCGGAAGCCGAGAAGATGTCAGGCGGGGTCCGGAACCTTTGGAGCGAGATGACGGGTCACCGCAGGGATCCGAGATGGTACGGACTGTCAGGATGGCAGATAGGCAGCGTTCGGGGTTCGGGATTCAGCAGGACCAGATGGCGAGGCAGGCTCGGCTCTAGAAGAGAGAGAGGTGAGTATCTCACAGGAACACAAGGAGACCTGACTCCTAGCTTGAGAAACACGAAGATCAGGCCCCGCCCACTTGGACATTAAACCCCTTTATACCCTGTACCTGTGTGCTTCATTTCCTGTTAATGGACGCTGGCCCTTTAAGAAAGGGTCAATGACCGCGCGCGCGCCCTAATGCGCATGCGCGCGGCCCGAGTGCCAGAAGCCAGAGCAGGAAGCTGGGAGGAGGAAGCAGCAGAGCCGGGCTGGGGCTGAGAAGCCGACGGGCGCTGGGAGCGGGGACCAGGACGCCGGGGACGCGCCGGCAATGGATGCAGGAGAGCGGGGAGCGGCGGTGACCGGACCAGGGAACTGGGGAGCGTGACAGCCCCCCCACGCCCCCCTCCCCGCAACCGGGACAGGAAGGCACGGATCAGGACCATACCCTGCCCAGTCCACCAGGAAGAACTGTCGACCCCGTACGGTCTTCATGGCCACGATATCTCTTACCGCATAGATGTCATCATCGGCAATTGGAGGAGGAGCCGAACTGGCAGCAGCGGAGAAGGGACCAAGGACAACCAGCTTAAGCAGGGAGACGTGGAAGGAGTTGGGTATCCTCATCGTGGCCGGGAGCTGTAGCTTGTAGGAGACCTCATTGATCTTGCTGAGGACTTTAAACGGCCCGATGTAGCGAGGACCCAGCTTGTAGGATGGTATCTTCAATCGGACGTACTTGGAAGCAAGCCAGACTAGATCTCCAGGAGAGAAACACGGAGGGTCCAGACGCCTCTTGTCTGCGTGTCTCTTCATCCGCAGGGAAGCACGCCCAAGGGACGCCTTGACAGAGTCCCAAATGGTTGCAAAGTCACGGGCTACAGCATCATCAGCAGGGACATCCGAAGAAGGGGATACAGGCAATGGGACGGAGGGCTGAAGTCCGTAAACGACATGGAAGGGAGAGCTGGAGGAGGACTCACTGACGTGGTGGTTATGGGAGAATTCAGCCCATGGAAGAAGCGTGGACCAGTCGTCGTGATGGGCGTTGACGTAGTGACGTAAGAAGGAGGTCAAGATTTGATTGACCCTTTCCACTTGGCCATTAGACTGAGGATGGTAGGCAGAAGAAAAGTCCAGAGTCACTCCCAGATGTTTGCAGAGAGCCCTCCAGAAGCGGGAGGTGAACTGAGTTCCTCTGTCGGACACGATGTGTGATGGAAAGCCATGCAAGCGGAAGATGTGATGTATATAGGCGTCCGCGAGTTCCTGAGCAGAGGGCAGTCCAGCCATAGGGACGAAATGAGCCATTTTAGAGAACCGATCCACCACGACCCATATGACTGTGTGTCCGGAGGACAGGGGCAAGTCCGTAATAAAGTCCATCGCAATGTGTTGCCACGGAATTGAGGGTATAGGTAGAGGCAGCAGACGGCCATATGGCAGGTGTTTGTGCGTCTTGTTCCTGGCACAAGAGGAGCAGGCAGAGACAAAAGCAGCGACGTCCGTGCGAAGGGATGGCCACCAGTAATGACGTACAATCGCACTCCATGTTCTCTTCTGACCAGCATGACCGGCTGTTTTCGAGGCATGGCCCCAGTGTAATACTTTTTGCCTGTCAGTCTCAGAGACATAGGTCTTCCCGGGCGGTATCTGGGCCAGGTTGACAGGGGCCACCTGAATGATTTTACTAGGACAGATGATGGGTTGGGAAGTCTCCTCCTCTTGCTCCATGGGCATGAAAAACCTGGACAAGGCATCAGCGCGTACATTCTTGTCCGCGGGTCGGAAATGGAGTTGGAAATCGAACCTGGCAAAGAACAAGGACCACCTGGCTTGCCGTGGGTTCAATCGCTGAGCGGACCGCAGGTATTCTAGGTTCTTGTGGTCCATGTAAATGATCACGGGGTACACTGCTCCCTCCAGAAGGTAGCGCCATTCCTCCAGAGCCAGTTTGACTGCCAATAGCTCTCGGTCACCGATGGTGTAGTTGCGTTCAGGCGCTGAGAAGCTCTTGGAGAAGAAACCGCAAGTCACCATCTTCCCGGAGGAGGACTTATGCATGAGCACTGCTCCGGCTCCCGAGGAGGAGGCATCCACCTCCAAGGTGAACTGGCGGTTTAACTCCGGACGGTGGAGTACAGGAGAGGAGGCAAATGCCCGCTTCAGAGAGCCAAACGCGGCGTCGGCCGCCGGTGACCAGTCCTTTGGGTTAGCCTCCTTCTTGGTCAAGGCGGAGAGAGGAGCAGTCAGAGCAGAAAAGTGAGGGATGAACTGGCGGTAATAGTTGGCGAATCCCAGAAAGCGTTGGATTGCCTTCAGTCCAGAAGGAGGAGGCCAGTTGAGAATGGAGGAGACCTTCTTTGGATCCATCTGCAGTCCGGTATCGGAGATGATGTAACCCAGGAAGGGGAGAGAAGACTGCTCAAAGACGCACTTCTCGTACTTGGCATACAGACGATTCTCTCTGAGTCTTTGTAAAACCAGCTGTACGTTCTCTCTGTGGGTCTGGAGGTCCGGAGAGAAGACAAGGATATGATCCAGATACACCACCACACAGACGTAGAGAAGGTCCCGGAAAACGTCGTTCACCAATTCTTGAAAGACTGCTGGTGCGTTACACAGGCCGAAGGGCATCACGCAGTATTCATAGTGTCCATCGCGAGTATTGAACGCGGTCTTCCATTCGTCCCCAGAGCGGATGCGGACTAGGTTGTAGGCACCCCGAAGATCCAACTTGGTGAACACACGAGCTCCTCTAAGCCGGTCAAACAATTCGGGGATGAGCGGCAGAGGGTACTTGTTTTTAACGGTGATTTGGTTCAATCCCCGGTAGTCTATACATGGGCGTAAGTCGCCTTCTTTCTTCTTCACGAAGAAGAAGCCTGCTCCAGCAGGAGAGGAGGATCTCCGAATGAATCCCCTTGCCAGGCTCTCTGTGATGTAAGTTGACATGGCCCTTGTTTCGGCTGGAGACAATGGATATATCCATCCTCGAGGTGGTGTTGTTCCCGGACGCAGGTCGATGGCACAATCGTAAGGACGATGTGGCGGAAGTACCTCAGATTCCTTCTTATCAAAGACGTCCGTGAAGGACCAATAGGCCGAGGGCAGTCCCGGTAGGTTCTCTGGAACCGGAGGTCGTCGGATGGGTTGTATGGTCTTCAGACATTTATCATGGCACGAAGAGCCCCATCGGGTGATTTCACCAGTGCCCCAGCTGACTGATGGTTCGTGTGTCCGTAACCAGGGAAGTCCCAGCAAGATTTGATGGGACATGTGTGGGAGGACGTAGAGAGCGATGTTCTCGGTGTGCAGGGCACCGATACGCAGTTCCACCGGCCTGGTGATCCAGGAGATGGTGTCAGAGAGGGGTCTCCCATCCACAGAGGCAATCACTAGGGGCTTGTCGAGTGGAGTAACCGGCACCTGGTACTTGTCCACCGTGGCCTGCTGCATGAAATTGCCTGCGGCCCCAGAATCGAGGTATGCCTCAGCCGTGAACCGCGTCTCTCCCGTTGTCACTTGCACAGTCCACTTAACCGGGTCTGAGAGAGTCCCAGCACCTAGGGTGGCCTCTCCTACCAACCCTAGGCTTTGGAGTTTCCCGGCCTCTCTGGACAGGAGCGTAGCAGGTGTGTGCCCTCTCCGCAGTAAAAGCAGAGGCCCTTGGCGAGCCGCTCGGCTCGACGTTGTTCAGACTGCCGCACTCGGTCGATCTGCATGGGCTCGTGGACGGGGGCCCCAGATGCCGTTGACTGAAGTACGGCGGGCTTCTACGGAGGAGAGGAATGCCGTACCGGACGTCTCTCACGGGACACTTCCTTGGATCGCTCCTGAAAGCGAATGTCCACTCGAGTCGCTAGGGTAATCAGGGCATCCAGGGTGGACGGTACGTCACGGCCCGCCAGCTCATCTTTAATTCGCCCCGAGAGTCCTTCCCAGAAGGCGGCGGTTAGGGCCTCGTTGTTCCACCCGAGTTCCGAAGCCAAGGTGCGAAACCGGATTGCGTATTGACCCACCGTCAGAGTCCCCTGACGTAACCGGAGAAGAGATGAAGCAGACGCGGAGGCACGTCCGGGCTCGTCAAAGGTGCCACGGAATGCCTGCAGGAACACCTGGATGTTCGTGGTCACAGGATCCCCCTTCTCCCACAAGGGGTTCATCCACGCCAGGGCCTCACCCTCTAGATGGGACATGATGAAGGCGACCTTGGCTTGGTCGGAGGCAAACAAATGTGGCAGCTGCGTGAAATGGAGGGAGCATTGGTTTATGAATCCTCTGCAGGTCTTGGGGTCTCCGGCGTACCGGGGTGGTGAGGCCAAACGAAGTCTGGAAGCATCCGAAGAAGTCGCCACGGGAGCTGGAGCCGTGGATTGACTAGTGGAAGCCCGGGATGCTGAAGACGTAACTGACGCTTGTAGCGTGTTCATGCGGGCGTCCACAGAAGACATGAACTGGAGCATGCGGGTCTGAGTCTCACGCTGGCGTTGGAGTTCCTCCTGTACGGCTGCTAGTGCTTCAGCGGGATCCATGGCCTGATCTTACTGTTAGGGCCAGGTGGACGGGCAGACCCAGGAGGTGGATCCACTGGGCCGAACTCCTTGATGATGGTAAGGGGTCCGGTAGCTTGAGCACTATAGGCAGCAGAACAGTCCGTGCACAAGAGTATAACGGAGAAGTCCCTGGGACCACGGAGTCACTGATGGTAGTCCGGGTGACGGAGCTCAGGTTCAAAAGCCGAGATGTCAGGCGGGGTCCGGAACCTTTGGAGCGAGATGACGGGTCACCGCAGGGATCCGAGATGGTACGGACTGTCAGGATGGCAGATAGGCAGCGTTCGGGGTTCGGGATTCAGCAGGACCGGATGGCGAGGCAGGCTCGGCTCTAGAAGAGAGAGAGGTGAGTATCTCACAGGAACACAAGGAGACCTGACTCCTACCTTGAGAAACACGAAGATCAGGCCCCGCCCACTTTGACATTAAACCCCTTTATATCCTGTACCTGTGTGCTTCATTTCCTGTTAATGGACGCTGGCCCTTTAAGAAAGGGTCAATGACCGCGCGCGCGCCCTAATGCGCATGCGCGCGGCCCGAGTGCCAGAAGCCAGAGCAGGAAGCTGGGAGGAGGAAGCAGCAGAGCCAGGCTGGGGCTGAGAAGCCGACGGGCGCCGGGAGCGGGGACCAGGACGCCGGGGACGCGCCGGCAATGGATGCAGGAGAGCGGGGAGCGGCGGTGACCGGACCGGGGAACCGGGGAGCGTGACAGGTGAGCCGGGGAGCAGCGCAGGAGACCCGGGGAGCGTGACAGCATTGCAGTAATAATAATAATTTATTCATTTATATAGCGTTATTAATTCCATAGGGCTGTATGTCTTTGGAGTGTGGGAGGAAACCGGAGTACCCGGAGGAAACCCACGCAAACACGGGGAGAACATACAAACTCCTTGCAGATGGTGTCCTTGGTGAAAATTGAACCCAGGACCTCAGTGCTGCAAGACTGCAGTGCTAACCACTGAGCCACCGTGCCACCCATTTAGCTTACAGATGCATAACCACCACTCACTGTGTCTGAACACAGGACGCTGAGCTGACAGCCACTCTGTGCATGCGGCAGCGTCTATTGTGAAGGACAGGGCCGTGGGGGGATCAACGCTGCACAGGTACCGTGGGACACCGGGGAACACCGGTGGGGTTATAGGGGGTGACTTGGCAGGGCCTGGGGAGGAGTTTTCTGTCGCATGTGTCATGGTACATGCGACAGAAATCAGAGGAGTAGGGTGAATGCGGCCGGCGCACTGCTGCGCCGGCCATCTTAGATTTCTGGGAGGGCATCGGGGGGGCACTTTGGCGACACCGGGGGACCGGAGGGGACCGGGGAGGAGATTTATCATGTTTGTTCATGCCAGATGGGAGATAAATAATTTTTTATCGGCGCTGTCATTTACTGTAACGTGATCATCGGTGTATGGTATATACCTGTGATCACGTGAGCGATGACCGGAAAAACCGTCCTGAATCATGATCTCCAGGGTCTCAGCTAGCCCTGAAACCCCGGAGATTTTCTGATGCCGGGGGGCGTTATTCACTTATTTTTGCCTGCTGTTTATAAACGGCAGATCAGAATAAGGCTACATTAACATGACCGATCCATTTTTGCGGTCTGCAAAAAACAGTCCGTTTTTTTTCACGGGTACATCCGTGTGGCATCCGTTTCCGTTCCGTAGACGGTCCGTATGTCATCTGTTTGTCATCCGTGTGCCTTCCGTTTTTTTTGTGTACTGCAAAAACACTGAAGGAGGGTAAATGCATAAATTTACCCAGGATCCATAGCTTCATCCTACATGAGGCGGTCACATGTTCACTCCAGTGCCATTTTCTACTGCTTTTCACAGCGTAGAGCGCTCTGGTGATTTTCTTGTGCTTGTGCACTTCATATCAGTCTTTTCTGTCATTATAATGGCAGAAAGACACATAATGTCCCACTCTCCTGCATTTTGTAATTTTGCACCCTTTGGTGCCTTTCATGTGGCACTAAGGGGTGCTTAGCTTTGTATTTAGCCAAAAAATGAAAAAAAAAAAACGTAGGGTTCCCCCTATTTTTGTAGCCAGCTAGGGTAAAGCAGACGGCTGCAGCCTGCAGACCACAGCTGGCAACCTCACCTTGGCTGGTAATCCAAAACTGAGGGCACCCCATGCTGTTATTTTAAATTAAATAAATAATTAAAAAAAAAACACGTAGGGGTCCCCCCAAAATTGGATCACCAGCCAAGGTAAAGCAGACAGCTGGGGTCTGAAATTCTCAGACTAGGGAGGTCCATGGTTATTGGACTCTCCCCAGCCTAAAAATAGCAGGCCGCAGCCGCCCCAGAAGTGGCGCATCCATTAGATGTGCCAATCCTGATGCTTCAACCCAGCTCATCCCGCGCCCTGGTGCTGTGGCAAACGGGGTAATATATGGGGTTAATACCAGATGTGTAATGTCACCTGGCATCAAGCCCTGGGGTTGGTGAGGTCAGGCGTCTATCAGATACCCGACATCACCAACCCAGTCAGTAATAAAAAAAAATAGACGACAAACACATTTTTATTTGAAAAAATACTCCCCAATACATTCCCTCTTTAACCAATTTATTAGAAAGAAAAACAAATCCAGGTCTGGTGTAATCCAAGGGGTTGCCATGACGATCCACACTGTCCCAGTCAATGAAGAGCAGGATGTTCCCCATTGGCTGTGAGAGCAGTGCAGTGACCTGAGCTAACATCAATGGGTCAGCCCAGGTCACTGCAGGGCATGACAAGTGCTGCTGTCAGCGAGGTACATTACCTGCACTGATCTCCTGCACTGCCGACAGCACCTGTCACTGAGTTCAATGACCGCCGCCTTCACAGCCAAGTATCGCGAGAGGCCCGTGACATCACCGCTAGTCAGTCTCGGGTCGGAAGCGAGAGAAGGTGATGTGACAAGCGGCGGCCATGGAGGACAGTGACAGCGCTGAGGTCGGGACTTCATCACCGCAGGTAAGCCGAGCGGGACCATGTGTGCAGAGTGCCAGGAGGACATCAGTGGCGTGGACTGCATGGCTGGGGACGTGTGTGTGTGTGTGTGTGTGTATGTATGTGTACATGCCGCGTGCAGGAGGGGGCGGAGCGAGCTGAGCGTGGAAGTGTGGGCTTCCTGCACGTAACTAGGATAAACATCGGGTTACTAACCAAAGCGCTTTGCTTGGATACCCGATGTTTATCTTGGTTACCGGCTTCTGGCAGGCTGCCAGCGATGGCTCCTGCACACTGTAGCTGTAAAAAGCCCTGCTTTTTGCTGCTAGAACCGTTCTCGAACGTATCTAGAACTATCGAGCTTTAGCAAAAAGCTCGAGTTCTAGTTCTATCTAGAACAGCCCCCAAAATCACTCGAGCCGCGAACTGGAGAACCTCGAACCGCGAACTGCGCTCAACTCTAATGTTTAGTTCTAAAAGGCTGCCAGAGAAAAACATAGTTAATAGCCACCAGGGACCAAGCCACATGAGAAATGAATCAGACAGGTGGGACCCCAGCGGCTTCTCCCCATCTGCTCCTTTTCAGTGATAGGTCTCTACCCATACAAGCTGCAGGGAGACTGGTCATTCTAGGGCAGAGGGTGGAGAGCAGCCACCTGTCCGATTAGTCTCATGTGCGGCTCATTCCCCGGAAGCTATCAAACTGTTTATCTTAGAAATTCTGCAGCCTTTCAGAATTAAAGCATAACTGTTTTCATTTTAATTTAATAAATTACTAGTACACATAAAAATAAGAAACTTTCTAATATATCTTAACTGACAAATTAACTTCTTTCTCTTCCAGAAGTGATCAGTCATTATAAAAAATCTCAATTTTATGATAGAATCCGTATTCAGTGAATACTTTTCCATTACTGAGATAGGAGATGGCAGTTACTGATGAGATTTTATAATGACGGGAGGAGAAAGGAGCTAGATGTAGAGGGAGGAGCTAGAGTCCGAGGGAGGAGCTAGAGGCAGAAGGAGCTAGAGGCAGAGGGAGGAGCTAGATGTAGAGCAAAGAGCTAAAGGCAGAGGGAGGAGCTAGATGTAGAGGGAGGAGCTAGAGGCAGAGGAAGGTGCTAGAGGCAGAGGGAGGAGCTAGAGGCAAAGGAAAGAGCTAGAGGAAGAGAGAGGAGCTAGATGTAGAGGGAGGAGCTAGAGGCAGAGGAAGGAGCTAGAGGCAGAGGGAGGAGCTAGATGTAGAGGGAGGAGCTAGAGGCAGAGGGAGGAGCTAGATGTAGAGGGAGGAGCTAGATGTAGAGGGAGGAGCTAGAGTCTGAGGGAGGAGCTAGATGTAGAGGGAAGAGCTAGAGGCAGAGTTAGGAGCTAGAGGCCGAGGGTGGAGCTAGAGGCAGAGGAAGGAGCTAGAGGCAGAGGGAGGAGCTAGATGTAGAGGGAAGAGCTAGAGGCAGAGGGAGGAGTTAGATGTAGAGGGAAGAGCTAGAGGCAGAGGAAGGAGCTAGAGGCAGAGGGAGGAGCTAGATGTAGAGGGAGGAGCTAGAGGCAGAGGAAGTAGCTAGAGTCTAAGGGAGGAGCTAGATGTAGAGGGAGGAGCTAGAGGCAGAGGAAGGTGCTAGAGGCAGAGGGAGGAGCTAGAGGCAAAGGAAAGAGCTAGAGGAAGAGGGAGGAGCTAGATGTAAAGGGTGGAGCTAGAGGCAGAGGAAGGAGCTAGAGGCAGAGGGAGGAGCTAGATGTAGAGGGAGGAGCTAGAGGCAGAGGGAGGAGCTAGATGTAGAGGGAGGAGCTAGATGTACAGGGAGGAGCTAGAGTCTGAGGGAGGAGCTAGATGTAGAGGGAAGAGCTAGAGGCAGAGTTAGGAGCTAGAGGCCGAGGGTGGAGCTAGAGGCAGAGGAAGGAGCTAGAGGCAGAGGGAGGAGCTAGATGTAGAGGGAAGAGCTAGAGGCAGAGGGAGGAGTTAGATGTAGAGGGAAGAGCTAGAGGCAGAGGAAGGAGCTAGAGGCAGAGGGAGGAGCTAGATCTAGAGGGAGGAGCTAGAGGCAGAGGAAGTAGCTAGAGTCTAAGGGAGGAGCTAGATGTAGAGGGACCAGCTAGAGGCAGAGGAAAAAGCTAGAGGCAGAGGGAGGAGCTAGAGGCAGAGGAAAGAGCTAGAGGCAGAGGGAGGAGCTAGATGTAGAGGGAGGAGCTAGAGGCAGAGGAAGGAGCTAGAGGCAGAGGGAGGAGCTAGATGTAGAGGGAGGAGCTAGAGGCAGAGGGAGGAGCTAGATGTAGAGGGAGGAGCTAGATGTAGAGGGAGGAGCTAGAGTCTGAGGGAGGAGCTAGATGTAGAGGGAAGAGCTAGAGGCAGAGGAAGGAGCTAGAGGCCGAGGGAGGAGCTAGAGGCAGAGGAAGGAGCTAGAGGCAGAGGGAGGAGCTAGATGTAGAGGGAAGAGCTAGAGGCAGAGGGAGGAGTTAGATGTAGAGGGAAGTGCTAGAGGTAGAGTGAAGTGCTAGAGGCAGAGGAAGGAGCTAGAGGCAGAGGGAGGTGCTAGATGTAGAGGGAGGAGCTAGAGGCAGAGAAAGGCGCTAGAGGCAGAGGGATGAGCTAGATGTAGAGGGAGGATCTAGAGGCAGAGCTTCACACCCTGCTCCCTCTTCTATCTAAATAGAATCTCATGCGACCTTGAGTACGCGACATTCACACTCCCAGCCACAATCTGACTAGAGGGAAGCAGCTTCGCTCAATGCGAGTGTATTCGTCTGATTGTGGACGAGAGTATGAATATCATAGAGTCACTGCAGACTTATGAACTTAGACCGGACAACCCATTTAATATGTTTTCTGTTCTTTTTCTTCAATTTGTGATTCAAAATTGTTAATCAAGCTTTTAAAAAGGATGTATACCATTAAAAAAGCCATGGATATTTTATCAGTGTCAGTGAGGGTTCAACTCTTGGAATTCTATTTAATTCAATTGTTTTAAGAGTTTGAGGTGCTATGGCAAGAAAAGTAGTTCAATGTAATGAGGATCAAATAAGCTTGCTCTGGATTGACTCCTCAGACACCTTTTCAGAAGAAACTATCTTGTGGTCTACTGTCACTTAAACTTTTTTTCTAAAATAAGAGACATTTGCTCATAGTCTTTGTCAGCTATGCTACTAAATCTTATTTACTTCACTGGCAATCAGTGTCAATACCAGACACAATCGAGAAAAAAAAGATATTTTTGATGCTGAGCAATCACAATAGGATTCATAATTGCTACATTTCTTTTTTATTACCTGGCAATCTTCACTATATTCTGCTATGACAGTGAGAATGCATGAGTGTCAGTACAACTACCACTCTCTGCAGTAAATGTTTACTTTCTTTGCTATACAATATAAACATAAATATAGTATTTGATGATCCACTTGTTACTATACTCAACAAAACCTGGATATCATATTTTTGGGGGAAAAAAGAATAATCACACTGCAAATTCCTATGGAGAAAACTACCTCAAAAGAGAGGTAGTCTTAACTATGGAGAATTCCTTAGAGAGACCTGTAATAATATTGCTGCAACCATCTGTGACCAAAAACTGACAGAAATTTAAGAAGGTTTTCTTGAAAGGGAAGAAAAACAAACCCTTACTGCACTGGTATTATTATGCTTTGGCTTCTTAGGGAATCAATACATTTATTTTCTGCATAAAGGACCTATTGCTAGTTTTGCAGTCATTTCCTAACAATAACATTGAATGATTGGTAACTTGGCTGACCATTTTTTTTATTCTACATCATTTTGTTCCACGTCAAAAGTCATTAGTAATACTTATTTTTATAACATGAATTGGACCCAAGCAATTCAAAGAAATGAACTAGAGCATAAGTTGGTATGAGAGGAATGTGTAGGTTGACGTTCACACTGTTACAATTAACAGACATAACCTAGGATAAAAACAAAAGGAGCAAATGCCCTGCAGTAAGTAAATGAGTAAATAATAGTAATAATAATACATTAAAATAACAAAGGGTGCTTAGTTGATAAAAAAGTGAAAGCCATCCCATCTATCATGTGCTATAATCTTCTGATGGTGAAGAGGTCTGGATCGCCAGCCTAGTCCTGCTCCTGGCCAGCCTTGCTCTAATGCTTAGGACACATGGCAAGAAAAACGGTGCAAGTGGAATGCAATAAAAAAATCGCATTCCCCTCGGACCAATATTACTCTATGGGGCAGCTCCAATGAGTGATTATTTTCTCAGCCATAATCGGACCGAGAAAACAGTCACAGCATGCTGCGGGTGCAATGCGAGCCTAGATTCTCTAGCACCCATTCAAGTCTATGGGGTGAGAGAAAAATCGCACTGCACTCACAGTACACCGGTGTAACGAAAGAGCAGTGCGATTCTCGCATCAGCCGGCAATGGAGGCGATAATAAGATAAATCCCTCCCTCTCCTCCGCAGCGCTGGCCCTCCCCGCCGTAGTGCCGGCCCTTCCCTCCACAAGTGTGGTCTGATCGCATAATAGGACCACAGTCGCATGACGATCGCATGACATTCGGCTCCCACTCTACTGCTAGCGGGAGCCGAGTGTAATGCGAGCATTCGCAGTAATCCCCATGTGGCCTCAGCCTAATACCCCTTCTCTCCCACCCCCAAGGAGGGCTGTGACAGGACTAATTAATCCCACACAAAAGACATACAGGGAAGAACCAAAAGTCAAATTCACTGCAGGCACGCACAGAGGTATACACAATGTGCTCAGGGGGAAATAAAGGTATTAGGCTAAATAGATTACCATAGCCAGTGTGAAAATGGAAAAATCACTAATTTTTTTATGTGTTGTTTAAGTAATGTTATGTTTAATAAACAAAGAAAACATTTCCTTTTTTTAAAAAAAATCATGTGACATAAAAACCTAATTTAAATAATAGGTCTTTTTTTTATGAAATCTTCTATTTAATGCATCTATTTAAAGCATTTATGTAGCTGACATCCTTCCCATCTCTGCTTGCTTGTGATCAATAGTTAGTGCTACTATCTATGTTCTTTAATTCATCTATCTTTTGATAGAAAACTACATTCCAGTTTACAGAAAATTATCCGTATACTGTAATGTGCAACACATTACTGATGTACTGATATTTCATCATGGCATTCAGAGATAATCTTTTATCACTAGCTAAAAAAGTCTTTTTGAATTATATTTTTCTATCAGCAGAAGGTCATGCTTACTTTTTATGTCTTACCTATTCACCAGTTCATCATTATGCATTTTCCAAACTAATTGAATATGATGTAATTATACCACCTCATGAGATTACTTTGAATATACTTACTTGTGACAATATCCTATGACTTAAAGCTCAGAAGACATCTTGTAATTTTGCTTTGCAAGTACATTCACAATGCACAAAGAGCATTTTAAATCAGAAGTTCAAATACAGCAGCTTCATCAAAACATAGTGACTGGTTAATAAAAACACAGACATATTTCATGATAGTGAAGTTTAACATAAGGTTTAACCTTTATTTTATGTCTTAAATCATCAGAATAATTTTACTAATATTAAATTACATTTTCTTGTGCTGACTAGTTATAATGTGCAGTATTTTGAATTAGTATTAGCACAGAATGTGAAACAGACTGCGAATGTGCAAATACTACTAAGACTTTATAAAGCTTTATAAAAGAAAGAAATATTACTGACCATTGTCATCCTTTGCCAATGTGGTGATATCCACCGTAACTATAAATAATGATGTTCAAGCCATCAGTCACCTGGCCCTTCAACCAGTAGCCTCAGGGTAGAATATAATGTCATTATTTCCAGTCTTGAAGAAGAACACTTCAGCAGTTATGAAATTAGTGTGATAAGTACCACTAATTTTTTTTTTAATATATACTCTTCATTCCGATCAACTTTGAAATGTCCAGTCAAACCCCGTTAAGGTTTTCATCACAGAACCATAACCTTGTTTAAAGATTCTTAGCACATAAAAAGTTGATCCAATTTACAGCCTATATTTCAATTTACAACTAGAGATGAGTGAATCCGAACATTAAAGTTTGGGGTTCATACACTGGACACCTAGTGTTCTGGATTGAAATCCTAGCACTGACTTCTTCCCAGAGTCTGTGTTACTGTTTGGGTTCACCACCCAAATAAAGCATATAAAAAGGCTGCAGCAAAGCCAATCAACAGGCTTTTGGGCTCTGGCCACTTCCGTACCCATCACAATTATGTCAATTATGGGCATGGCTGTGATTGGCTGGAGCACTACATGCTCTGGCCTGTATAAAGGATCATGGGATGCAAAGCCGTTTCATTCGAAACCTGGTGCTGAGTGCCCTAATATAGCCTGGGGCTGAGTGCTGTAGCACCCTGGTACTGAGTGCCCTAACAGCCTGGTGCATATAAAATAAATAAATAATAATATGAAACAGGCACTGAGGGCTGCAGCTGTCTGCTTTATCTGCAGTGGTTATTAAAATTAGGGGTCACTCCACATTATTTTTTTTAATTTATGCCATTCCCACATTTGTTTGCAGGGCAATTGTCCTGCTCTTAACCCCAATTTGCTTCTTTTTGCAGCCCCCTAGCCCTTACTATGACCATTTTATAGCACTAAAGTTTGGGTCCCAATTGACTTATATGGGGCTCGAGGTCCAGGGTCAAGTTCAGGTGAAGTCCGGATTCTGATCTGAACTTATAACAAAATTTTGTACGAACCCAGTGAACCCAAACTTCTACGAGTCCACGCATCCCTGTTCAAAACATGTACAAGTTTCTTAGGTATTATTGAGAACATTTGATAATAAATCACAATCCAGACCTTGTCTATAGATATTCGGAACCACTATAATACTATAAACCCAAAGAAAGGTGGCACAATTCCAATATTCATTAAATATAATCTTTATTGATACTGTAAGGTTACACCCCGCAACCTGGGGGTTCAACTCGCTTGCAGCGGGGTGAGGTAGCTTCAGCAACACATCTACAGTCTCTTTATAAAAATTCCAGCAGTTTATTTAAAACACTCCCAGCATAAACTGCTCTTAAACATAAACAATCCACATACCGTGGGCATCCAGTCCATTACAAGTCCATAGTGGAAGTTTAGCAACTTTCCCCACTCTCTGGCACCTGCCAGCATACACCTGTAGCCGAGGTTCCTTCCAGCACCCAGGTCCCTCTGCAGACCCCTGTCTGTTTCTCCTCCAGGAGTGGTTCGGGCCTGCAGCCCAGCCTGGCTGCACTCACCTCAGTCTCAACTCAGACTCAATTCCAGAACCCTGTGTTCAGCCTCCACACAGGCTGATACACGCAGAGCTCCCTGCTCTGCTCTCACACTCTCTGCAGAACACACACGGAGTCTCCTAAATCAGACTGGACACACCCACAGGTGGAGGTCTGTGATTCCCAGACCTGCACAGCACACAGGCATTATTAAATGGAACCTGACCCTTATATGCAGAAACAAGCCTTTGTGGAACTACAAGTCCCATAGCAACCTCTTCAGTTTAATATCGCAGCGACCTTCTCCACTGCGACATATAGCGACAATTTACCACATTGGTGGTCGCTATCTCACAATACAAAATTTAAAATTACAATTACAACAATTATTGAGAACATGCAACAAATTTGACATCAGATCCAGAATTAAGTTTTCCTACTGTGTATTGAATCACTGAAATAAACTCTGAGAACCAAAAAAAATGCTGAGACATTTTAGCTCTAAAACCAGAGTTGTGAATAGAGCCTTAAAAATAACAAAAATTCACAACAATTTTTAAAACATTTTTCTATTAAACTGTGTTGCTCCCTGAAAACAGGCTGAAGAGCTGATTGAGAAGTTTTTTTTGCTTCACTGCTTTGCCAATATTTGGGCTTTTGAAGTTTAGTTTTCCTAATATGCAAATTTCCCCTTTGCTCCCAAGTTTACTGCTTTTGTGCTCCACACTGCCGCTCTCCCTGTAATAATAGGAATCAATGAGAGTGAGTTCTCAGTGTTATCAAGTAAGACACATCCGGTCTCACTAGATCACGCTGAAATAGACCTATAGTTCACCTTCTCTATTGATATTGCATTTTTCCCCCTCTATGATGCGGTTTTATCTGATTGGAACCGTTAAAATTAGCAACAAAAACTCACACATAGTTAAACATTTAACAAAACCATCTCAGGAAATTGCAAGGAAAACGATCAATTAAATTACCATCATAGGCACCATGTGAAGGTTGGACTACTGCATGGGCAAATCACTGACAATTGTAGGAAAAGAGGTAAAGAAAACGATCAAACGCCCGATTATAAATATGCAAAAGTTTATTGTAAATATAGACACAAATTAGGTGGAAAAAAACACAACAAGCATAGATATTAAAATCAAACCCCACAGAGACCACAGGCTCAATAGAAGACATAGATAGTTTTATTGTAGGTGATGTAATATATTCACCACATAGTGTCGCCAGCCACTTAATAAGACCTATATATACATGACCAATTCCAAATATGCTATAAGTATTCATATAGTGGACAAAGGACCAAAGAGGAAGATAAGGCCCCAATTGTTAAATAAACTACCTAAAATAACTTACATGGAGAGGTTGATTGGTGGGTATACAAATGGAGAGGCGGGCACCACTTGTCAACCGACGGCCGTTTCGGTAAAAGGATTACCTTCGTCAGGGGTGTGTGGTTGTAGAGGCATGGTGGGAGGTTTTTATATATCGATGCATCAATCAGTGCACATTGCTGTATTGATGCGCACGTTGCCATGGCAGGGTTCCGACGCCCGGCCAGCCACCGCGTCACGAGTCAGCTGATCCCAGGTACACATGACCCAGGACCACCTGAGCAGAAGAGATACAACGTGACAGAGAGGCACTGGACAGCCAATGGCACATACCAATGTGCACTATAAGAGATACATCCATGGATCAGCCAAATAAAAAACTACATTCAAGTGGCGTGATAGCTTAATGCCACAAAGTGCTTGATACTGAACTACACTACACCAGATCAAATCACATATCGCATCAATATATCTTGTACTTTTAATTATTATATTGTATATCCAATGCAAATAATGTGAAAAACATATATTGAAAAAGAATATAGATATATCACCAAGGCACCATAAAAACAAACTGGCCACTACACGAATCGTATGTGAATCTTTCCAAACATATATATATGGATATCCACCAAATTGTATCATGTAACAAAAAGGTCATATACTCAGTTTCATCACATGCATGTAAGGATATATGCATAATTATCCATCCAAAAAGACCATATATGTGCATCATAGTCAAATGAAAAAACAGAGATACATTAGCAATATATGTTAAAATCTACATCCCATCATACTTGGCAATGCCCACATATAGCCATACCCATATATACATTCATGCCCATAATAAATTCACAACAGCAGTATACCTGAAAATGCATGCATATATAAATATTAACATAAACATTAGTGTATGACAAATTCATATACAATTACATGCATACAAAATTCTTGATAGTCTTTGGGAGATAGAGTAGTAGCCAATGTCTCAAGGGGCCGTATCCAGTTGATAGAAAAAAATCCGGCAAAAAACGTCCCACAATGCCTCAGTAATATATATATATATATATATATATATATATATATATATATATATATATATATAAATTCCACACAGGTTCATATAGTCAGATATAGATAATACGTTAGAGGCCACACAGTACACTTCAGTGTGGACTCAGTCATCACTGATTCAGAATAAAGATATAAATGATCATAACATTCATAACGGAAAGACATATGACAAAAATGAGGAAAAACTAATATACTCATTGAGCTCAGATGGCTAGACTGTATTTAACGTATATATCCACCTGGCCTCAAGTTGAGCCAACCTCATACTCACCTCACCACCCCTGATGGCAAGGTCAATTTGATCTATGCCCAAAACGCTAAATAAAGAGCTATTTGAGCCATGATGGAGGCGGAAATGTATGGGGATAGTTTTCACCATAGCCACATCCGACTGGCTAGGTACCGCCTCAATCCCCTACACATGTTCACGTACTCTAACCTTCAACTGACGTGTGGTCAATCCAACATAAATTTTAGGGCACGGGCATGTAGCATAATAAATTACAGATTTTTAACAAACTTGTAATTTGTTTCTTAATTTAATAAGTCTTTCGGCTCATAGAGTCAGTGACGGTATTTCCGCAACATATGTTGAGGCAGGCAACACATCCACCACACGGAGAGCAGCCACTTTGGTTGCCAGATCCGAATATTCCCAGGAATGTTCTATCCTCCTTGTATGCAGTATGATGACTATGCACCAACATATCACAAAGGTTTCTTCCCCTACGAATGGTCATTTTAGGTTTACTAGGCAGTACCTTCGTTAATACAGGATTGGCCAAAAGAATAGGCCAAGCTGTCTCTAGGCAAAACCTAACAGTATTAAACTCAGAATTATAGTTGGTAATAAAACAGACCTGATCAGAAGGTCCAGGAGTCGTGTTCGTATACAGCAGTGTGTCTCTTTGGAAATGTTTGGCACAATGGTAGACCCTTTTGACCATTCTCCTGCTGTAACCACATTCCTTGACCCTTTCCATCAGATCCGCTGCTTGTTTTTCAAAGTCTGCCTCTGTCAAGCAAATCCTGTGCAACCGAAGAAACTGCCCCATTAAAATTGACTGAATAATGAATCTGGGGTGCGCTGAAGAGGCATGTATGAGTGTGTTGGTCGATGTCGGCTTGCAATAAAGATCAGTTTGGAGTATATTATTCCCATCTTTTCTAATGAGAACATCAAGAAGCTCTACCTGTGAATCAGACCACTGGTAAGTAATGTGAATGTTGCGTCCACTGGAGTTCATCCGTCACATGAAATTATGTAGATCATCCACAGATCCCTGCCAGATGAGGAAAATGTTGTCGATGTACCTCACCCAGAGGTACATCGATGACTCCCGATCCGGCAGGAGAGATCCTTCTCCCACAGCCACAGGAATAAATTAGCATTTTATGCGGCAAAGGAAGCCCCCATTGCAGTACCCTGGAGCTGTAGATAGAAATACCCTTTGAAGATGAAAAAAATGTGGGTAAGAGAGAACTCCAGTAGACGCAACACAAGATAGTTGAATTCGGGTGGATTGATTGTCATATTTAGAAAGAATTTCATGTCACGGACACCATCGATGTGGATAATGTTAGTATATAAACTCAACATCTCCTGTAACCAACAGCGTGTCTCTCCACCAGCATCCAACCCATCCACCTTCTTCAGAAATTCGCTGTGTCCTTAATATGGGAAGGCAGACACTCTATCAGAGGTTGTAATATCGAGTCGATCAAACGATTTATTTTTTCAAGAAAATTACCCTGTCCAGAGATGATAGTTTTCCCTGGAGGGGTATTAGCATTCTTGTGGATCTTCGGTACATACGGTATATACTGTAAGGTGGCAATGGTGGTTTCTGCAACCTGTAGTGCCGAAACCAGCTCTTTGGTGATAATGCCGTCATCTTTCGCCATTCCAAATATTTTTTGCAATTGTATTATGTAAGATGACAGAGGGTTAAAGGTTAATTTTTTATAGCACACCTCATTCAATTGGCGAAAAGCTTCCCTTTCATATCGGGAAGTTGGCCAGATGACGACATTACCACCCTTATCTGCCGGCTTCAGCACCACATCAGGTAGTTTTTTTAGCTCCATGAGTCTCTGTTGTTCATATTTAGTAAGATTGTCTTTCCTGATCCACTGGAGAACTATCTCCAACTCCTGAGATACCACCTGAATAAACAAATCAACGTTTGCGCAGGTGGAGAGAGGAGGAAACTTTTTAGACCGAGGCATAATGGAGGAGGGTACCTTACCTCCAAGGGGAAAGTTGTGTTCAATTGACAAATCTTGAAGAGTTCACAACACATTTGTGACGCCTCAGGGCTGTGGGGTACTCGGTCCTGGGCATGTGTGACACGCAAGGGGAATCATGGTCACGACCGATGCCCGGTTCCTTGACCATGGGGGTTGGTCCAATAAAAAAGGGGTGAAAAATAAAAATGATAGGGAAAATAAAATAAAAATAAAAGAGTTCTCAACTACGCAATTTGCGGTTTGCGGCCAGGTTATTTGGGGCCGCCACTGCAGGGTCCTGCTGGGGCTGACGGAGTGGTGCAGCTTAGGTGTTTGAGCCCTCTGCAAGCAGGGGACAGGCCCCAGCAGTGAATGATGGGGATTTTAATGGGAGACTGTGTGTGTGAGTGCATGGGGCAATAATAAACAGTCCACACCAGTATTGTAGTTTCAACTTGCCTTGCCTTTAGTTGTAGTACTGGGACCCATTGGTGCCAATTCCAGGTGTTCCCACTCCCCTTGTTTTCCATGCCAGCTGTGACCTGGGTTCGCTGTCCTCCGTGCACACTTGTTGTGATTGGATTCCCGTGGCCTGGAGCTACTTGGAAGTCCCTTTTCTTTGGTCTCGGTCCTAATGCAAGAAGCCTTGAAAATTTAAGGGGTTCAATCCCCGACTCCTCTTTGCTGCTTGTGTTTCAGACTTTTTGGGTTGGTGATGGACCCTGGAGATCTTCTCGCCCAGCAGAGTTAACAGCTGACCAAAGAGTGTCCCACTGTCCTAGGGTCTGCACCCCACCTTGTGCTCAGTCCTGTGAGCCTTGGTTCCAGACTTCCACAGGTGTCCCACGGTTCCTGGAGTCTTTCACTTCCACAGGTAACCCACAGTTCTTGGAGTCCCGGTTCCATACTCCACAGTCCCTCACTCCTTTTACAGCAATCCGGTGTTGCTTCAGGTCTTTTTCTGTACTTTTCACTTTTTACTCCTTTACTCTTCTACACCTCTGTCTCCTTCACTTTCTCACTCAACTACTCCTCCTCTGAACTCCTCACTAGTTCCTCACGCCAACTTTCCAACTAACACTGGCCCCTCCCCCTCGCTGGGTCTCTCCCTACAGATTGGGTGGCGACTATCCAATCAGTGCCCTTCCCTTTTACCTGTTGCTAGGCAGTCTCCCAGGTTAGTGTCGGGCTTGTGTATGTGGCCTGAGGGTGCTGGTGTACTGGCCGGCACAGATATTCCGGGTTTTAAGTTTCCACTGGTTACATTTGTGGCACCTGGTACCGCAGGGGTGCTTCACATTCTGTTCCTCGTCTGTGGAAAAAAAGGCATTAATTGATTCATCAAAAAAATATTTTTTGAAGAAGACAGGTCTAGCGAATATAAGTAAATCTTTTAAAGAACAAATCAAAATTTGAGGCTGGAGAAAAAGAGAGTCCCCTTTCCAACAATCTCAAATCAACATCAGACAGTACATGGGAACTTAAATTTAGTACCTTGTTATCCTGCCTTTTATATCCTGATGATTTGTACTGTCTGGATATAGAGCAACCAGATATTCCTCCTCCACCATATTGTGCCCCAGATTGAGTATTCATCGATGAGGTAGATACATCAGAGAATTCACAAAGAGAACCAGTAAAAGACAAAGATGATGTCCGACTAGGTCCACCCGTAGTGTCCATAGGTGTCACGCTGGGTGTGGGGAGAGACACCCAGCAAGTGGACTCCTGGGAATAAGGGAGGCTGAAACACAAAGAAGGGGGCTGACCAGGGTCTCCTGCTCTGACTCTGACACTGGGGGGCCCTGCGCTTTCCCTCAAACCACAGGTACCTATAAGGGTTAGGAGGTGTGGCCTGCCAATGTGCCCTGTTTCCTAGCTAGACCCTAGGACTAAATCCTACCACCCACCATTCTACGAAGGGAAAAATAAACACAAAAATAAACAGCAAAAGGGGAAAAAGGAAAAACAACAACTTATCTTGACAGAGAATCTTCAGAATAAACAGCACTAGTAGTCTGAAGCCCCATGCACTGCTGAGCAAGCAACTTCTCCAAGTGAACAGTATAACCCACACTGTAGGAGTGAGAGACCCCACTTTATAAAGGCCCTTAATTACCAGCTGGAGGAAATGCTCCTCCAACCTGGCAAGGAAGCAGAAAAAAAAAATTAAATCAAGCCCTTAAAGGGTCAGCGTCCATTAACGTCTGGACGACTACCGGGCCCTTCTACACCTGGTCCCAGCAGCAGCACCTGAAGATCCAGACACATCCGTGACAATAGGTCTTCTCCACATGTATACTGATTTCCGCATGAAATCAGTCTGTCACTGTTAATTTTCACAGTCTGGGTTTGATGAATTTTCTTTACACAACCCTCAATTTTTTTTGCTAAACTGTCTTCATAATTCTTCAATTGCTCTGCTGAACATTTAGATCTAAATTCTAGTAATTTACTATCAAGAGCTTTATCCAGTTTAGTGAGGGTAGTAGTATCCAAGTCAGCCAATAGATTCATCAACGTGAAGGAATATAGATTACAAGCTGTTTCCCATTTATTGATGAATGCCTCATCCTCCATGGGGAAAGTAGGCGTCACCCTAATGCGCAAACCTCTTGGTGTAAGTTGCCTGGACACATATTGTTCAAAAAGTGCCCGTTGTATATCTAAAACTGCCGCTTCTAGACCCTGTGCAGAATTCTGCTGTATGTTGGATGTTGCTCCACCAAAAATCTGGTCAACTTGATTAAGCCATGTTGTCTCTATGGCTTTGTAGTCCATCCTTATTGCTGTAAATCCGATGCTGAACACAGTAAAATAAGGAACCATTAAAATTAGCAACAAAACCCCACACATAGTTAAACATTTAACAAAACCATCTCAGGAAATTGCAAGAAAAATTATCAAATAAATTACCATCATAGGCACCATATGAAGGTTGGACTACTGCATGGGCAAATCACTGACAATTGTAGGACAGCATCATAGACGGTAAAGGGTAAATGACAACAGAGAAGAATCTCTATTACTGTTCCCTTCATTGAAAATGAAACTTGTATATTAGGAGCCTCCAAACTTCACAAGCCCATATCGCAGCAAAGAAATGGAGAAAAAAAATGTTTTAATCAGCTTTTCAGACCCTTTTGAGTGACCTATACAGTTTAAAATATGTTTTTAAGAAAGGTCCTCTTTAAAGCTATCTATAAAATAACTATAGGTTTAAGTAATAGAAAGCAAAGAACTTTAGATTCTGTAAACTGTACATTGGAGCTAAAAAGGTAAATATAAACTTTTCATTGATCCTGTTAACATTTTCTCATTGTTATAGAGTTCAACAAAGATTGCCAGTGACAATTGCAGCATATGCTTCTTATTATATAGTATCATTATAATAAAGTAGAAAATTCTTGGATGTCTTGAAATAAGGATGGTATGAAAAAGTTGCAGCATTCACTTCAGGCAAAAATTAATTTAGCTGTGCATGCATTGTATATAAATACTTTTCCAAGGCAAGGTAGCTTATATTTGTTTGATATTTGTGATGGAAGCAATGAGATGATAATACTGCGTTTTTTAAGTAACCATTGTAGTAATTCACAATTATTCAATCAGGGCATTTTCTTCTTTTTGTGCTACAAGACTATAATCTTCTTGTTTCTTTCATTTGGTTGTCACCCAAGTTCTTCTGTTTAGAGTCAGGATTTCAATGGCTCTAACACTGATGAAGGCTAATATGACTCAAACCATTGAATTGAAGAATAATGTCTCTATAATTGTATATATTTTCTGAATGTAAGCAATTTTGGTAGCACAAACAAATCACTTGGGTAAAATAGAAATAAATTGTCTGCCATTGTGCTGGAAAGTGGCTTAACCAATGTTATCAACATAGGAAATGTGCCTGGAAGAAACCTGTCTATATACAGTGACAATCAAAGGAGTAACAATGTTTTGAACTTTTGACTTTCAGGTTCCATATCTCACCATCCACTACAGCGTCAAACATGAGACTACCTTAATTTTACAATCATCTTGGCTATCTCATACATAAATTTGACTATAAAGTATTTAACATATGATTACTTACACAGATTCTTGTTCTATTACTGCATTGTTACTGTTTTGCTCCTGGTGTTTGAAAAAAAAAAATCTTCCAGTATACTACAAAATACAACCTATTCTCACATTCACTAATAGCTGTCACGGTAGTCTACCTGTTTTTTGGAGACTAGTGATAGCCCCTCATCTCTATCAGGTTATTCTCATTTAAATGCGGTTTTGTTTCCTCAGTACCTAAATGGTTAATGTAACTTTTTCTGTTGGCAGCTTCTCCAGCAGTCTCTAGCTGAGTGTGTCAGCTACAGTAGCTTTGCAGTCACACTCTTCAAGTTTAGATAAACGTGTAACCCAGCAATCCCTGCTGAAGATACAAAGCCGTTTTTTCTCTGGATGCAATGGTGTAAGGACCTGTGAAGGCTTGTTCTTGCATTTGGACTTTGTCCTTTGTAGTTTTCCCCTGTTTGTCTTTCTTTTCCCTGTGTGTATTAGTGCAGCGGTGGAGCTAGCATCTAACACCAGCCAATGTACTAGCCAGGTCCACTGCAGGGTTTTTCTTAGGGTCTCAGGTTCCTCTGAGCAACAGTTGAGGAGGCTGGATAGGGCCTGGTTAGGAGTGTAGGTAAGTGCAGGAGGTGCCCATCTACCCCTCTCACTAGAGCCAGAGTCCACCATTGTTATCATTTCTGTATGAGATAGTCAACATGATTACAGTACCTATAAAATGAAAGTAGTCCCTCACTCAAAGCTGTAGTGGATAGTGAGATATGGAGCCTGAATGTCCAAGTTCAAAACATTGTTACCCTTTTGCTTGTCAGTGAAGAATAAAATGGACAATTATGTCAACAGCAGGCATCTGATATGATGTTATCTGGTTGGGGACATTTACGTTGGGCACAAAAGGCATTTTTTGTGTAAACCAAAGATATGCTTTTACCAAAACATGTTGAAATCAACAACTGCAAAACATATACAGCTGCACACTAAAATGCTAACAATGATTAAGGGAACTCTGGTACTGCATTACTGCTATAGGAATATTTGAAAAAGGAGAGATATTTAGCATATGTATTGGCCAATGCATATGTGCCTGATAACCATGGCAAGATAGTCTCTGTATACCAGGAACCTAACCTGAAATGCCATGATCTGGGTTAAAAATGTCTGGGCAGCTAGACTAAAAACCTAACTTGAAATGCCACTATCTGGATTAAATCCTCCATGTCTGGGTAGCTACAGTCCAGCTATAAAGGGGAGTGAACACAGCTTGGTTATAGGGCAGAGTGTTCAATCAGAAAGAGATGCACTATAAATATACAAAAAGACTGACCTGCACATCCAACCGGTGTAAACAGGTGCTAGCGGAAAACAAATTATAACTACAAAACATATACAGCTGCACACTAAAATGCTAACAATGAATAAGGGAACTCTGGTATTCCATTACTGCTATAGGATTATTTTAAAAAGGAGAGATATTTAGCATATGAATTGGCCAATGCATGTGTGCCTGATCACCATGGCAAGGTAATCTCTGTGTACCGGGAACCTAACCTGAAATGCCACTATCTGGGTTAAAACCTCCATGTCTGGGCAGCTAGACTAAAGAACTAACTTGAAATGCCCCTCTTTGAATTAAAACCTCCATGTCTGGTTAGCTAAATTCCAGCTATAAAGGGGAGTTTATAGCTGGAATCCAGCTACCCAGACATGGATGGTTTTAATCGAGATTGACATTTCAAGTTAGGTTTTTAGTCTAGCTGCCCAGACATAAAGGTTTTCAACCCAGATAGTGGCATTACAGGTTAGGTTTTTAGTGTAGCTGCCCAGACATGGAGGCTTTTAACCCAGATAGTGGCATTTCAGGTTAGGTTCCCAGTATATATAGATTACCTTGCTATAGTGGCTGGGCATTTATTGGCCATTACATATGCTAAATATCTCTCTTTTTTCAAATATTACTATATCAGTAATGCAATGCAAGAATTCCCTTTATTCATTGTTAACATTTTAGTGTGCAGCTGTATATGTGTTTTAGTTATAATGTGTTTTAAGCTAGAACCTGTTCACACTTGTTGGATGTGCGAATCAGTCTTTTTGCATATTTCTATCAAAAAATGGTCTAAATGTTATAGTTTTATTTATCAGTACCTGGGCAGTTTGCTATCATAAATTTAAGTATGATTTCTTCACTGTTCTTGATAGAATGTCAGAACATTTGTAAGTAATGATGGGTGGATTCGCAGATATCCGTGATCAGCGGGTCCAACTAAACTTTAAAAAAAAACAAACGGTTGTGGTCCAGAACTGATTCCGGATATGTGGCCGGACTCCGGTCTCCATATAAGTTTATGGGGACCAGAATCTGGCGGTTTAAAATTTTGGTAGAAGGGATAGGGGAATTATAGCAAGCGCCCTATACTTATCGAGTCTCCAGAGTGGCTGTAACTGTTTTCAGGCATCTCACTTTTCTTTTGGGACCGCTCATTTACTTTCATGCATATTCAATGGTTACCTCGCCCACCAGCAGTCCTAGCGAATGTAATAGATTGCAGTCAGTGCTAGAGAAGAGAAACCAGGTGTATGCCACGCTGTCACCAGAAAGTCCAGATGTTGATTATTTTAAAATTCTTTTATTCAGGTCAATGCGTTTCAGAGAGCTCAGTATCCTTTATCAGGATGATCAAGAAAAATCAACAATGTAATACTTAGGAAGCCCCTATATATACACATGAATGTCTGAGACCCACCTACTGAATTAAAAAGAAAGGCGGGCAAATGACCGACTCAGTAAAGGGCACGTTACATGCTACGATATATCTAGCGATATGTCGTCGGGGTCACGTCGTAAGTGACTCACATCCGACATCGTTTGACATATCGTAGCGTGTGAAAGCTACGAGCATCTGTGATCAAGCAAAAATACCTTATCGTTGCTCGTTGACACGTCGCTCATTTTTTAAAAATCGAACGTCCTTCTGCTTGTTCATTGTTCCCGAGACAGCACATGTCACTCCGTGTGACACCCCGGGAACGATGAACTGCAGCTTACCTGCATCCTGCCGGCAACGCAGAAGGAAGGAGGTGGGCGGGATGTTTACGTCCCGCTCATCTCCGCCCCTCCGCTACTATTGGCCGGCCGCTGTATGACGTCGCTGTGATGCTGAACGTCCCTCCCCCTTCAGGAAGAGGATGTTCGCCGCCCACAGCGAGGTCGTTTGGAAGGTAAGTAGAGTGACGGGGGTTTACAACTTTGTGCGACACGGGCGACAAATTGCCTGTGCCGCACAAACGATGGGGGCGGGTGCGATCGCAAATGCGATCGTACCCCATATCGACACGTGTAAAGCAGGCTTAATGGAAAGAAATAAAATGCTTACATAAGAAAAAACAGAGAAAAATGCTAGATAAAACATCATATGCCAATATCATAGATAAGACATATAAGTCAGTCATTTGCCTAATTGTTGATATATTTTTTTATTGTCCTGCTGAAGGAGAAATATGTTTATCTTGGCTGTGTATCACACTAAGAGAATCCACATGCAACTTTACAAAAAATATTTAAATAAATCATTTTGAAAAAATGGTGTGCAGTCGCCCCCAGTTTTTATACCAAGTCATGATAAAGCCGACAGCTGGGAGCTGGTATTCTCAGGCTGGTGAGACCCATGCATATTTAGCCCCCTCCAGCTTAAAAATAGCAGCCTGCAGCCACCCAGGATTTTTAAATCTGTTTTATGTGACAATCTTGGCTCTTCCTGATTGCTCTGGTGCAATAGGCGGGTAATAACAGTTGACAGCTGCCACTAATCCCTAGATTAGTAATAGGAGGCGTCTATGACACCTTCCCATTACTACTATATGTGAACAGAAATTAACAGAAACACCCAAAAAATCCTTTATTTGAAATAAAGTACAAAAAACCACCCTTTTTCACCAGTTTATTAACCCTCAAAACACCCAGATCAGAGGTAATCCACACGAGGTCTCACAACAATTCAAGCTATGCTACCATAGAACATAACCGACTGATGTGAGCTTCAGGCAGACAATAATCTGCAGTGATGAGCGGTGACATCACTCAGGTTATTTGCGATCACAGCTGGAGGTTCTCACGTTCCTCCACCTGTGACCTGTAACCTGACCTCTGGGGACCTCAGTATGCTCCGAAACCTCACTTCAGGTGAGGTCACTAAGTTCACAGACCTGCATCTCCTGGCAGAAAACCACTGGTTTTATTTGCCAAGAAATACAGATTTGGTGATAAATATTTTACACCATATTCCTGCACCCAATCCACACCTCCTGTCAAAGAAATTGCATCACTACTGCATCATACCTCATGCAATTTTGATGCATTATTTGCCAGGAGGTATTGATTAGAGATGAGCGAGTCTCTGAACCCCATTGAAAACAATAGGAAGCCAACACATAAAAACACCTTATAAATGTACACATACAGTTACTAAACATTGCCATTACACTTACAGGGCCCCTCGACGTGTCCTGCACTCTGTCTCCAGCCGCTTTTTCCTTCCGATAATCGCTGCGTCCTCCCAGTAACCAGCACTGATGATAGGACCTACCGTAACGTCAAAATAGCATGTGACCAGTCACGTGTCTATTATCTCATTGGCTACAGACTGGTCACATGGCTATAACGTCATGCTAGGTCCTGTCAGTGCAGCTCTCTGGTACGCGGTGATCATTCCAGCATGTCAGTGTACCAGTGAAATGTGCTGACACATGGTCGACTCCACGTTCCTACATGTGGATGCTCTTTACAGAGTCAGCCCACATGCAGGGACTTGCTGTCACAGCCGGTAAATAGCGGCAGCGGGAGTAACGTGATTGGAGCACCATTGCTATGGTAACCCGCCTGTCAGTGGTGACGTCATCGCTTACAGACCGCAGCGACACCGAGAATCAATTGATTGGAGCACCGTTGCTATGGTAACCCGCTTGTCAGCGGTGACGTCACCACTTACAACCTGCAGCCTTTGCTCACTCTCAGTGAGTGAATAGACTGCACGGGGAGCAGCAGCGTCTTCCTCCCATGCAGTGCTATCTGATGTAGCAGAGCTGCATGGGTTGAAGGAGAAAGAAGACAGAAGAGCAGGATCGTGGAGGGCTGACAGGAGATTTATTTATTGGAGATTCTTAATGGCCGGGTCAAAATTGCCTGATATTAAGAATCTCTGGCTTAATACTAGCTAGTAACACAAAGCTAGTATTAACTCATTATTACCCAGCGAGCCACCCGGCTTCAGGGCAGTTGGAAGAGTTGGATACAGCGCCAGATGATGGCACTTCTATAAAAGCGCTTTTTTCTGGGGTGGCTGCAGACTGCAATTTACAGCACAGGGGCCCAGAAAGCTCGGGCTAACCTGTGCTGCGGAGTCCAATCCCCAGCTGCCTAGTTGTACCTGGCTGGACACAAAAATGGGGCGAAGCCCATGTCGTTTTTTTTTTAATTATTTCATGAAATTCATGAAATTATTAAAAAAAGGGCTTCCCTATTTTTTTAGTTCCCAGCCGGGTACAAATAGGCAGCTGAGGATTAGGGGCAGCCATACCCGCCTGTGGTACCTGGCTAGCATACAAAAATATGGCGAAGCCCACGTCATTTTTTTGGTGGGCAAAAAACTCCTGCATACAGTCCTGGATGGAGTATGCTAAGTCTTGTAGTTCTGCAGCTGCTGTCTGCTCTCCTGCATACACTAGTGAATGGAGCATGCTGAGCCTTGTAGTTCTGCACCTGCTGTCTGCTCTCCTCCATACAGACAGACAGCAGCTGCAGAACTACAATGCTCAGCATACTCCATCCAGGACTATATGCAGGAGTTTTTTGCCCCCCCCAAAAAATTACGTGGGCTTCGCCATGTTGTTATATGCTAGCCAGGTACAGCAGGCAGCTACGGGCTGCCCCTAACCCCCAGCTGCCTATTTGTACCCAGCTGGGAACCAAAAATATAGGGAAGACCTTTTTTAAAAAAATATTTCATGAATTTCATGAAATAATTAAAAAAAGAAATGACGTGGGCTTCACCTAATTTTTGGGTCCAGCCAGGTACAACTAGGCAACTGGGGATTGGAATCCGCAGCTCAGGGTGCCCAAGCTTTCTGGGCACCCCTGCTGCGAATTGTAGTCCGCAGCCACACCAGAAAAAGGCGCTTTCATAGAAGCGCCATCTTCTGGTGCTGTATCCAACTCTTCCGCTACCCTGGTGACGGGTGGCTTGCTGGGTAATAATGGGGTTAGGGCTAGCTGTATATCATCAACTGGCCCTAAGCCCAAAATTCATGGTGTCACAACAATATTAGACATGGCCACCATGAATTTCTAGTACAGATAAAAAAAAACACAACACAGAAAAAATATTTTTATTAGAAATAAAACACAACACAATTAGTGACTCCACCTTTATTGAAATAAAGAACCCCCCTCCACAATAATCCTGGGTCAAGGGTCCCGCACCGTCCAATCCGGATCCAATATCATCTGATCGGTTTGCTGGAAGGCAAAGCGATCAGATGATGTGTCAGGTTCAAGGGCCTGAATCACATGACACAGCAGCTGATTATATAAACGGCATTTATACAATCAGATGATGCATCAGTGCAAAAAAAAAACAAACTACACACTTCTGTGCAGACTCCTGTCCGACAGCATCAGCTGATAGTTTAGCCGGCCGGGTGGTAAAAAGCTGGCCTCACCGCTCGACTTATACTGTCAGCTGATTCCATCAGGTGACCGCATCAGCTGATTATCGCCAGGTCTGAGAAAGAGAAAGAAGAGAGAGAAAAAAGAGAGAGAAAAGAGAGAGAAAAGAGAGAGGAGAGAGAAGAGAGATAGGAGAGAGAGAGAAGAGAGAGAGAGAAGAGAGAGAGGAGATAGGAGAGAGAGAGAGGGAAAAAGAGAGACTGAGAAAAAGAAAGAGAGAAAAAGAAAGAGAGAGAGAGAAAAAAAAGAGAGAGAGAGACTGAGAGAGACTGAGAGAGAGAGACTGAGAGACTGAGAGAGAGAGAGGGAGAAGAGAGAGAGGAGAGAGAAAAGAGAGAGAGGAGAGAGAAGAGAGAGAAGAGAGAGAGGAGAGAGGAGAGAGAGGGAATAAGAGAAAAAGAGAGACTGAGAAAAAGAGAGAGAGAAAAAGAGAGAGTGAAACAAAGAGAGAGAGACTGAAAGAGACAAAGAGAGAAAGAGAGAAAGAGAGAGAAACTGAGAGAGACTGAGAGAGAGAGACTGAGAGAGAGAGACTGAGAGAGTGAGAGTGAGAGACTGAGAGACTGATAGAGACAGAGAGAGAGAAGAGAGAGAAAAGAGAGAGAGGGGAGACAGAGAGAGAGAGAAGAGAAAGAGAAAAGAGAGAGAGAGGAGAGAGGACAGAGGAGAGAGAGGAAGAGAGAGAGAGGGAAAAGAAAGAAAAAGAGAGACTGAGGAAAAAAGAGAGAGAAAAAGAAAGAGAGAGAGACTGAGAGAGACGGAGACTGAGAGACTGAGAGAGACAAAGAGAGAGAGAGAGAGCAATGCAGCCTCATTCCGTGAACTGCTCTGATTTTAGAGGTGTGGCTCACAGCTGATGTCCGGCTCCTGCCCTAAGTGCATAATTAAATTAAAATAAATTATAATTATAAATAAATAATTCTATTTTAAAATTAAAAATAAATTATTTTTTTTACCGGAACTAATGCTTCTGAGTCGGCGCGCTAACCATTAAGCTACTGGCTCTAATGAAAAAGATAGACAGATTTGGTAATCTTAACTTCTGCATTGCAGACTGAAGTCTCAGATTACAGTGCGGTTTATTTCAGGTGCTACGTGGAGAGGGCACAGATGACTCCCTGCATCTTCATGTAGCAGAGCTGACAGTGTCGTGTGGATTACTTCGGACCTAGATTGTTGTTTTGGGATTAATAAAGAGGTAAATGAGGTGTTTTTTGTCTTTTATTTCAAATAAAGGATTTTTCGTTGTGTGTGTTTATTTACTTTTACTTACAGTTTAATCATGGAAGGTGTCTCGGGGAGACGCTTGTCATGATTAACTCATTATTACCCCGATTGCCACCGCACCAGGGCAATTCGGAATGAGCTGGGTGGAGTCCCGGGACTGTCACATCTAATGGATGCAGCAATTCCGGGCGGCTGCTGGGTGGTATTGTTAGGGTGGTGGGCTTCCCATAATGTGGTGCTCCCCATCCTGACAATACCAGCCTCCAGCTGTGCGGCTTTATCCTGGCTGGTATCAAATATGGGGTGAACCCTATTTTTTTTTATTTTTTATTATTTATTTATTTATTTTACTGCACAATATAGACCCGCCCGCCGGCGGCTGGGATTGGTTGCAGTGAGACAGCTGTCACTCATCGTGGGGCGTGTCTGGCTGCAACCACTCATGGACGCCGGTGGGCAAGGAAAGCACGGAATAACTAATTGAATAATGAAGCGGCAGCCATTTTCAAAGGAGGAAATGCCGCTGGAGATTTGTGACAGCCAAGCAGCGAGACCCCCATGATCGGTGAGTAGGAAAGAGAGAGGGATTGTGCTGTGGATGCAGGACACATGTTGACAGCAACGTGTGCACATAGCCTTACTGTGAAAAGCCATGTTTTTGGTGCTAGAACCGTTCTAGAATGTAACGCGAACTGTTCAGCTCGAACATCGCTCATATCTAGTGTTGATTGGATGCAGGAATGTGGTATAAAAATGTAATCACCAAATTTGAATCTCTTGGCCGAAAAAAAGCAAAAAAAGGTTTTCATGCTGTTTCAGTGCAGTTTTCTGCCAGGAGGTGAAAATTTGGTGCCGAAATGTCTGCACCAGATTTCTACACCAACTTTGCACCTCCTGGTAAAATTCCACACGGAAAAGGATGCGACAATCCTGAGCAGCTGCAGGCTGCTATTTTTAGGCTGGGAGACCCCAATAAGCATGAGTCTAACCAGCCTTAGAATACCAGCTGTCAGCTTTATCATGGCTAGGTATCAAAATTAGGGGAGGCCGCATGCTTTTTTAAAAATTAGTTATTTAAATAATAAAGAAAAAGAAATAATAAGTCGCATGCAATTCCTCTTTTTTTGATACACAGCCAAGATAAACACATGGCTGGGGGTGCAGTCTGTAGCTGTATGTTTTTTCTGTGCTGGGTATCATAAAATGGGGGAACCTTACACCAAATACATTTTTTTCTTTTTACTCTAATCTACATTGACCCACAGACAGGGTCTGTGATTGCAAGTAGTATGACACATTGTCAAACAGGCTGAGTGTGCTGTCTCACTGTAACCGATCACAGATGGCAGACTGCTAGTGGGCGAAGAAGTGAATATGCATGAAGGTAAATGAGTGGCCCCAGAGTGAGCAGTTACAAGCAGTTAGCTGAGCCGGAGAGATGATATGTATAACGTGCTTGCTTTATTTTTCCTTTATTTTTTTTATTTCCTGAGTTGTTGTATCTGGAAAATTAACCGGAGTTACCTTAGAACTCTGAACCCGAGCACGGCACCTGGATACTTTTGAAACCATGTGGATCCGAACTTTTACTGTCCAGGTCCACCCATCACTATTTGTAAGAAGAATGAATCACAGTTAAAAATACAAGTTGATACATGACAATCATCCTAAATGCACTGAGGAATTGAGTGAGTGCTTGAATAATCAAATTGAACCCTCCTATAAAATCTATAAAGATTTTAGGGGCAATTGGAAAATGTATGTTAGAGCAGGAAACCCCTCAAACATTAAAAAGTTCGAGAAAATCATTAAGAAATAGAGTGGGAAACTTCTCTTGTGGTAGACTTTTTAAGGTAATCCATACATGGAGTTTAATTCTTCCAAGTAGACTACAATAGAAAAAGATAAGCTTCAATGGGTTTCTTTTTTTTATTAAGTAAATACATTAGTTACTAGTGATGAGTGATGCTCCAGTGCTCAGTACTCAATAAGAAAAGTTGGAGGCTCAGATGGGTACAACTCAAGTACCTGAGAATACTGGAAGTCAATGGAGGACTCAAGCATTTTCCCAGAAGATTTCTTGGAAAAATGCTTAAGTCCCCCATTACCTTCCATTATAATCAGCACACAAGTCAACCCCATTCGACCCTCAACTGCTCCTATTGAGTACTGATCAGTGCTGGAGTGGAGAAGTGGGGGTTAATGCTACGCTGTCGCCAAGAAGGAGGATTGATAATAAAAATGTTTTATTCCATAGTTCAACGTGTTTCAGGGCTCAAGTCCCCTTCTTCAAGACCAAAAAAAGAAGAAAAGTCTTTTTTTTTGGTCCTAAAAAAGGGGACTTGAGCCTTAAAATGCGTTGACCTATGGAATAAAACATTTTTATCATCAAATCATCATTTTTTTCCTTCTTCTTGGCAACAGCGTGGCACCCCCACTTTTCCTCTCCAGCACTGAAGATTCTTCCACATGGGGCTGTGGCAGCCGCCATTGTTTTTATGCTTGCTTGGTGGTTGTGACCCTCACGACCTTAGAAGGTGAGTGTAAACTTTTACACACTGCTATTTTAATATCTAGTAAGACCCTATTTGCGCTCTTTGTCCTCAGCTTTTATAATTCTTATTGAGTACTGAGCACCCGAGCATGGTAGTGCTTGCTCATCACTAATAGTTACATAGTTGTTTTTATGCTTTTATATCACCTATACATTTGTGTACTTTTTGGAGAACCAGAGCAAATTTGTTTGTCTACATTCAGCATGTTAAAAAAGAACAGAAAAACTTTCAATGGGCCATTTTTACTTCACATAACTGTTTTACATCTAAAGGCCGCTTTACACGCTATGATATCGCTCAAGCGATCTTGTTGGGGTCACGGAATTTGTGACGCACATCTGGCCGTTTTAGCGATGTCTTTGCATGTGACACCTATAAGTGATTTTAATTCGTCGCAAAAACTGCTATTCGGTGACATGCCCCCCTACTCCTAATTATCATTGTTGCTGCTTGTATGATATTGTTCGTCGTTCCTGCAGCAGCACACATCGCTACATGTGACACCGCAGGAATGAGGAACCTCACCTTACCTGCGGCCGCCGGCAATGCGAAAGGAAGGAGGTGGGCGGGATGTTACATCCCGCTCATCTCTGCCCCTACGCTTCTATTGGGCGGTCGCTTAGTGACTCCGCTGTGACGACGAATGAACTGCCCCCTTAGAAAGGAGGCGGTTTGCCGGTCACAGCGATGTCGCTAGGCAGATAATTAGTGTGACGGGTCTGAGCGATTTTGTGCGCCACGAGCAGCGATTTGCCCGTGACGCACAAACGATGAGGGCGGGTACGAACGCTAGCGATATCGGTAACAATATCGCAGTGTGTAAAGCGGCCTTAAGTCTTACCTTTTTCTACAGTAATGAGAATGATAGATTTGCAGAATCTCTTTGTACCCATCTTTTCCTATTACTTCCTTAGCACATTTTTCAGATAGAGTTGCATGATCTCCTCTTTTAAATTTCTTTTCTCATGAATTTGCCTAGATTTCTAGGTCAGCCCCCTAGTCCTTGTGAATGTGTACCTGAGGAAGATACGCTTCACTTGCTGTAGCATTCAAGTTATTGTCTTGATACAGCTATGAATTATTCATCCATGCCTTATCTCGTGGAATATTGTGTGTTACAAATAAACATGCACTTGCTGCTCCAGTAACCTCATGTAAAATCTTCCCACGAGATAACCCAGTGAAATTCAAAGCAAATACAATACAATAAGGCACAAAATCAACACCACTAACAATAAGATCCATGTAACAAGGCAGCAGTATTTTTATGTTTGCTCGAAGATTAGCTTGGGAAAGAAAATCATGGTGGGTGTCTGTGTAAAGTTTTCATCTTAGCGTTTGGCAGGCTTACAAAGAAATATTTCAGCTTTCTTTTTCCAAAAAAAAGGCTTTTCTCCAGCTCATTCTAGTCCCTAATCTCTAAACAACAAGACACCCTCCAGTATTAAAAATTCATAAGACAAAAAGCCTAGAATATCTGGTAAATCTGCTTTTCCAGTCTGCAGTGCTTTCATTGTTTACCACTGCATGTTGTAATATGGAAACCAATCATTTTTCTTCTTGTTTTAGAAGCGTCCATTGTCTTATTATCCAAGGTCTATGGATCACTCAACCTTCCCGCTTGTACCAAAAGGGAACCACACGCCGACTATTCTCTATGCGTGTATCTTTATGAAGATAACAAATAAATTACATTGTAGCTTATGTGAAAGAAAGCTAGCGTAATGCACTTGAGGCAACAAAGGAGATGTTTGTACTGCATTTGAGCGGCAATGATGCATTTAAAGCCTATTATGTCGTACATTAACTTTGCCTTCTAACTGATCACGTATCACATAGACAGCGAGGTATTGTTGAGTGTATATTTGTTTCCTTTTATCTTAGTCCTTGACTTTGCCTTTAGTCCATCAGTTCAGCAACATGCTTTTATTCAGGATATTCATACATTTATCATCTATGTAGATTGTTTAGATGTACTTGAATATGAATTGATCATACAGAAATGCTAAATCTTGTATAGGCTTTGTGTATCTAACTCTGCAGAAATAATAAGAATTCTTCATTGATAGTCAACCTCCGTCACATGTGAGCAGATATTCTCACTTTTTACAGGTAAAATTTAATTATAGGGAAGTATTATTAAGAGAATTTTTAGGAGCTAAGAATTTTTGGAAGTTTTGGCACACTACATGATACATTTTTTTAGACATTGACTATCAATGTATGGCATCAGAGCTGATGTATTGCCGCTGGCAAGTTACAGTGTAATGGCACTACATTATAGTGATTTAGAAAAACTGTACAGGGTTTCTATATAGCATGACCACTATATTTACTGTAAAGGGGGTGAATTTAACAGCCAGACAGCAACTAAATCATCAGATGTTTGGAACAGGAGAAGAGCAGCACTTTTCCAACACATCAGTATAAAGGGGGCTTTACACACAACATCGCTAAAGAGATGTTGTTGGGGTCATGGAATTCGTGGCACATCCGGCCTCATTAGCGACGTCTTTGCATGTGAAATGCACGGGATGACCGCTAACGATCAAAATTACTCACCTAATTGTTGATCGTTGACACGTCGTTCTAATCCTAAATATCGTTGCTGTTGCAGGACTCAGGTTGTTCATCGTTCCTGCGGCAGCACACATCGTTATGTGTGGCAGGAACGAGGAACAACATTGTACCTGCGGCCGCCACCAATGAGAAAGGAAGGAGGTGGGTGGGATGTTACGGCCGCTCATCTCTGCCCCTCCGCTTCTATTGGGCGGCCGCTTAGTGACGCCGCTGTAACGCCGCACGAACCGCCCCCCTTAGACAGGAGGCGGTTCGCCGGCCACAGCGTCGTCACTAGGAAGGTAAGTATGTGTGACGGGTGTTAGCAATGTTGTGCGCCACGGGCAGTGATTTGCCCGTGGTGCACAACCGACAGGGGCGGGTGCTTTCACCAGCGACATCGCTAGCGATGTCGCTGTGTGTAAAGTAGCCTTAAGAGTCAGCAGTTAGTGAAAAGGGGATATCCCTCTATCACAGCAACATTTACTGTGGCACATTTCTACTATAGTATGTGAATAACCAGGAATGAGCATATCATTGGTGCAACCTGTGCAACCACACAGGGGCTCAAGAGGGAACATTGCCCACTTTTACCTCCAAAGCAGGTGGAATTGTACATTATAATGAGCAATTGTACTGCAAAAGGTCTTATATAGTTCCTGCACAGGAGACCTATATTGTCTGTGTCCATTCCTGTATTTGACTTACCACCGGAACAAAACGCTAACATTATAGACAGGGAGAGAGCCAGGAAGAAAGAAGAATTAGAGGAAGAAGGTAAGGAAGGGATATTTCCATCTGCAATATTCTGCATGCCATTCATGACATCTTTAAATCTTGCAACTTATCCTTCCTGGGGCACACTAAAACATGGTTCACACACTCCAACTCAGCATTTTCTACTGCACAGTGTTATGGTGGCCCTACTTTCACTCACACTGCTCATCCTGACAAAAGATATGGTGGAGGAGTTGGTCTTATTCTTTGTAAAGCCTGCTTTCCACCTTACGATATCACATATGATATCGTATGTGATTGTACCCGCCCCCCATCGTATGTGCGGCACGTTCAATTTGTTGACCGTGTCGCACAAACGATTATTTGCCATCACACGTACTTACCCTTTCATACGACTTCGATGTGGGTGGCGAACATCCACTTCCTGGAGTGGGAGGGACGTTTGGCGTCACAGTGAAGTCACGCAGCAGCCGGCCAATAGAAGCAGAGGGGCAGAGATGAGCGGGACGTAAATATCCCGCCCACCTCCTTCCTTCCGCATTGCCGGCGGAAGCCGCGGGACACAGGTAAGATCTGTTCATCATTCCCGGGTGTTACACACTGCGATGTGTGCTGCTTCAGGAACATTGAACAACCCGACGTGCAATTTTAAGGAAATGAACAACGTGTATGCGATGAACGGTTTTACGTTCAATCGCATTTGCACGTAGCTGTCACACGCTACAACACCACTAACGATGCCGGATGTGCGTCACTTACGACGTGACCCCGCCGACACATTGTTAGATTTGTTGTAGCGTGTAAAGCTCGCTTTACAACTGCACTTTCAATCCAATCTCACCATCCCTAATCTTCCATTGTTTTGAAATGCACTCTGACCTTATCCACCTCTATTCAACCTCTAAAGCTGGTGTCACACACAGCGACAACGACAACGACGTCGCTGCTACGTCACCATTTTCTGTGATGTTGCAGCGACGTCCCGTCGCTGTCGCTGTGTGTGACATCCAGCAACGACCTGGCCCCTGCTGTGAGGTCGCCGGTCGTTGCTGAATGTCCAGCTTCATTTTTTGGTCGTCACTCTCCCGCTGTGACACACACATCGCTGTGTGTGACAGCGAGAGAGCGACGAAATGAAGCGAGCAGGAGCCGGCATCTGGCAGCTGCGGAAAGCTGTAACCAGCGTAAACATCGGGTAACCAAGGGAAGACCTTTCCCTGGTTACCCGATATTTACCTTCGTTACCAGCCTCCCCTCTTGCTGCCAGTGCTGGCTCCTGCTCTGTGCACATGTGGCTGCAGTACACATCGGGTAATTAACCCGATGTATACTGTAGCAAGGAGAGCAAGGAGCCAGCGCTAAGCAGTGCGCGCGGCTCCCTGCTCTCTGCACTGTGACATGTAGCTGCAGCACACATCGGGTTAATTAACCCGATGTGTACTGTACCTAGGAGAGCAAGGAGCCAGCGCTAAGCGCGGCTCCCTGCTCTCTGCACATGTAGCACAGCGACGTTATGATCGCTGCTGCGTCGCTGTGTTTGACAGCTAAGCAGCGATCATAACAGCGACTTACAAGGTCGCTGTTACGTCACCGAAAATGGTGACGTAACAGCGACGTCGTTGTCGCTGTCGCTTAGTGTGAACCCAGCTTAAGTTACCATTCTATACCTATCCCCGGGTCTAGCCACAGCGTTTATTGACCACCTCTCCACCTGACTTCTACACTTTTTCTGTGCTGACATCTCAGTCATCATCATTTGTGACTTCAACAATGATATTAACCAGTCTGGTTATCCAAACTCCTGTCACTTGCTTCATCCCTTGGCCTAAAGGCCGCTTTACACGCTGCGATATAGTGATCGATATCGCTAGCATGCGTACCCGCCCCTATTGGTTGTGCGACACGGGCAAATCGCTGCCCGTGGCGCACAACATCGCGCGGACCTGTCACACTACTTACCTGCCTTGCGACATCGCTGTGACCGGAGAACCGCCTCCATTCTAAAGGGGCGGTTTGTTCAGCGTCACAGCAATGTCACAGCAGCGTCACTGAACCGCCGCCTAATAGAAGCGGAGGGGTGGAGATGAGCTGGACGTAACATCCCGCCCACCTTCTTCCTTCTTCATTGAGGGCGGACGCAGGTAAGGTGAGGTTCCTCGTTCCTGCGGTGTCACACATAGCGATGTGTGCTGCCGCAGCAACGAGGAACTACATCGCTAGCTGCAGCAGCGATAATCGAGAATAGGGGGGCATGTCACCGATGAGTGATTTTGAACGTTTTTGTGACAATTCAAAATCGCTCATAGGTGTAACACGCAATGACATCGCTAAAGCGGCCGGATGTGCGTCACAAATTCCGTGACCTTAATGAGATCACTTGAGCGATGTCGCATGGTTCTCCACATCCAGCCACGCAGACATTGAAGAACCTGTCTTCAACCACCATTGTTCCCTATCTAATCTCCCAGTCTCACCTCTCCCCTTAGTTGACCACCAAGTAGCTACTTTTTCATCCCTTTGCTCTTCACCTGTTCCAACTGTAGCAGCAATCACCCATTCCCATAGAAACCTCTGCGCAACTAGACATTCACACACACTCTTGACTCTTCTTACACTGTCCTTCATGTCTGCACTCCATGACAAAGACAGCATTAAGCTACGTTTACACAGTGCATCTCTTATAGGGTTTTTGGTGCATTTTTGAGGTCACAAAGATGCACCTAAATGCATGCATTTCCTTCTCCCAGCAAAGTCTATTTGATTTCTATTTTGCTGTCCACACAGTGCATCTTTTTTTATTTGGCTGCATCTTGCCTGCGTTTTTGAAGATGCACCCAAGATGCAGCATTTCAATTCTTTTTATGTTTTTCCAGCCCTTCCAGTCAATACATTTGACTTAATAAATGCATTAGGCAAAATGTGGTAAAAAAGCGGCAAAAACACGGCAAATACTTTTTGTATGCGTTTTTGCCACAAGTGCATTTTTTGGATATTTCTTTGGGGCCAATAATGCTGCATCTTTGTACTTTGAAAAGATGCACTGTGTTAACATAAGACTTACCATTCTCTACAATGCATGAGCTTTTGAGTTGGTCTCTATTTCCGCAAGGCAAAGTGCAATGAGTCAATAGACAAACTCAGTACAACAAACTCACTAAAAAGCTTTCGCAGGTGTGCAGCATTGCAGAGCGGTGCTGTAAGAAAATGCACTTATGGGAAAACTTTATTACATTCAAACAAGTAACTTTCGTATTCAAGCTGGTTCTCACTTTTGCTAACAGGACTAGTTCACAAATCTCATATCTATTCTATCTCATAACCCCAAAAAGTTATTCAACATTTTTAATTCTCTTCTATACCCACCACTGTCCCCCACAACATTCCTCATTTATGTAGAAGATTTGTCCCCACAGTTTAAAATAATATGGATCAATTTAGGAGAGTCTTTACTTCTCAACCACCACAACTCATCCATATAACAAACCATCCTCTGGTATTTTTGTGCATAAACACTTCTGATTATCCACCACATTCAGAGCTTTCACCCAGAACTTAAAAATGTAACTCTTTAAGAAAGCTTATGCTTTCAGTGACCCCCAACTGTCCCCTGCAAGCTTCTAACTTTCTGCCTCTTTCCCCATTACCTTGCAGACTGTAAGCTCGCAAGGACAAGGCCCTCTCCCTCTCTGTTCCAGTCTGGTTTTGTGAATTTGTTCATTGTAAGTTTTATTAGTATTTTGTATGTTAACATTGTGGAGACATGAGTGTCTGCTGGATTGGCTGTCTTTATAAAGACTGCACGGACCAGGGTTAATCTCAATGAACGCTTGCTCTGCTTTCCCATGGGCAAAACACTACTCAGACCACACAGGGTGAGGGAACCACACATTAGTAAGACTTTATTTGTTCACCAACAGGCTTAAACTTATTGTACATTCCCAGCAAGAACACAAGCTGATACAAGCAACAAAGTCTCACCCTTCTGCTGGCCTGCCAGGTATTAGAGTTTTCATGATTTCAGGGTCACCTCTCCCAGTCCAGCAGCATTCCAGTTTTGGTGAGCTCCCGCTGAGAAGAGACAACATCAAGCTAAGGAAGCAGTTCTGTGATTCCCCAGCTGGAGCCAAAGTTCATTGGCTAGGGATATGTAGAATAATACATTGGTGACAGGAGCAAGGACATTTTATAGCTCTCAGTTCTCTTACAGGATTGGTTGGAGATTGTCGCAAGTTCAAACCTACTGCATAATTTTCCTCTGGACTATGCAGTCAGAGGGGCTAAGGCAATACACATTCATAAGCAATAAGGTTCTGTTCAGTCTGGGACAAGACAATGATTAACTTCTCTTGATTTAACAAAAAATAGGACACATACGTCTGGCCTAATTAAGAACTATTCAACATCATACAAGAGGCCAAACACTGAATCGTCACAAACACCTTTTCATCTATACTGGACAATGGAATCACCGGGGGTCTAAAAAAATAATAACTGTTAGGATCCATGCCTGTGTCAGCCACTGCTGAGCCATGGCTGGTTTTCCAGCTCAGTGTTACAGGTCATGTGAAGGGTTAATCCCATCCTGTCTCGTTCTGGATGTCAGAACGCTATATCCTGGCACTGCGCTTACAGTGCAGTGCCAGTGATAGCTTCCATTAGTTACCTGATCTGTTCTGCTTCCCTGCTACCTTGTCTTGCCCGTTCCCTCCTCCGTTCATCCGTCCGTTCTGGTCCTTGACTATCCGCTCCTGTCTGCTGTGCACCCATCCCTGTCTGTCTGGTCCCAGTCCTCACCTGTTCACCCTCCACCCTTGTATGTTACTTGGACTTCCCGGCCTCTGACCTGCATCCTTGTTGCTGACTTCGGCTCCATCTCTCCCCTCTGTTGCATACGTCACTTCCCGGCTTCTGATCCTCGGCTACCACCAGACCATGATTTTATTATTCCTGTGCTATTGTAGAGCCCTCCTGCTGCTGACCTGACTTACTGACTACTCTACTTCCCTCTTGTGGTTTGCTTGCTTACTGCACTCTGAGGCTACACTGCTTGTAGCTTCATTGTCTCTCACAGTCCAGCGTGATAATAACAGTAATAGAGAAGGACAAGGCACCACATAAATACTACTAAACATGTGACAACTACCTTCCTGAGTAACACATGTCCAAGGCCAAGCTGACCATCTGACAAACGCCAGATGGGCTGGTCCAGTCGTTTGCTGCACTGACTATGACACCTGTCAGTGGAATCATTTGGCTCCTATAACTGTATTTGGGGCACTAGGATATGTGAAATCATACCTCACAAAACTTAGATCATTATGTACTGGAAAAAAATGACTCTTCTGATGTAGATGAACTGTAACTTAATTCTAACTTAAAATTATTTTCTACTATTTTGGCAACCTATTTCCAATTACTATGTTTGCCCCAAGCAAATAATAACACATACACTCAGCTCTGGTGATAGCACCATTGTAACTATGTCAACACAGTCTCTCCCAGGGCTTGTATGACATTGTTATCAAGCAATCCCTGCTGTCCCACCTTTGTACATAATACATCTGGAGGAAGCTTGAGTTGTGGCTTTTATGTCACTTCCTATTGAAGTCTGGTTTGTACAAATGCATGGACAGTGAAGTGGCAGCTGATTGGATGCAAGTATCATGAGACAACACAATGTCACGCAAGCCTTAGGAGAGCCAATGTTATTATTTCACTTAAGGCCCCATTACATGCAATGACGGATCTAACGATATATCGCCGGGGTCACGGATTCCGTGACGCACATCCAGCATTGTTAGCAAAGTCGTTGCGTGTGACAGCAAGGAACGACGGTTAACTATGGCAAATACTCACCCTATCGTCCATCGTTGACACGTCGTTCCTTTTTAAAACATCATTGATTGATGAGGTCACAGGTTGTTCGTCGTTCCCGAGGCAGCACACATCGCTATGTGTGACACCTTGGGAATGACGAACTGTAGCTTACCTGCGGCCGCCGGCAATGCAAAAGGAAGGAGGTGGGCGAGATGTTACGTCCCGCTCATCTCCGCCCCTCCACTTCTATTGGGCGGCCGCTTAGTGACGCCGCTGTGACGCTACACGAACTGCCCTCTTAGAAAGGTGGCGGTTCGCCGGCAACAGCAACGTCGCTTGGCAGAATGATATTGTGCGCCACAGGCAGCGATTTGCCCGTGACGCACAAACGACGGGGGCGGGTGCTTTCACCAGCGATATTGCTAACACCCCCTTTAGAGGAAACATAGTGATTGAGAAGAGACTTTTCTGAGATTTGAGCAATAATAATTTGTTTACCTGCTTAAAAAAAATAAGTAATATAAATAAAAGCATTTGATGACTTTTTGTAAAGGAGTTTGAAATGTTTCTAGCTATTGTTGTGGAGCAGTTATTTAACAGTTAAATAACTTACAGATCTGTATGGTTCAATATTCAACGCACAATAACATAATGGTGCTATTGTCATATGCAATGAATGGAAAAAGGTCATTTGTTATTATATTCTTAAGGACACAGGACACAGAATCATTGCATTTTGGTTGTTCTGTTATAAAGAAAAAGAATTCAAGTGCAGCAGTTTAGTATATTTCTAAAAGTATTTGATTAGATGTTTCGAAAGAGCACAATTATTGAGGGTCTATAAGAAGCACACGTCCTTTGGCCCTCTGCCACACAAGAAGACTCCAGCATTATAAACAGCACATTGTAGGTAGAGACCTTGTAACAGATTTTGCAGGTTACATCTCAGAAGACTCTAGAGCTAAGCAGCTTCAGGCTTTGCCGTAGGCTGCTCTTATCTATTCATCAGATGTGTGACCCTACATTGTTAGCTCCCACACGAAAGAGGGAAGAATAGGATGCCCAGAATAGGACAAAATATTGCTCAAACAAGTGGCTAAAAAAATAGTACTTTAAACGGGTACCTATCATTTGTTATAGTTACTGACATGTCACCGAGACCACTAAGACCCCCACTGATTGCCACACCGTAGGAACTATGGTGCTCTGTTTCTTCCATTGTTTCCAGTCAGTTTATTTTAGCTTCATTCTGAAGAAATGAAGACAGGCCATAGACTTACATTACAGTAAGTCTGATGAGCTGAAGAGAAACAGCAGTCACAGCAGCTCGAAAGCCCCTTTTATTCCTAGTGATAACGACATCTATTGGTATTTTTTATATATATATATATATATATATATATATATATATATATATAAATATATATATATATATATATATATATATATATATATATATATATATATATCGGTGATATATCATGATTTACAGCAAATGTTAAATATTAGAGATGGAGTGGGAGTGAATTCTACTTAAATTTTACAAAAAATATGCATTCTGGAGAATATGAGCCAAAGTATAAGTTGGCATGTATGCAATGTATAGGAGAACTATGGCCATAACCATGCAAAACCTAAGATAGAAACAAAATGAGCATATTTCTTGCTGTAAGTAAAAAGTAATAGTACATATAAATAACATAGGATACTAAAATAACAGTTTTTGATTAAAAAAAAATAGTGTAAAAAGCTATTCCACTGCAAAAAGGTGCACCCCAACTGGGATGGTCATATCTTTCAATATTAAATCCTCACCCTATTTTAGACAAACTCAATGTAAATGGGAGCAGAGCTGGACTACAGCCCAATTGTTCAGGCACCCAGTCATGGAAAGCTATATAAATTAAATGTGTATCTCAAAAAGCCGCTGTCAGTACAGAGTACACAAAACTAGAGCAAAATCAAAGAAATGTGCTGGAGTGTAACTCAGTATGCATGCAATATATAGGAGGATGTTCACACATGGCTGGGTGTCTGCACGTTCGAGCCCTGCTCCAGCTCTGCCCCATTGTGATGATGGTATGGTGTACTGTGCATCCTGTTGTGTAAGTTCGTATTTTACGCTTGTTTCACTGTCCATTATTTGTATTGCTTGTGTGTACATTGTATTGTCTGTAGGTAATCACCCCCTGCAGTGTTCCTGTCCCCAGGTGTGGGGGGAGGTCGGCCTGGAATCCACCTAACTTCTTGCTTACCAGGGGGAATTAGGCAGCATGTTTGAGAACTTGAAGAGAGAAGGACGAAGATTTATCCCCTGTGCTGAAGCTGCGGCTTCCAAGAGAGACCTGGACATGTATCGCTTACTGAACTATATTCGTGTTTCTTTACTATTTTTATGGTGGATTATTTTATGCACCGTCTGATTTGCTTGGAATAAATGTTCTTTGGATTGTTCCATCATCTCTTGCTCTGTTGATTGTGTGATATGGAGAAGGACCCCGTCACACCCATTTACATTGAAGTAGTCTGAGATCGGGTGAGAATTTAAAGGGTTATTCCCATCCCCAAGATCCTATCTTAATATGTAGTAAGTGTAATAATAATAATAATAATAATAATAATAGTATATACCTTCAATTAGAAATGCAGTATAGTTCTCCTGATTCAGTATGTCACTTATCTCATGTTCAGGGCATTGCAGGACCATGGTTACGACCACACATATACTAACAGTTAGTTAGATGCTAGTGGTCATAACTATTGATACCTAAGGTCCTACAATGCTCTAAACATGAGGCAAGCAGCATAGTGAATCAGAAGGACTGTACTACATTTCTGATTGCAGGTATTAGCTAATATTAATTATTATTATTACATCTACGACATATTGGGATAGGATCTTAGAGATTGGAATACCCCTTTAATATTATAGAATTAGATTGATCACAAACAGTGTTTACTTAGTACCTTATGTTGTTTTTATGTATTATCACTTTTTATTTACATACCTATAACAGGGTATACACTCATTTAGCTGTTATCTTAGGTTTTATTCAGCAGAATATGGATTATTTGTAATTTGCTTCTGGTAAAATTCAGCAAATTGGCGGCCGTCTGCAGCTGCCCTCTTACTGAACAGTAAAAGGATGACAAAATGTTAAAAAGTATAAAAAAAGCATACTCACAGTATCAGTCACCTCTCTGACTGTTCCTGCTGCTCCCTATTTTTTGACTGATTCTCCATCACTCTGTTGCACTGCATCTCCTGATGTTCACTCTGGGCCATAACTTTCAGTCATGATCAGGACTTTAAGGACACTGAGCATGTACAGTGATCTCTGTGGTCTACATATGAAGGTAATGGCTTGGTGCTCCCTCTAGGCTGAGACTTCAAGCGGCAAGCAGACACCTTGAGGACACTGCGTGAACACAGTGACCTCAGGGACCTCCTCATAAACAGAATTCCTGCCTAGAGTGTACACCAGGCTAGAGAAGACGTACGATGGAGATATGTAAAACAAAACAGTGGGTAAAGAGCAGCAGGGAAAGCTGGAAATATGAGGAGTGAGAATGAGTGTTTTTTCAAGATAAATAAAAGCATATTGACTTTGCTGCCCATCTTCCTGGCTGCCCCCGATGCTCCCTGTCCACTGTCCAATTCTTTATGGCTCAGTTTTATCACATTTACGACCTGGTATTTACTCTGGACCAGCTTTTATATTTGTGATAAGGTACCAGAGGACACTTGCTTTTGCAGTGACTTCCGTCGCCTGCATCCGTCTTGGAGCTCCCAGAATCTTGAGACTTAGGTGCATGAGTAGGCCCCACAAGATTATTGAGTTTTCCCAGTGACCTCAATGACTTGCTAGTGCCTGGGCATTTTGGCCAAGAGTGAACACTGAGCCAGAAATGTGGAATGACAGAAGTATGAAAAATTCCCACACTCTGTGTGTCAGGGGTGCTCATACTCTCCTCCTGGCACCTCTCCTTCCCCATGGCCTCTGTCCTGTCCTCCGGTCCTAATGGCCTGCCTGCTGCTCCTGTGGCGCCACTAAACTGGGCATCAACACTCCCTCCCTGCTGTCTCCTTGGCTTCTGACTACCAATGCCCATGCCTTTTCTTAAAACTTACTTAAAACTTTTCTTACCTAACTAGGAAGTTTCTCCCCCATTAGGAGTTGCCTGTCCAACCTTTCCCTGTAGTTGCTCTCCACATACTAGTTGTTAGGTCCCTGTGCTTCTGTCCGCAATCCATATAGTGTCCAGTGACTCTGTTTCTGTTTCCACCTAGTCTGTCGGTGTGCCTACCTGTACCCACTCTGAATCTGCCTGCCTCTGCAAGCATCCATCAACTAGCCTGTGTCCTCCAGTACCAGCCTGCACCTGTACACACCATCTGTACCATTAACCGGTCTCCATTCTGTGGTGCCAGCTGCCAAGGTACCGAGATTCCCTAGGGCTGCTTCATGTCATTTACCTACCAGCGTTTGTAACTATTTCCACGTCCTGTGGTTGTAGTGAAGTCTCGGTAGCCACTTAGGTCTGCTCCTCTGTGACAGTAAATGGTATCTTGGACTAGTGGATCCACTCCCCATTGTCAAATTCGCTGGGCATGACACTGGGTCATTCTAGCAGCTTTATTTTCTTTTTCTGAAACCAATTGAGAGTTTCCTTGGCTGTGTATTTAGGATCATTGTCTTGCTGAAATATCCACCTTCATTTCATTTTCACCATCCTGGTTGATAGCAGCAAATCTATATATATAAAAAAAAGTCTCACTACATTTGTATACAGGTAAAATATATCTTTGTACCGTGTTCTTTTAAACAATTTTTTACATTTGTATATTCATCCTTCTTTCAATTATATGAAGTTTCCCCATGCTGTATGCTGAAAAACAGCCCCACACCATGATGTTCGCACCTCTAAACTTTACTGTTAGTATGATGTTCTGGGGGTAATACCCAGTGCCTTTTGGCCTCCAACATGGTGTGTATTATGGCTTTCAAAGACTTAAATTTTTGTCTCATCTGACCAGACTTCACTCTCCCAGTATATAACAACCTTGTCTAAATGTTATTGTGCAAACTTTATATGTACTTGAACATTCTTTTTGTTTAGCAGTGGAGTCTTGCATAGGGAGCGTGCATACAGGCTATGGAGATTGAGTGAATTACTTATTGCTTTCTATCAAACAAACGTACCTGCTGATTCTAAGTCTTTCTGTAGCTCTCCACATGTGGTTCTTGGCTTTTGGGCAGCTCTTCTAATAATTCTTTTCACTCTTCTGTCTGAAATCTTGCAGGGCGCACCTGATCGTGGCTGATTTATGGTGAAGTTATGTTCTTTCCACATTTAGATTATGGCCCCATCAGTGCTCACTGGAACCTTCAATAGTTTATAAAATGTTCTGTAAAAAATGCCATCAATATGTGTTGCAACAATAAGGTTACAAAGGTCTTGAGTCAGCTCACTGGTTTATCCATCATGAGGTGTTTTTTGTGTGGCACCTTGATAATGAGTCACATTTTTATAGGCCATCAGTTGAAAATAACTGATATTATTTTTCACTAATAGGAAAGATTGCTTTCTAATTACTGATAGATTTCAGCTGGTGTCATGACTTTCTATGACTTTTTGCACCTCTCTTTCTTCATGTGTTCAATACTTTTGCCCTGTGTCATTTCTCATTATTACACAAAACAATTTATGGACATCTTTGATTTGCTTGCCTGTGTGGAATGGATGGGTTTTTACTGACATCTGTTGAGAAATTCATGTCAAAGGCATCTTTAGAAATATATTTACCTAGAAAATTTTTGACGTGTTCAATACTTACTTAATCCGCTGTACTTACTAGTGGCATACAGATACACTCATATAGTAGTAAAATAATATTGAGTTGTTTTAAAAAAAATAAATAAAAAATAAAAAAATAACATCAAATACTTTAGGATTACCAATATTGCTTAAAAAAAAATTTTGTTTAAAAGAACAGAAAGTCCTCAGTGGTTGATACCTTTTAATGGCTAACTGAAAAGATGGTAATAATTGCAAGCTTTCGAGACTACTCAGGTCTCTTCATCAGGCCTTCATCAGGTTACCATGCCTGATGAAGAGACCTGAGTAGTCTCGAAAGCTTATTATTACCATCTTTTCAGTTAGCCATTAAAAGGTATCAACCACTGAGGACTTTCTGTTCTTTTAAACAATTTTTTTTTTTTATCTCTACTGGCTAACACGGTACAAAGATATATTTTACTTGTATCAATATTGCTTAAAATGTTTGGCATATATATAGCAAGAAACTTTAAGTCTTTCAATGGACATATTGTGCAACCCTGTGAAAAGATAGCCCACGATAAATGTACAGCTTATGTAAGGTCCTGGTATACGGAATAGGCTCACAATGCCATCCCCAAATCATGATCATGGGGTACCAAAAGGCAGTATTGAAGTATTGCAGTATACAGCACAGGTGATTAAACAGTTATAGGTTCAACTCTTGTATGGAGACAAAAAAATTGGAAAATTAAAAATGTATTAAAAAAACCACTTTTTAATCAATTTCCATCCCCTTTTCTCCAGTAAAAATGCCAGCAATTAAAAAAAAGAAATATTAAAGTTTAATCCATCAAAATTCCAAAAAATAATTTAACTCATAAGTTAAAAGTGACAAAGTGAAAAAAATCATGTTTTTTAGTAGCTGTACCTCCCTCACATACTGTAATAGAAAAATGAAAACATCATATCTCCCCAGAGTTGTGTTAATGAAACCTACAGCTCACAATAAAATACCAAGCTCGCTCATAGCTCCATGAATGGAAAAATAAAAAAGTTACAGGTCTCAATAAATGGCATCAATATATATATATATATATATATATATATATATATATATATATATATATATATATATATATTTATTTATATATATATACATATATACATGCAGTATATATATATATATATATATATATACATATATATATATACATATATATATATATGTATGTGTGTATATATATACATATATTTTTATGTCATTATTTTTTTTGCAAATTTCAAATTATTTTTAATTTTATAATAATTTAGGGTGGTCATCTCAAAGTTGTTTCATGGTATCAAATTAATATAACCTTCTACTAACTCTATACATTCAAACCTATGTATTTATCATCACAAAAGCAATAATGTTCTCCCATATTTCTCTTTCTGTCTATTCTTCATAATGACGCCCCTGGGTAATATTGTAACATTGCTGTCATGCATTACTACCTTTCATTAAAAAAAAATTGATAATTTACAGTATTAAAATTCCAGATTTATTTTTTTTAGTTCCAAATTAATTATGTAATGTATATATTATATATATATATATAATATATACACAGTAAATATTTAAATCGTTGTTATTTTAATTAAAATGTATGGGAAAAAAGAACCTGAAGGAATTTTGATTGTGAAATTATATAGCTCAAAAGGGCTATTTCAACTTAATAACATCATTTTATTACCTCAAACAAAATGGCACTGGAGGCACCCTATAATTTTATTAGCAAATGAAGAGTGTAATTCCATTTTTCTACTTAGGCATATATAAGACAGTATATATTTGTAATATATTTCATGTTAATTAGACCCATGAAATGAAAATTGGAAACATTTTTAACCCCTTAAGTCCTGGACAACTTTTGTATTGTACACTTACTTTTTCCCCCTCTTCTTCCAAGAGCCATAACTTTTTGCCTTTCTGTTTGACATATCATAGTATTAGAGCTTTAATTTTTTTTCAGTGTGATGTGAAATTTGGAATGGGATCACTTATTTTACCATACCATCTGCTGCCTTTCTATTCTGTGCTAGATTTATAACCAGAAATGAGCACCTTGATCTATGGAGGATTGATGTCAAGTTGAATTCCCAAATTTGCAGTTCCAAATTAATGCGAACATCCAGGCTAATTACATTAGACATGGCTGTGTGGGTCTCCCCCATAATTTCCTGCATATGGTCTAGGACAACCAATAAGAGGGCCTATCAATGGCAGGGGACAGTGTTAGGGCTAGGCAAACCACCTCACCTTCTTGAGAGTCACCAACACTTATAGCAGGAGCTACACCGATAATACCTCAGGGGTTGATACCTTTTAATGGCTAACTGAAAAGATGGTAATAATAGCAAGCTTTACAGCCTACACAGGTCTCTTCTTCAGGCTAAGTATAACACAAAATCTGAAGAGTCACATGTTTCTACACCACAGGACATAAAATGGAGCAGTAAATAAGACAAGTTATGTGAAGTAGAACTATCACTATGGCAAGAGGACAAACTGTTGTAGCCATAAATATTGCTTTAGTTCATAGATAAGCAGTGTGAAAGTTTTATTGTCCTCTGATTGGTGTGTCTGGTCCAGAGCTAGGATGCCCCCAGATGCTCTGAAGAGCACATTTCTTAATTGATGTAAAAATACATAAATCCATGAGACACATTCATTCCTGCTCCAAATGTGTCAAAGGTCATCATAAGTTTGTACTCCCACTCTTCTGTCTCTCTGGGCCTTGAAATTTCCTTTCAATACCAGCAATTTCATGTCCATGATGTTGTGGCCTGGGTTACAAAAATGTTTGGCCACAGGTAGATCAATTCTTCTTTCCTTAATTGTGTGGCGGTGAGAATTCATCCTTGTCCTGAGCTGTTGTCCTGTCTCCCCTACATACAGACCCCCAGTTGGACATTTGGTACATATAATTAAGTACACCACATTGGTTGTGGTGTAGCTGAAGGTACCTGGGATCTTGTAGTCCTGATGTGATCTGGGAATCTCTTTCTTGTCGGTTGTCAATATAAATAGACAGGTCTTACATTTTTTCTGGTTGCAGGGAAGTGTTGCTGTTGTTGTTGGAGAGGATAGAGAGCTTCTGACAATCATGCTTCTTAGATTCGGGGGCTGTCTAAAATACAGAAGTAGAGGGTCTGGAACAATAGATTTGAATCGGGCATCTTTTTGCAGTAATGGTTGTAGTTTCCATGCAGCTCCTCTTAACACCTCCAGATTTCGATTATAGGTGATTACAAGAGGGACCTGGTTGTTTTATTCTTTAGTTTTATAATGTAGGAGATGGTTTCTTGGTATTCTGGTGGAATTTGCACTGCACAAGTATCATGTGTTCCTGGCAGGCTTCCAATGACTTGACAAACAAAACAGTCACTCATTTGGTGAAATATTCTCAAAAGGGAACCAACCAGCAGGATTTTCACATATAAAGTGAAGGCGGTGCCATACTGGCGCTAGGATGATGACTCAAATCATACCTTGAGTTTAGAGATTGGATATTTGATCCTTATCAAAGGATCAGAAATAAGTGCATTGGTTGAGTGGCATGTGCATCGGAGCAGTACTTTGTGGGTCAGGTCTTCAGTAATTCCTCCCCTGATCTGTTTAAATTTCTTCCCTCTGCCAAAATGATCAACACTATGGCTGGCAAGTGTGCAATATTATTTTCATATTTTTCTCCAACTCTTCAATAAAATGGTGCCGGAATAAACACATGTGCGCACCGCGTTCCCTGGCACCATTTTAGTATAGGACACAATGGAGTTGACTAAGAATGGCATATGCACTAATTAAGTAAATCTGAGCATGCCCGCCACTAAACATATAACACACTTGTCATACAGTCTTTCATAATATACGGTAGGTTCAAATAATCAATGCAGGGTGAAATTCCATAAATGCGGGGCATTAGGCCATCTACCTAAAAAAACAGCCGACAGGCTTGAGGAATATAAAGAACCCCCAAAATGTCGAAGCAGATGTCCTTACTAGAATATCCCATCAGCTGGTGTCTCTGCTAGATGACATAACAAAAGACTGTATGACAGGTGTGTTGTATCCAGGTTTTGTGTTGTGAAACTGAAATGACACAAAAGGGGGGCACAAATGGTGTTAAGTGAAAACAAATGCAGCCATCTTCAGTGATCTTCTTCTGGCAGCGCGGATTAACCCTTTTCTTCCACCTCCTCCAACGCTATCCTCCTGGGTTCTGCAGCAGCCTTCCTCAACACATGGTTATAGTGGTTGTGTCTATAACACAACCGCACCAGGATAGTAAGATCTTCAGTGATCTTCTTCTGGCAGCGCAGATTGATCCTTTTCTTCCATCTCCTCTAACGATATCCAGGTTTTGCAAAGAATTTGTTTGGGCAGCATTTTTATGGCCATTTTCTTTCTCAGCACGTTTTTGCTATATAAGCTAAAGATAGTAGGGTGCAAGGGTTAAAATATAAAATTCATGGATGCCTGTCTTTACAAGGTCCGATCTGTTGTTTATTTGCTATGTTTAAGCAGCAGGACCCTTATCATTACTCGGTCTACAATTTCATGCCCACACAAAACTAACACACCTCCTTCTCTTATTGACACCTCACAGTCAATTATTTACTGTCTATTCAGAGCCTGGTGTGGGCAGGGGGAGCTTCCCAGATCTGCTACATGGCTAACTCTAAAGGCTGCTTTACACCAGAAGATCTATCATGCGATAGATCGTCGGGGTCACGGTTTTTGTGACGCACATCCGGCATCGCTTGCGATGCCGGCCTGTGTGACACCTCTTAGTGACGCAGTATCGCTCACAAATTGTGAGTCGTGTACTGCTCGTTAGTTTTCATAATATCGTTTAATTTAATTATTCATCATTCCCGGGGTAGCACACGCCGCTCCGTGTGACACCCCGGGAACGATGAACAGCAGCTCACCTGCGACCCGCGGCTCTCGCCGGCTATGTGGAAGGAAGGAGGTGGGCAGGATGTTTACGTCCCGCTCATCTCCGCCCCTCCGTTTCTGTTGGCCGGCGGCCATGTGACGTCGCTGTGACGCCGAACGTCCCTCCCACTGCAGGAAGTGGACGTTCGCCGCCCACAGCGAGGTCGGACGGGAGGTAAGTACGTGTGACGGGGGGTTACCGACTTTAAGCGCCACGGGCGGCGATTTGCCCATGACGCAAAAAGGACGGGGGCGGGTACGATCGATTGTGAAATTGCACAATCGGTCATACCGTGTAAAGCAGCCTTAAGACACACGAGTATATTATACCAAATATTTTATTTTATTATTTCATAAAGATTCAATAAAACAAACATCAACAAAATTTCAAAGTTTATTTATTGAATCTTTATGAAATAATAGAAGGAATTATTTGGCATAATATACTCGTGTGTTTCGTTGTTAAAAAGTAGTATTTTTGAGTTAATATAACGTTAATGACGGTGGGAATTTGAATAATGTATAACATGGCTAAATCTAAGAATTCTGATTGTGCAAAAATGGCTGCGCCCAGTAATCTAAAGGCCGCTTTAGAAGAGATGAGCGAACCGGTCGTGGTTCAGCTCGACTTTGGTTTGCCGAACCGATGTCTGGTTCGCGTTCGGTTCGGCAAACCAGTTCGGTGAACCACTCGAACCGCAAAGGAAAGAATGGGAGGCAATCACAAACACATAAAAACACCTAGAAAACACCCTCAAAGGTGTCCAAAAGATGACAAACAACTCACAACACAACACAAACACATGGCAAAGTGACAAGGACATATACTCATGCGAAAACAAAACAGCTGGACAATGAAAAAGAGGAGGAGACAGATATAGGCATGGCATGCCCTTCTAAAATGATGTAAAACACCGCAAGGTGACTAAAAGTGGAGAATCCCTTTTTTCCAAAAATTGGGCCACACAGACACCCCTTCAGTGGCAGCACTTATGCCCCAGTCGTACACTTCACAGGTAGATTTGCATCAAGCACATTCAAAAATACGCCATCCTTAACCGTCCCCAGGATGGCACCTGGGTAGGTAGCAAAGTCTTTACTGATCCCAGATCTGTTCATCTTGGATCATTTTTAGAAACACAGCAAGCAAGGGTTACTCCAAGCGGAGTCTCCCTTTTTTCCAAAAATTGGGCCACACAGACACCCACCCCTTCAGTGGCAGCACTTGTGCCCCAGTTGTACACTTCACAGATAGATTTGCATCAAGCACATTCAAAAATACGCCATCCTTAACCGTCCCCAGGATGGCACCGTGGTAGGTAGCAAAGTATTTGCTGAAACATGACTTGTTCATCTTGGCTCCTTTTTAAAAACACAGCAAGGGTTACTCCAAGCAGAGTCTCCCTTTTTTCCAAAAATTGGGCCACACAGACACCCACCCCTTCAGTGGCAGCACTTGAGCCCCAGTTGTACACTTCAAAGGTAGATTTGCATCAAGCACATTCAAAATACACAAGCATTAACTCTCCCCAGGATGACACAGGGGTAGTAAATTCCTTGTGTATGCATGACTTGTTCATTTTGATGGACGTTAGTCTGTCCACATTGTCACTGGACAGACGCGTGTGCTTATCTGTCAGCACACACCCAGCAGCACTGAAGACACGTTCAGAGACAACGCTGGCAGCTGGACACGACAAGATCTCCAAGGCGTAAGTGGAGAGCTCTGGCCATTTTTCAAGATTTGAAGCCCAAAATGAGCAAGGCTCCAGTTGCAAAGTCATGGCATCGATGTTCATTTGGAGATACTCCTGTATCATCCTCTCCAGCCATTGACTGTGTGTCAGACTTGTTGTCTCTGGTGGCCTTGCAAAGGATGGTCTAAAAAAATTATGAAAAGATTCAATAAAATTGCTGTTACCAGCACCAGATACGGTGCTACTGGTACGGGTAGACTGTTGAAGATGACGAGACCGTCCCATGTTTGTCGAGTTACAACTGGGAGATTCACTCCGTGCACCACGGTTGTTTGGTGGAAAAGCCGAGTTAAGATCGAGTAACAGCTTTTGCTGTTACTCCTGCATATGTGCGTCACTTTTTATGGCTGGAATTATGTAACAAAATTTGGACTTGTACCGGGGATCCAATAGTGTGGCAGGCCAGTACTCATCATCACTTCTAAATTTGACAATCTGAGGGTCATGTTGGAGGTAGTGCAGCAAGAAGGCGCTCATGTGTCTGGCGCAGTCATGTGGACCAAGTCCACGCTTTGTTTGTGGCATAGAGGTGCTAACCGTCCTTTCTTCCTCTGACATCTCACCCCAACCTCTTTCAACTGAAATTTGACCAAGGTCTCCCTCATCCGCTGAGTCTTCCATGTCCATGGACAGTTCGTCCTCCATTTCTTCATGTTCTCCTGCACCTTCCTCAACATTTCGCCTGCTACCATGCCTCCTTGTTGATTCCTGTCCCCCCTGGTCCCATGCCTGCCGCCTTGGTGATGATGAACGTCTGGACCTTGGTGATGTTGTTGTCTCTTGCGCATATGAATCCTCCTGTAGTTCCTCCCCTTCCTGTTGTCCCACCCCCTGAGTCCGAATAGTGTTTAGCGTGTGCTCCAGCATGTAAATGACTGGAATTGTCATGCTGATAATGGCATTGTCAGCGCTAAACATATTCGTCGCCATGTCAAAACTGTGCAGAAGGATGCATAGGTCCTTGATCTGAGACCACTCCATCAGGGTAATCTGCTCCACCTCTGCATCTCGTTGGCCCAGGCTATACGTCATGACGTATTGCACCAGGGCTCGGCTGTGCTGCCACAGTCGTTGTAACATGTGGAGAGTCGAATTCCAGCGTGTCGCCACATCGCATTTCAGGCGATGAACCGGCAAGCCGAAAGACTTCTGGAGCGATGCAAGTCGCTCAGCTGCGGTGGTTGAACGGCGGAAGTGAGCAGACAGAGTTTTTGTGCACTGTTCAGAAGGCCATCTAGGCCGTGATAGTGTGTTAAAAATTGCTGGATAACAAGGTTCAACATGTGAGCCATACAAGGCACGTGTGTCACCTTACCCAGGTGAGGGTCCGCACCCCAGTTTGCAGCAATGTCGCACACGGCCTTACCTGGCTGCAGGTTGAGTGGAGACAACCATTTACCAAACTCAGTCTCCAGAGCTGCCCACAACGCAGCCACTGTGTGACTCTTAGGTCCAAGACATTTCAAGCTAAAGACCGCCTGATGACATTGCGCTCTGTTGCCAGCATAGTAATGAGGGGTGCGTGATTCCTTCTGCTCAGTTACAACGCTGGTGGCCTGACCAGGCAGGCTTGGGGCGGAGGTGGAGGACCCAAACGAGGTTGAGGAGGCAGAAGCAGGGGAGGAACTTGGAAAGACAGAGGATTGACACACAAGTTGTGGGGACGGCAAGACTTGTGCAGCAGACCCTTCACCATCAATCACCATAGTTACCCAGTGCCCAGTCAGTGACATGTAACGTCCCTGTCCATGCATACTGGTCCAAGTATCGGTGGTAAAATGCACCCGTTCACACACAGAGTTTCTCAAGGAAGCGGAGATGTTGTGTGCGATATGCTGGTATAGCGCAGGCACACCTTTCTTAAAGAAATAGTGGCAACTGGGCATCTGGTACTGGGGCACAGCGACAGACATAAGGTCTCTAAAATCCTGTGTGTCCACCAGGCGGAAAGGCAGCATTTCGGTAGCCAAGAGCTTACAGAGGGATAAAGTCAACCTCTTAGCTTTGTCATGGGTCGCAGGAAATGGCCTTTTATTTGTCCACATCTGAGGGACAAAGATCTGGCTGCTGTGTGCAGACGGTGTTGAGTAGGGTGTCCCTGGAAAAATGCAGGTTTGTGAGGAAAGTACAGGCATAGACATGATGTTGCCTTCATCCAACGTTGGTGCTATCAATGTCTGAGAGAGCTGTACACACGCACTTGTTTCCCCTTCCAAACCAACTGACGACCTACCAAGCAAACTGCATGTTGCGGTTGCAGTGGTGGAAGTTGTGCGTGGGAAACCAGGTGTGACAGATGTCCCCACAGTTCTAGAAGATGAAGTGCGCGTGGATGCACTGGATGGGGCAGACGGTGGATGGTCCGCTCCGCTAGACCGCATTGCAGCACGGTGAGCTTCCCACTGGGACATATGATATTTATTCATGTGACGATTCATGGAAGAAGTTGTCAAACTGCTGAGGTTTTGCCCTCTTCTAACAGAATCACGACAAATTTTACAGATAACATGATTTGGCCGATCTTTTGCTATGTCAAAAAAGGACCAGGCTAGGCAAGGCTTAGAGGGCATGCGACCTGCTGAGCCACCCCGACTAGTGCTCATAGTCAGAATGGTGGCTGAGGATGCAGTTGCAGACATGCTATCAGTACTCCTCCTCTGTCCAGGAAGGCACAAGGTAACTTCGTCATCAGCAGCATCCTCCTCCACCGCCTCTGTTGACCTCCTCGAGTGCCTGACTGTGGGTTGACAGTAGGTGGGATCTAGAAGTTCCTCATCAAGCGTTGTGTTTGCACTCCCCTCTCCCTCAGACCGAGCCTCTTTCTGCCCTGAACGAATATTTAAGTTGTCATCCCAATCTGGTATCTGCGTCTCATCATCATCAGTATGTTCCTCATTGTCTATTACAACAGGTGTTTCAGTTTGTGAATAAGGGTCAACATTATGCTCAGAAACTTGGTCATCACGGCCTGAATCTGAGTCACAAAGGTTCTGGGCATCACTGCAGACCATTTCCTGGTCTGTACTCACTGTAGCTTGGGAGCAGACCTCTGATTCCCAGGCTATAGTGTGACTGAACAGCTCTGCAGACTCAGCCATCTCTGTTCCACCATACTGTGCAGGGCAGATGGAGACTTGAGAGCTGGGAGAAAGCAAGTGTGATTGGGATGAAAACTCAGAGGACTGGTGTTTTTTGGATGTGGTAGTTGAGGTGGAGGAGAGGTCACTTGTTGGACCACTTGAGATCCATTCAAGCATTTTCTTTTTTTGGGCATTTTCTACCTTTGTTCCAGTTGTTCGTGTTCGTAAAAAAGGCACATCCAATTGTCCACGGAAAGTAGTAGACATCTTACTTTTGCTGGAAGATGGCCTATCTTCAGCAGATGTTAATGGAGCTTTGCCACCTTCCCCACGGACACAAACTTTTTTTCCTTTTCCAACACGCCTGTTCCCCTTTCCACCAGCATTTGTCATTTTGCCACTCATTTTGCTTGCGACAAGATTGTTAACTTAAAATGTGGTAGTAAAAATTGAGAGGTGGTGTAGATTGCAGCGGTGGTCTACCTTTATTGACAGCAGAAAAAACAACAATACCTATCCCGGACAATGAAACTAAGGCCCTTAAAATAGCAGCACAGTTTGCTAGTATAATAGCTTAGTAAAAATGAGTTTGAGTGAGTAATGCAGAGGTGCTGCAAATATCTTTGCACTAGGGGGACACTAATGAAGTCCAACAGCCACTTTTAGGATGCCACTAAGTTTCCTCAGTGTTTGGTGTTATAATGGTTTTGTACCAATGAGCTTGAGTGTGCAATGCAGAGGTGCTGCAAATATCTTTGCACTAGTGGGTCACTAATAAAGTCCAACAGCCACTTTTAGGATGCCACTAAGTTTCCTCAGTGTTTGGTATTATAATGGATTTGTAACAATGAGCTTCAGTGTGCAATGCAGAGGTGCTGCAAATAGATTTGCACCATTGGGACACTAATGAAGTCCAACAGCCACTTTTAGGATGCCACTAAGTTTCCTCAGTGTTTGGTATTGTAATGGCTTTGTAACAATGAGCATGAGTGTGCAATGCAGAGGTGCTGCAAATTTCTTTGCACTAGTGGGACACTAATGAAGTCCAACAGCCACTTTTAGGATGCCACTAAGTTTCCTCAGTGTTTGGTATTATAATGGCTTTGTAACAATGACCTTCAGTGTGCAATGCAGAGGTGCTGCAAATAGATTTGCACTAGTGGGACACTAATGAAGTCCAACAGCCACTTTTAGGTTGCCACTAAAGGTCCAGTCACACTAAGCAACTTACCAGCGATCCCAACAACGATAGGGATCGCTGGTAAGTTGCTAGGAGGTTGCTGGTGAGATGCAACACTGCGACGCTCCAGCGATCCCACCAGCAACCTGACCTGGCAGGGATCGCTGGAGCGTCGCTACACGAGTTGCTGGTGAGCTCACCAGCAACCAGTGACCAGCCCCCAGCGCCGCGTGGAAGATGCTGCGCTTGGTAACTAAGGTAAATATCGGGTAACCAACCCGATATTTACCTTGGTTACCAGCGCACGGAGCTACACGTGCAGAGAGCAGGGAGCAGCGCACACTGAGCGCTGGCTCCCTGCTCTCCTAGTTACAGCACACATCGGGTTAATTACCCGATGTGTGCTGCAGCTTCATGTGCACAGAGCAGGGAGCAGCGCACACCGCTTAGCGCTGGCTCCTTGCTCTCCTAGTTACAGCACACATCGGGTTAATTACCCGATGTGTCCTGCAGCTATATGTGCACAGAGCAGGAGCCGGCACTGACAGTGAGAGCGGCGGAGGCTGGTGACAAAGGTAAATATCGGGTAACCAAGGACAGGGCTTCTTGGTTACCCGATGTTTACTGTGGTTACCGGTGTCCGCGGAGGCCGGCTCCTGCTGCATGCACATTTAGTTGTTGCTGTCTCGCTGTCAGACACAGCGATCTGTGCTTCACAGCGGGACAGCAACAACTAAAAAATGGCCCAGGACATTCAGCAGCAACCAACGACCTCACAGCAGGGGCCAGGTTGTTGCTGGATGTCACACACAGCGACATCACTAGCGTCACAAAAGTTGTTCGTTAGCAGCGATGTTGCTAGCGATGTTGCTTAGTGTGACGGGGCCTTAAGTTTCCTCAGTGTTTGCTAGTATAATGGCTTTGTAACAATGCGCTTGAGTGTGCAAAGGGCAGGAGGGTACAGTGGCCGGGTTGGGGGTCAGTGTAGAGGAAAGGAAGCCTCACTTTCTATCCCTCCTAATGGTGAAATGCAGCAAGGAACTCCCTGACCTTAGCTACACAGACGCTCTTATCTGTGGCTGTTAAACAATGGTTTCCACGGACCTGACTGTCACCTATGGCTCTGAGCCTGCTGTAATTAGCCCTTACAAGGGCTGAAAGAAACTTCTATTCCTATTCTGTATAGCGCTTTGTGTAGAGCATACACAGCAGTATCGGCGACAGGAGCTGCGTGAGAGGTGACTGACACCCAGACGCAGAAGGCAGATAATGCCGTGCTGGAACAAAATGTCCGTTTTTATAATGCAGGGACATGTGACATGGACATCCTTTCACACATGCTGTTGCTTCTCTGGCTAAAAGTCCACTTAGCTGTGTGTGTGTCTGGGATTGGCTGACATGCTGGCCCGCCCCACTACACGCGCGCTTAGGGAGGGAAGGAAGAACAGAAAAAAAAAATGGCGATCGCCATTATCCCAGCAGCAGTGATCTGAACGCGCTGTTCCCGCACACTATACGCTGAAAATTCAAAATAGTGTGAGTCACAGAGTGACTTAAACTATTACAGCGGAAAGCCAGCTAGTAATTAGCTTGGCTTTTTGCTGCTAGAACCATTCTCGAATGTAACTAGAACTATCGAGCTTTAGCAAAAAGCTCGAGTTCTAGTTCAATCTAGAACAGCCCCCAAAATCACTCGAACCACGAACTGGAGAACCACGAATCACAAACCGCGCTTAACTCTACGCTTTACATGCTGCAATCGCGTGTGCTAGCGATCGCACCTGCCCCCGTCATGCGTGCGTTACGGGCAAATCGCTTTCCGTGGCGAACAATATCGCTAGTACGCATCACACGCACATACCTTCCTAACGACGTTACTGTGGCCAGCGAACAAACTCTTTTTGACGGGGGAGGTTCGTGCGACGTCACAGCGACGTTATACAGTGGGCCACCAATAGAAGCGGAGGGGCGGAGAGCAGCCGCATAAACGTCACTCCCACCTCATTGCCGGAGGATGCAGGAACACTGTTGTTCGTCGTTCCCGGGGTGTCACACATAGCGATGTGTGCTGCCTCAGGAACAAAGAACAACCTGCGTCAAAAATGAGCAACAATATTTGAAAGGTTTGACGTGTCAACAATCAACGTTTTTTGCCGTTTTTCAGATTGTTAGCGGTCGCTCGTAGGTGTCACAGGCAATGACGTCGCTAACGACGCCGGATATGCGTCACGAATTCCGTGACCCCAGCGATATCTCATTAGCGATGTCGTTGTGTGTAACGGGGCCTTAAGTAATACATTGTTGGATTCAGGATCTCTTTGCCTACATCATGCTGTTTTCAAATGAGGAAGCAAAAACCTGCTAACAGATTCTTTTTAGTGTCTAAACATTGGTCATCAGATATTTTATTTTGTCTTTTCACAGTATTGTTTTAATTGCACTCATAATGTATTTGTGAAAAATTATGCAATTAAAAGAACTTCATAAATTGATCAACGATATCCTTGTGCCATTTATTCTATTGTGCATAATTGTCAGCATAGCTGCTATTCAAGATGTGAATTATTGATCCATTTTTAAAGTTTTCATATGTTTATTGTATTTCAGCTAATATAAATGTAAGCATCTAGCAAAAAAGCATATATTTAAGTACTTTTTTTGAGTTTCAAAAGATGACAAGTCTGTACTGTACAGTGCCTACAAGTAGTATTCAACCCCCTGCAGATTTAGCAGGTTTACACATTCGGAATGAACTTGGCATTGTGCCATTTGGACTGTAGATCAGCCTGGAAGTGTGAAATGCACTGCAGCAAAAAAGAATGTTATTTCTTTTTTATTTTTTTTTTAAATTGTGAAAAGTTTATTCAGAGGGTCATTTATTATTCAACCCCTCAAACCACAAGAATTCTGTTTGGTTCCCCTAAAGTATTAAGAAGTATTTCAGGCACAAAGAACAATGAGCTTCACATGTTTGGATTAATTATATCTTTTTCCAGCCTTTTCTGACTAATTAAGACCCTCCCCAAACTTGTGAACAGCACTCATACTTGGTCAACATGGGAAAGACAAAGGAGAATTCCAAGGCCATCAGAGACAAGATCGTGGAGGGTCACAAGGCTGGCAAAGGGTACAAAACCCTTTCCAAAGAGTTGGGCCTACCTGTCTCCACTGTTGGGAGCATCATCCGGAAGTGGAAGGCTTATGGAACTACTGTTAGCCTTCCACGGCCTGGACAGCCTTTGAAAGTTTCCACCCGTGCCGAGGCCAGGCTTGTCCGAAGAGTCAAGGCTAACCCAAGGACAACAAGGAAGGAGCTCCAGGAAGATCTCATGGCAGTGGGGACATTGGTTTCACTCAATACCATAAGTAACGTACTCCACCGCAATGGTCTCCGTTCCAGACGAGCCCGTAAGGTACCTTTACTTTCAAAGCGTCATGTCAAGGCTCGTCTACAGTTTGCTCATGATCACTTGGAGGACTCTGAGACAGACTGGTTCAAGGTTCTCTGGTCTGATGAGGCCAAGATCGAGATCTTTGGTGCCAACCACACACGTGACGTTTGGAGACTGGATGGCACTGCATACGACCCCAAGAATACCATCCCTACAGTCAAGCATGGTGGTGGCAGCATCATGCTGTGGGGCTGTTTCTCAGCCAAGGGGCCTGGCCATCTGCTCCGCATCCATGGGAAGATGGATAGCACGGCCTACCTGGAGATTTTGGCTAAGAACCTCCGCTCCTCCATCAAGGATCTTAAGATGGGTCGTCATTTCATCTTCCAACAAGACAACGAACCAAAGCACACAGCCAAGAAAACCAAGGCCTGGTTCAAGAGGGAAAAAATCAAGGTGTTGCAGTGGCCTAGTCAGTCTCCTGACCTTAACCCAATTGAAAACTTGTGGAAGGAGCTCAAGATTAAAGTCCACATGAGACACCCAAAGAACCTAGATAACTTGGAGAAGATCTGCATGGAGGAGTGGGCCAAGATAACCCCAGAGACCTGTGCTGGCCTGATCAGGTCTTATAAAAGACGATTATTAGCTGTAATTGCAAACAAGGGTTATTCCACTAAATACTAAACCTAGGGGTTGAATAATAATTGACCCACACTTTTATGTTGAAAATTTATTAAAATTTAACTGAGCAACATAACTTGTTGGTTTGTAAGATTTATGCATCTGTTAATAAATCCTGCTCTTGTTTGAAGTTTGCAGGGGCTCTAACTTATTTGTATCTTATCAAACCTGCTAAATCTGCAGGGGGTTGAATACTACTTGTAGTCACTGTATGTCCAAGTGCAGCTTCATCTCTGCATGTGTTTATTTGGCTGGAAATGGTACATAATCATGTCCTTTTATACTGAAATGTTGGAAGCTGTAGTGAAGAATTTGAAGGACCATTGCGAAGCGAGTCCTCTGAAGTCATTAAGCATTCCTTTATGAGGACAGCTACAAGTGATTTTGTACATGTTTTTTTTACTTTCCAAAAGCAAAGCAGTTAAATGAAAAGCAGATGAGTCTACTAAATGGTCGGCCAAATGAAGGCGCTTGCTTTTACTTCAGCAATCCCAATTATGTCACACTCTATTCCTTTTGCAGAGATGTAGTTGCTAATATGCCAGAAAACATCAATTTGCAGCCTCTACTTCTCGTTTTAATTGCTGCTTCTTGAAGTGACATTCTCTTGTCCTCAGACCTTCCCTAGCTAATTTTAAAGGCCCTTGAAGGTCTGTCTGCCACATCCCCATGAAGATGTATTAGTTTTTTTGCCCTAAGATGTTAAGCAGAATGATCTGTGGATCATTATACATTTTTAATAATGAGCTCCATAGTTCATTACGTTTGTCTTGATTTTCTTTGCTTCTGATGACGTTAATGATTATCATAAGCAATGATTTTATTAAAAGAAAAGAGAAATTTTAGGATTTAAAAGTGTTGTTTTTCCAGCGTCAAGACTCATTCTAATTGTGCAGGTGACTGCGGAAATATCATGCTTTAATTACAATATTGCAAATAAAATAGTTGAAGAGACATATTAGCCTTGCTTTCTATGAAAGTGTGTAATGAAATTAGATTATACATACAGGAAGATTTTCATGTTAAGAAGGACAGGTAATTTAGATTTGAATCAGATACAAACAGTAATTACTTAAGATATTTTTTATTGGAAGTTATAATAGTAAGTAGAGATGATTAGAATGATTTAATATGAACTGAATTTGAGTAAAATGTTATGGAATTTGATCAATTTTCTTGCAATTCTACTGACATGAATCATCAAAAATGCTCTTTTTACATATTTCAGAAGATTGCATTAGGCTGGACTCAGATAAACGTATTGCATCTGATACATCGGATGCGACATGCTAATGACTCCCGCCTCAGGCTCTTCTGCGAGCGTGAGTCGAGTGTCATGTGACTGTGACCCGATCCTGCAATCAGGTCACAGCTGTGAAGCTGAGGGCGGGCGCTGCGGAAGAGAGGGAAGGGTTAATCCCCCCATCTCCTCCATTGTCAGCCTGTGCGTATATCGCACTGCACTGGGATAACATCCAAGTGCAGTCGGATGGATCTATGGATATGGCTAGAGCAGAAAATCACAGCATGCTGCTGCTTTTCTCGCATCCAGAATCTGGATGCGAGAAAAGCTGACTAACTGCTCTCCCTCATTGACTAACATAGGTCCGATTTTCACACTTTTGTGAGCATACCCTTAGCCAAAGACTTGTGTATCCTCAGGTACGATCATGTGAGCTTCCCCATATTGCCCTATAGCGGGTGAGTGCCACACTCAATGTCCACCTGATTCCCAGAAGCAAGATCGGAGTCAGCTGCAGTCATGGGGACATTAATATCCGATGTCGAGTGGTAATTGAGATGGCCAAGGGTATTAAGTACCATGATATTGGTGTTGGACATGGGGACATTAATATCCAATGTCCAAAGTGGTAATTGAGCTTTCCAAAGGTTTTGAGTACCATGATGTTGGTGTAGTCCCGAACTTAGTACAACTAATTATAATCAGCTGAAACTTTGTGATATTTTGTGATATTTTGTGAATTGTGGGAGAAGGGGGAAGTATCCGGTTGCTCAAACAAGAGCCTGAATAGCCCTTTGGATTCTTTGCCATAGCTGGAGGCTAAAGGGGTTCCTTCTGGTGTGTTGGTTGGTAATGAGGAGGTAGTAGCACCTCCTAAGGTCGATAATTATGATTTAGAGGTGACCAAAGAGAATTGTGGGTCTACCCAACTTAGTGATCTTACTAGTAAAGATGTACACAATAGTATAACCATTGGAAATGGGGTTGCTCCAGAAAAGGGTCCAATGCTTGGTTGAGTGGTGAGTTATTGTTTCAGCAAGAATACCAGGGAAAGTGATGATGACTCCACTTTAGTTTGCGACTCTAATGAAGTGGAAAGAAGCTGCAGTAGACAGAGAAAACATGACAAATCTTTTCCTGTCATTACCACAAGGAGCAAGCTGAGTGAGTAACACCATCACATCACATAGAATCTCATCAGTAACAACTGCCATCTCCTATCTAAGTAATGGGAAAGTCTGTCTTCACTGAATACAGGTTTTACCTCAGAATTGAGAATTTTGATAACTAATCATTAGTGATGGGCAGACTCACAGAAACCCGGGATCGGCGGGTCCAACTGAGTTTAAAATCAGTGCTGACCAGAAATTGGTCCTGGATATTTGGCCAGGCACCAGTCCTCATATAAGTCTATGGGGATCAGAATCCGCTGCTTAAAAATGGTGGTAGAAGTGATAGGAGGATTGGTGCAAGCGCTTCTTATACACTGCTTCTAGGTAGCTCATTCTACTTCTGAGGCCACTCATTTGCCTTCATACATATTCACTGCTTCCCCTGTGCATCGGCAGTCTCCATTTTTCTGGTTGGTTGCAGTCAGGCTCGCCCCCAGCCTGTGTGACAGCATGTCTGGCTACTTGCAACCACAGATCCTGTCTGCAGCTCCAGATTGGTATACATATAAATAAATAAAAGTTGGTGTAAGGTCCCCCCATATTATGATACCCAGCACAGATAAAGAATACAGCTACAGCTTACAGCCCCCAGCCGTGCACTTATATTTGTTGTGTATGAAAATAAGAGGAATCGCATGGGGAATTTTGTATTATTTAAATTAATTTTAAAAAACAGTGTGCGGACCCCCCTAATTTTGATACCTAGCTATGATAAATCTGACAGCTGGGGGCTGGTATTTTCTGGCTTAGGAGATCCATGATTATTGGGCCCCCCAGCCTAAAACTAGCAGCTTGCAGTCACCCAGGATTGTTGCATCTATTAGTTGTGACAATCCCAGCACTTAACCCGGCTCTTCCCGATTGCCATAGAACATGACTGCCCACTGTAAGCTTCAGGCAGAGACTGAACTGTAATGTCACTGAGGTTACCTGCAATCACAGGTAGAGGACCATAGGAACCTCCAGCTGTGACCGCAAACAACCTGAGTGACATCACTGATCATTGCTGAGGTTCAGTCTCTGCCTGAAGTGCACAGTTCTATGACCACTCGCTGTCACTTCAGACGTAGCAGAGCTGGAATTGTCGTGTGACCTCGTGTGGATTATTTCGGACTTGGGGGTTTATCAAGGAGTAAAGAGGATGGGTTATTTTGTATGTCATTTAAAATAAAGGACATTTTTTGTGTTTGTGTTCATTTCTGTTCATTTACAGATTAGAAATGGAGGGATCTCATAGAAACCTCCCATTTCTATACCAGGGCTTAATGGAAGCTGTGAGCTGTTATTAACTCCTTTTTATCCTGATTGCCACCGCACCAGGGCAATCTGGCAGAGTCCGGTAAAGTTCTGGGATTATCGCATCTTATAGATGCAACAATCCTGGGCAGCTGGAGGCTGGGGGGTCAATAAGCATGGGCCTCTTCAGCCTAAGAATACCAGGCTCCAGCTGTCAGCTTTATAATGGCTGGGTATCAAAATTGGGAGGGACTACATACCATTTTTTTAAAATATTTATTTTAATACATTTTTTTAAAAAGCTGTATGCTGTTCTTGTTATTTTGATACACAGCCAATATAAGCACATGGCTGGAGGCTGCAACCTGTAACTGTATGCTTTATCTGTGCTGGGTATCTAATATGGAGGGACTCTATGCAATTTTTTATTTATTTTTACACAACGATATTTCCCCACAGACAGGGTCTATGATTGCAAGAACTCAGATACACTGTCACTCAGGCTGGGGGCACCAATCAGAGACGTCATGACTGCCATTGGTCTGGGGAAGCAGTGAATATGTATGAAGGTAAATGAGTGGCCTCAGAAGTAGAATGAGTGGCCTTGGAAGCAGTTATAGCCACACCGGAGACCGGTAAGTATAGCGCGCTTGCTATATTCTTATTTTCTTTGTGTTTTTCCTTATTTTTTTATTACCCTAGTTGCTGGACCTGGATTGTTTCCCAGAGTTCCCTGAGAACTCCGGGCCCAGATCCGGCGCTTACGTACCTTTGAACTTCTGTAGATCCGGACTTTTACAGTCCAGGTCCGCCCATCATTACTAGACAAAAGTGAGCACTACCATAAGTAGTGCCCATGTGAGTATCCAACAGCTCGTCACATATACCAAGCACCTGAACATGGTAGTGCTCACTAAAAACTACTCATCACTCAACACTACTCATCACTAATAATGACTGAAAGAAAGAAGCAACTTTGTCTGGCAAAATATATTACAAAGTTTTTTATATTCATGCATACTATTGATTTTTTTTTTAAATAACATTAAAATTACAGTAATGCTTTAAATAGTTGCCTTCCTTTATCTGCAAATCAACATAAAATTCAATATCAAAGGCCAACAATTTTTCTTTAATAATTACATTAAGCCAACACAGCCTATTAATCCATTTTTGCTAACACTTTTGATAAATCTCTTTCCATCTCACCTGCACCCTTGAAATACACTGAGGACACTGGGCCGTGAGGGCTACTCACTCCTTTGTGAAAGACGGCCATTTACTATTTTCTTCAGGGCAGCGTCCACCACCCCATTTCCAGTCACCATTGTAGATGTAGTAGATAAACACAGGAAACTGGAGAACTCCTGGCAAAATAATTGTCAATGGTTTATTACATCTTCCACCTTCATTACAGACATGGCCATGTTTATATGGTTCTGCTGCCGTTCTTTCCTGGCATACTCTGGCTTGACCTATCCCGCTATCTGCGACCTAGTCCCTCAGCTGATGTACATCTGGTTCTGCTTCCCCTCTGCTCCTCTCCCTGTGGCTACCTGTGGTTCTCTTACTGCCTCTGTTGGCTTCTAGTCACTCGACTTCCTTAGGCTCGTCCCTAGGTACTCTTGCACTGGACGTCTGTCTAATTCCTTGACTCTTCTAAGTCCAACTTGAGGTGAGTAGTAGGCTCCGGTCCCTTGGAGGATACCTCCAGTTTCCCTGAATTACCTAAGTTACATGGTCACATTTTTACTCCAGGAACCCCACTGCAGTAATGGCCCCTACAAGGCCCATCTCTCTAACCAACCCCCTGGACATCTGTCACTCACTCACCTTTGCTCTAAGCTCCCTCTGTAACTAGGAAGTGATTATTTGCTCAACACTGGTTCCACCTCGCCAGTGAGCTGACCCTGTTACTAATAAAATCTATCTCCATAACATTACTATGCTTTACAATACTTCTTATGAATGACATCCTAAACCTTTCCTTCACACTGCATCCTACTTAACATGCTCCATTTTGCTATATTGGACTAACACATTGTTAACACATTTACAGCACATAAAACATTGTTTACAATATACTGTGCATTACCAGGTCTCTTCGCAGTTTCAGCTCTGCTTGATCACAGCACTGCACCTGTCCAGCTACACTACATTTTATCACTTAACATCAAACTCTTCTTTAATTACACAGGGTACAACATACCATGGAAGGAGCTGGGGTAATAGTGTCCACCTCTTTCACCATTATTGGAAAGTTGTTTGAGTCTCCTCTGCAGATGCTCCACCATGTCTAAGGATTGTTGTGTTCTAACATTACATGCAGCAAAGTAATTTGGAGTGCTGTTAGATCAAAATCCTCAGCTCTGTAGGGCTGACATTGCAGGGTCCAAGATGTCACATAGTGTCTGTGTGTGCAGGGACTTGGTTTTCACTCACCTCTCACGTGTATATGGGCTGCACACAGAATTACAGAGCAGCCAGACAAATGAGAGAGAGAGATGAAGTCACACACACACTGACATTGTCTGTGCATTGTGTGTGAACATGCTCGCCACAGACTGTCAATGTGTGCATACTCCTATCTGGATCTCCTGTCAGTGACTGGCTGTGTGTCTGGAATACTGACATTGTGCGGATTCTTGTTATCCTCTTTTGTCAATATCATTCTTTTGTTGCTGTCGCTACACACAGGAGAGAGCAATGTGAACTCAAACACCGCGCACACGTACACTGTTTTTCTTCTTGGCCCCTGTAGTGTCAGTGTGTCCAGTACCTATGATTTAGATTATGTAGCACTTGGATGACAGTGTTGTCAATTACCAGGAGGGGAGGGGCAGAAGTTGGTAATTAAGGGGGTAGAAGAGTGCAACGAACAATTGGCCATGACAAAGGTGCACTGACGCCCTCTCATTTACATTTGTAATAAAACTGTTTTGGTATACAATAAATTTACTAAAATCTACAATAACAGTATGATTTCTTTTATATGAATGTCTAACTAGTTCATGTTCACTTTTGGGGTTCACAAACTGCCTTTAAGCACATTTTGGCTATGTTCACACACTGCGTTTTTTTGATGCTGCGTTTTAGTGCGTTTATTAGCGCTAAAAATGCACAGAAACGCAGCGCCTTTAAAAAACGCATGAAAAAATGCATGCATTTTTACCGGGTTTTGGTGCATTTTTGGCTGCGATTTGCTGTGTTTTTGCTCACTGCGTTTTTCTGCGGTTTTTTTTATCAGTGAACATTGCCATTAAAGATTGTTGAAAGAAAAAAAAAAAGGTCTGATGTAATTTCCTTCTTCCATATGTTCTTCATTCTCTACTAGTGTATGCAGGAGAGCAGACAGCTGCAGAACTACAAGGCTCAGCATGCTGCATCCAGGACTGTATGCTGAAGGGAGAGTCAGGGGGAGCAGACCTACAAGGCTCAGCATACTCCATCCACTAGTGGATGCAGGAGAGCAGACAGCAGCTGCAGAACTACAAGGCTCAGCATCCTCCATGCAATAGTGTATGCAGGAGAGCAGATAGCAGCTGTCGAACTACAAGGCTCAGCATCCTCCTTCCAGGACTGTATGCAGCATTTCTTTACTGCCCCACACAAAAAAAATGACGTGGGCTTCGCCATATTTTTGTATGCTAGCCGGGTACAGCAGGCAGGTATGGGCTGCCCCCAACCCCCAGCTGCCTATTTGTACCCGGCTGGGAACCAAAAATATAATGAAGCCCTTTTTTTTTAATTATTTCATTAATTTCATGAAATAATTAAAAAGAAAAAATGACGTGGGCTTCGCCTAATTTTTGTGTTTAGCCAGGTACAACTAGGCAGCTGGGGATTGGAATCCGCAATGCAGGGTGCTCAAGCTTTCTGGGCACCCCCGCTGCAAATTGCAGTCCGCAGGCACCCCAGAAAATGGCACTTTCATAGAAGCGCCATCTTCTGGCGCTGTATCCAACTCTTCCAGCTGCCCTGATGCCGGGTGGCTCGCTGGGTAATAATGGGGTTAGGGCTAGCTGTGTATTATCAGCTGGCCCTAAGCCCGAAATTCATGGTTTCAAACCAATATTAGACATGGCCACCATGAATTATTAGTAAAGATAAAAAAAACACAACACACAGAAAAATATTTTTAATAGAAATAAAACACAACACAATTAGTGACTCCATCTTTATTGAAATAAAGAACCCCCCTCCGCAGTAATCCTGGGTCAAGGGTCCCGCGCCGTCCAATCCGGATCCAATATCATCTGATCGGTTTGCTGGAAGGCAAAGCGATCAGATGATGAGTCAGGTTCAAGGCCTGAATCACATGAGACAGCAGCTGATTGTATAAACGGCTTTTATACAATCAGCTAATGTATCAGTGCAAAAAAAAACAAAAAAAAAACACCTTTGTGCAGTGTCGGACTGGCTACCGGAGGAATCTCCAGTAATGTCAGGCCTGGATTCAGGTACCTGCACTGCACTCCGGAGCACTCACCTGAGCTCTGGCGTGCAGCCTGGACTTTACAGCGAGCGCCGAGTGACTGATTCCCCGGCACTTGCGATTCAGTTCATGACAGCTGCAGACATCCCGGGCTAATCTCCGGTGCTCTCACCTGAACTCTGGAGAGCACCCCGGCCTGTCTGCAGCTGTCATGAACTGACTGCAAGCGCCGGGGAATCAGTCCCTCGGCGGTAAAATCCGGCATCACCGCGAGACTTACGATCAGCTGATGCGTCAGGTGACCACATCAGGTGATCACCGCCAGGTCCTCACGGCCAGGTCATGCAGCTATCGGACATGCCTGGGAGCTGGCACACAGCCGGAGCGGGGGTGGCAGGACCGGGAGAGGAGCTGGGAGCGGACATGGCACTGGGAGCCTGCAGACAGGTGAGTATGACATTTTTCTACTGTTCACTTTTGATTTATCAGCCGCTTCCACCTCCTGCACGGTAGTGGACATGGCACCGGGCGGGAAATGGAAGCAGTGGTGGCAGTAACGGGAGGATTCACGCTTCTGTGTTTACTGACAGAAGGAATCCTCTTCCTGTACATGTCACTTTACTACCCACCCCTTGCATTTATAGCTCCGTTTTTAGTAATAAAAATGCACTAAAATGCAGCTATATTTGCAATTTGCTGTTTTCATTGCATTTTTGAACATCTCATTGAACTCAATGGGTGGAAAACGCAGTGAAAAACGCAAAAATAATTGACATGCTACGTTTTTGTGGGCACCACAAAAACGCAGCTAAAAAAAAACGCTGTGTGCAGACAGCAAAAATGAAAACTCATAGATTTTGCTGGGGAAGCAAAGTCATGCAGTTTTCTGAGCAAAAACGCACCTGAAAAACGCGCAAAAACGCCGCGAAAAACGCACTGTGTGAACTTACCCTTTAGCTGCCAATGTGAGGAGTTTTTCTTCCTTAGGCTATGTGCGCACACTGCGTCTTTTTGACGCTGCGTTTTTGTGCGTTTTTGGCCGCTAAAAACGCACAAAAACGCACCTGCGTTGAAAAAAACGCATCAAAAAACGCATGCACATTTGATGAGTTTTTGGCTGCGTTTTGCTGCGTTTTTGATCTCTGCGTTTTGCTGCGTTTTTCAAATGCTTTGCATGGGCGGAAAACGCAGAAAAACGCAGGAAAGAACTGACATGTCCATTTTTTTTTTTTTAACTCAAAAACGCAGGTAAAAAAAACAGATGTGTGCGGACAGCAAAAATGAAAACTCATAGACTTTGCTGGGGAAGCAAAGTCCTGCAGTTTTGAGGCCAAAAACGCACCCGAAAAACGCGCAAAAACGCCGCGAAAAACGCACTGTGTGCACATAGCCTTACGGTGCAGACTGTTTTGTCCATCATGGTACTTTAAACTCAGCTGCATTGCTGTGCTTATCTCTTAATGATAAGGCCATTGAACTGTTCAACCATCCCTGCAAGATAACTTGTTAGTACTGTATATCTGCCTTCATTTTATGTCTCTATGTTTCTCATTAAAAGAGATTTGAGGTTGAATAACATGTACATTTTTCATAGAAACAGATTTATAGTTCCTCCTGACATGGCATTGGGAACACTGTGTACTGACACCGGAAATCAATGTGCCTGTATTACACATCTATGCTCAGATCAGTGTAGTAGAACAGCGCTGCAGAATATAAATTGCTAGGAAGATGAGAGAGAGAGCAGTGTTACTTGGTTACAATTCCTTGGGCTATTGGAATTTCTATCTGGTTGCTATTTTATTGCTTTTTTGCTGACATATTATGAGTGGCCACTTCATCAGTTGTTAATGTACTGCTCGACATTGGTCAGGATGAACTAGTATTTTCTGGGTGTAAACATATTCAGCTTTCTTGAACTGGACTAATATGAATGCTATTTTTCAGCTACCCAAAGAATATTTCATACCTCTTGAAATGGAGAATAATGGAATATCTATCAGCTCACATTTTTGCAAATTAATCAGTCCAACTTTACGGCATGGGAATTGCAGATTTTAGTGGAATTTTCAACTGGAAAGAAATGTATTTTGAAGGTGAAGAGTGAATGGGACTCTTCCTTAAAAAACTAATAAAATCTGAGTACAAGCACAGACGAGTAATGATTACATAGGGTTTCATGTCTGTTGTCATGCTCATTAAACACAAACTTGGGCGCACCTGCAGAAAAGATTTAAAAGGGTTGTCCACTTCTTTTACACTGATGACCTATCCTTAGGATAGGTCATCAATGTCTGATTGGTCGGGGTCCAACACCCCACACCCCATCGATCCGCTGTTCCCGGTGGAGCAGTTAGATGGAAATGATCCGTTCTGAAGCTGCCCTATCTTCTGATAGTAGAGAGTAGTAGAGAAGGGTTTCACAGCCGCGCCAATGACCACCGGATCATGTAAGCTTAAGATTAATGCTGCTTTATTTCATGCATAGGTCATGTCAACGCATTTTAGGAGACACAGCTCCCTTCCTCAGGACAAACCAGTAAAGAACATCAAAGAGATTTGATGTTCTTTACTGGTTTGTCCTGAGGAAGGGAGCTGCGTCTCCTGAAACGCGTTGACATGACCTATGCATGAAATAAAGCAGCATTAATCTTAAGCTTACATGATCCAGTGGTCATTGTCGCGGCTGTGAAACCCTTCTCTACTACTCTGTTATCTGCCTTATGGGGACCGCTGCCGTGACTGGAGTTACATGCTAATATAGGAGTTGTGACTTTCACAACCCCCTTTGGTGAGTAGTTTTGCTCATTTTCTCACCCTGTATATATTGGGGTAAGACCCAATTGCACTTCTTTTTCCACAGTATTTACTCTATCTTCTGATAGTGGCTGAGGCAAGGTATTGCACATCCACTTCCTATTAATTTGAATGTCATCTATCGGTTGATGGGCCAGCTCCAGAACTGAACATTTCCTGTTGCCTTATGTTGCTGTTTGCACTGAGAACAGCAGATCGGTGGAGGTGTGGGAAGTCGGACCCCGGCAGATCAGACATTGATGATTTATCATTATATGTAACCACAAATGATAAATTAAGCTGTGGTTCTCCACTCCATACATTGTGCCATGCCGTACATGGCTTTCACTCGATCTTTCAAGAAGCAGTTATCAGCATATTTGTAGGAGGGCACTGTGATGAACCCCTATCAATCCTGCACTGATGACCTATTCAGTGGATAGGTCATCAACATGTTAGTCCTGGACAACCCTAATCATTTGTTTCATAAAAAAGACAAAATAGGCAAACAGAAAAACACAACTAGAATGCTGTAATTACCCCCTTTCTTGTTTTTCAAATATCTACTAATTCTTACAGATGTCCAATGTGAAGGCTTTATATTTCATGCTAAAATTTCTATTTTATAGGTAGAATTTATTGTGCAGTTACAGATTAAATTTGCCATGGGACTATTTTTTATGTTGTACTTGATAGCCAAAATTAGACCGTATAGAAAATTCCTTTATGTGCAATGAAAATTGGGTAAATTTAAATTAAATATGGATGAAGAGTTAAACACTATTTACTGCTATTGTGTGGGACAACAACACATGTAATGATTCTCTTGTTAACACTTTGATTTGACTACTGTAAATCTCTGTACTATAAGATGGATTTTAATTAGAGGATTTAATTTCCACAGTTTGCAGCGTCATTAACACTTCTTGCTAAATGTCCCTTTCTATTGATGCTGTGCAGCAGCCTTGCTGTGCATCCTAATTTGCATCCTTCTCACCAGTGAAAGCTTTCTATTTAAAAGCAATATTGGAAATTGTAAAAAAAATAAAAAAAAATGTGTTTTGCTTTTGTATCAAGCTCTGTTGAAATTCGAATTGCTTTAGTTATCCAAATTCCAATTGTGTATACATGGATCAATGGGTATGCTATTGTAACATATCCTTACAAAGTGTAACATTGAGGGAACAATATTTTTAGAAAGTAAGTATATATATATATATATATATATATATATATATATATATATATATACAGTACAGACCAAAAGTTTGGACACACCTTCTCATTCAAAGAGTTTTCTTTATTTTCAGGACTCTGAAAATTGTAGATTCACATTGAAGGCATCAAAACTATGAATTAAAACATGTGAAATGAAATACTTAATTACTACTTTGCCCACTCTTGGCATTCTCTTGATGAGCTTCAAGAGGTAGTCACCGGAAATGGTTTTCCAACAGTCTTGAAGGAGTTCCCAGAGATGCTTAGCACTTGTTGGCCCTTTTGCCTTCACTCTGCGATCCAGCTCACCCCAAACCATCTCGATTGGGTTCAGGTCTGGTGACTATGGAGACCAGGTCATCTGGCGTAGCACCCCATCACTTTCCTTCTTGATCAAATAGTCCTTACACAGCCTGGAGGTGTGTTTGGGGTCATTGGCCTGTTGAAAAATAAATGATGGTCCAACTAAACGCAAACCTGATAGAATAGCACGCCGCTGCAAGATGCTGTGATAGGCATGCTGGTTCTGTATGCCTTCAATTTTTAATAAATCACCAACAGCGTCACCAGCAAAGCACCCCCACCATCACACCTCCTCCATGCTTCACGGTGGGAACCAGCCATGTAGAGTCCATCCGTTCACCTTTTCTACAAAGACGCGGTGGTTGGATCCAAAGATCTCAAATTTGGACACATCTGACCAAGGCACAGATATCCACTGGTCTAATGTCCATTCCTTGTGTTCTTTAGCCCAAACAAGTCTCTTCTGCTTGTTGCCTGTCCTTAGCAGTGGTTTCCTAGCAGCTATTTTACTATGAAGGCCTGCTGCTTTTAACAGTTGTTCTAGAGATGAGAAGGTATGTCCAAACTTTTGGTCTGTACTGTATATATATATATATATATATATATATATTATATTTTATATATATATATATATATATATATAGATAGATAGATAGAGTATATTGTATCTATTTTATATTTTTTTAGTGTAAGCTGTTTTTTGATAGAGGTAGTTGCATCTTAGACATTAGTGGTACATCTGTCTTTAAAATGTGAATTACCAGACTCCATTCCAGCACGTGAGGAGGCTGTTGGTTATATTGTGCAAATCCCTTATACAAAAACACTGAGCAGGTTGAACAATCACCACTCCATTCCATCTGCAGCCATGCTGACCAGTCAAAGACAGAGCCTTTTAGAATAGGGGTAGTGGGCCCCAAAGGTAGGTATGTCAACTATGTCATCAATATATGTCAACTATGTCATTGATATGAAAATCCTTTTAATTTCAATTTATCAATGCGTATGGAATATGGATGCTCAAATACCCCACGTAGTCTATGCTGTAAGCTGTTTTTTCAAAAAAAGGCCTTATTTTTCCACTTTTCCTCCCAAATATATGTTATTGCTGTTGCATTTTTTCTGTTGTTATCTCAACTCTGTGTTTTGTGATTATGTACCCTACAAATTCTGTTAGCTAACCATTGTAAATGGCTGTAAACTCCCTGTCATTAGGAGTAAGGCTTATCCCCTTAGGCTAGGTTCACACACTGCGGTTTTTTTGACGCTGCGTTTTTGTGCATTTTTTGCAGCAAAAAACGCACAAAAATGCACCCGCGTCAAAAAAACGCGGCAATAAACGCACGCGTTTTTGCCGCAATTTGGTGCGTTTTTTGCTGCGTTTTACTGCGTTTTTGCTCACTGTGTCTTTATGCGTTTTTTATCAGTGAACCAAAAAAAAAAGGTCTGATGTCATTTCCTTCTTCAATATGTTTTCATTCTCCACTAGTGTATGCAGGAGAGCAGACAGCTGCAGAACTACAAGGGTCAGCATACTCCATCCAATAGTGTATGCAGGAGAGCAGACAGCAGCTGCAGAACTATAAGGCTCGGCATGCTCCATCCAGGACTGTATGCTGGAGGGAGAGTCAGGGGGAGCAGACCTACAAGGCTCAGCATCCTCCATCCAATAGTGTATGCAGGAGAGCAGACAGCAGCTGTCGAACTACAAGGCTCAGCATCCTCCATCCAATAGTGTATGCAGGAGAGCAGACAGCAGTTGTCGAACTACAAGGCTCAGCATCCTCCATCCAATAGTGTATGCAGGAGAGCAGACAGCAGCTGTCGAACTACAAGGCTCAGCATCCTCCTTCCAGGACTGTATGCAGGATTTCTTTGCCTCCCAAAACAAAAAAATGACGTGGGCTTCGCCATATTTTTGTATGCTGTATGTATGTACCCCCAGCTGCCTATTTGTACCCGGCTGGGAACCAAAAATATAGAGAAGCCCTTTTTTTGTAATTATTTCATGAATTTCATGAAATAATTAAAAAAAAAATGACGTGAGCTTCGCCTAAGTTTTGTGTCCAGCCGGGTACAACTAGGCAGCTGGGGATTGGAATCCACAGTGCAGGGTGCCCATGCTTTCTCGGCACCCCCGCTGTGAATTGCAGTCCGCAGCCACCCCAGAAAATGGCGCTTTCATAGAAGCGCCATCTTCTGGCGCTGTATCCAACTCTTACAGCTGCCCTGATGCCGGGTGGCTCACTGAGTAATAATGGGGTTAGGGCTAGCTGTATATTATCAGCTGGCCCTAAGCCCGAAATTCATGGTGTCATGCCAATATTAGGCATGGCCACCATGAATTTCTAGTAAAGATAAAAAAAAACACAACACACAGAAAAATATTTTTATTAGAAATAAAACACAGCACAATTAGTGACTCCATCTTTATTGAAATAAAGAACCCCCCTCCGCAGTAATCCTGGGTCAAGGGTCCCACGCCGTCCAATCCGGATCCAATATCATCTGATCGGTTTGCTGGAAGGCAAAGCAATCAGATGATGTGTCAGGTTCAAGTGCCTGAATCACATCACACATCAGCTGATTGTATAAAAGCCGTTTATACAATCAGCAGATGCATCGGTGCAAAAAAAAAAAATACTCACTTATGTATTGATTACCGGCAGCTCCTGGAGCGGAGTTTGATCCCGTCCGATTGCTGCAGGAGCTGCCGGTAATCAGGGATGAAGTCTCCTGACGTATCCGCTTAGGTTAAACCGGCCGGGCGCCTGCGTCACCCCGAGACTTACGATCAGCTGACGCGTCAGGTGACTGCATCAGGTGATCCATCGCCAGGTCCTGCATCCTGCAGGCATACGTACCCGGGGAGACTGCACACACCCGGAGCTGCGGTATCGGGAGGAGGAGCTGGGAGCGGGCATGGCACCGATAGTCTGCTGACAGGTGAGTATGACATTTTTTTTTCTACTGTTCACTTTTGTTTTCGCAGCCGCTTCCACCTCCTGCCCATACATGACGCCGCACGGCAGCATGCATGCGCAGGACAGGAGGTGGAAGCGGCGGTGACGGTACCGGGAGGATTCACGCTTCTGTGTTTACTGACAGAAGGAATCCTCTTCCTGTACATGTCACTTTACTACCCACCTCCTGCGTTTATAGCTGCGTTTTTGGTCTTAGAAACGCACCAAAATGCACCTATTTGCGTTTCTCATTCCGTCTTTCAACATCCCATTGCACTCAATTGAGGAAAAGCGCAGTGAAAAATGCGGGAATAATTGACATGCTGCGTTTTTGTGGCACCACAAAAACGCAGCTGAAAAAAAACGCTGTGTGCAGACAGCAAAAATGAAAACTCATAGACTTTGCTGGGGAAGCAAAGTCATGCAGTTTTCTGAGCAAAAACGCACCCGAAAACTGCGCAAAAAACGCCGCGAAAAACGCACTGTGTGAACTTACCCTTAGAAGGTTATTCCTATCGCCAAGATCCTATCCCAATATGTAGTAGGTGTAATAATAATAATAATAATAATAATAATAATAATAATAGCAAATAACTCCAATTAGAAATGTAGTATAGTTCTACTGAAATAGCCATGTCTCTTACTTAATGTGCAGGTCATTGCGGCTTTGGTTTCCAAACTTACCTCCACTCATATAGTAACAGTTAGTTTGATAGTTGCTCATCGTCGTAATCATGGATACCTAAGCTGCAATGCCCTGCACATGTGGTAATAGAAATGCCTATATCAGGAGAATAATACTACAGTTCTAATTGGAGGTATTTGCTAAAGGTATCAATATTACACCTAATACATTTTGTGTGATAGGACCTTGGACCCCGTTAAGGATTGAGTAATTTTTCATTTTTGCACTTTCGTTTTTTCCTTCCCAAATTGCAAAAGCCATCACTTTTATATTTTTCCACTGACAAAGCCAAGTTAGGGCTTCGTTTTTTTGTGCGATGAGTTGTAGTTTTGAATTACACCCTCTGCTTATCATATAAGATAATGCTAGGCATTAAAATCCATGTGTGGCAAAATAGAGTAAAACGGAAATTCTGCAGACTTGGCATTCTGATGGTTCAGGTCAGTACAATTACATACATACTAATCATGTATAGTTTTGTTTTATTTGAAGTGGTAAAAATAATTCTGAAACTTTGAAAAACAAAAATCTTGCTTGGGTCATGAATTTCCGAGAGCTGCAACGTTTTACATTTTTGGGATCTTGGGCTGTAAAGGGCTTGTTTTTGCATGTTTTGATGTTTTTATTTATTTTATTTTGGGATATATATAGCATAATGTTTTGATTTCCTGTTATTACATTTTCTTCTTTTGTTGCTTAGGCTGAAAAACAGCAATTCTGTCATTTTGATTTTTTTCCGCTAAGCTGTTTACCTATCGTATTAATTTATTTTACATTTTTATAAATCGAACATTTTTGATAGAGATACCAGATAAGTTTATTTTTATAATTGTTTTATTTTCAATTGAATAAAAAGGGGGTGATTTAAACTTTTATGAGGTTTAATTTTTTTGTATTTTTTACAATTTTTTATTGTGTTTACTAGTCCCCTTAGGGGATTTGAAGCTTTGATTGATCAATAGTTTGTGCTATCCAGGATTGTCAATGCACGCCGTGGTCATCAGCTGACCCCTGTCTCTCAGCACAACCAATCAGCGCTTCATGATCATGTAACATGCCCCCTGCCAACATGTTAATCTCACTTCAGAGATTGACATCAGAATTTAGCTGGTTAACAGCCATGGGCGGATCTCCATTTCACCCATAGCTGTTACAAGCACATGTCGGCTAATCAGATCAGCTAACCTGTGCAGGGAAATATGCGGACTTGCATCAAAGGCAGGGAGATAACCTATGATGGACATAGTGCTTCATGGTTCTTTAAGGGGTTAGTAGATGTTAGTTGGCAGAAGGAGTTGTAAGTCACTGGGAATACTGTACTAGCAGCCTAATTGATGTGACAATGAGCATTGTGATGCTGAGATACTGTGCCCAATGTTAGCATGCAGAATGAGTAAGTAAAAGAAAGAGTGTTGGCATCAATTCTTCAAGTATGTGCGTGGTGTAATGCGTATGATATTCAGTGGGACGTCTTGAGTCCTGCTGTTGAGGAGCAAGGAGGTAGGCTAAGATATATCTGTTAGTATAGGTGAACCTTAGTAAAGCTGTGAGCAGTGTAGGTCCAGAGTAGCAGCCTTCAGTAGGCCAGTTCATGGTAGCAGAGGGACTTGTGGACAGGGTTGCCAACTTTACTGTTTATTGTTTCTGGACAGCTTATCAAAAAATTATTAATTTCTACGCTCCATAATTTTGATATAAAAATACCAGTTGCATTCACTTGAAACTGTAAAATAATGATAAATACAGTCAAAACCATCTGTATAAGGTTCTTCAACTTCAAAAAAATGATGGACACCTTATATTTTTTTTACCCACAGGGCAAAAAAGAATGCCCTATTTTATGGACTGCCCTGGAATTTTTGGATAGATGGCAACCATGCTTGTAGATCCAGGTAAACAGTACACAGTTTACTATGGAAGCATCTCTGAGAGAAGCTATAGTGCTTGTGAGTTTGATGGAGATCAAAACTACTTACCTCTTTGCTGATCGTTGACCAGTCGTTCTAATCCCGATTATCGCTGCTGTTGCAGGACTCAGGTTGTTCGTCGTTCCTGCGGCAGCACACATCGCAGGAACGAGGAACATCACCGTACCTGCGGCTGCCCGCAATGAGGAAGGAAAGAGGTGGGCAGGATGTTCGGCCCGCTCATATCCGCCCCTCCACATCTATTGGGCGGCCGCTTAGTGATGCCACTGTGGCGCCAAACGAACCACCCCCTTAGAAAAGACGCAGTTCGCCGGCCACAGCGACGTCACAAGGCAGGTAAGTATAGTGTGACGGGTCCTAGCGATGTTGTGCGCCACGGGCAGAGATTTGCCCGTGACACACAACCGACAGGGGCGGGTGCTCTCACCAGCGACATCGCTAGCGATGTCGCTGTGTGCAAAGCCCGCTATAGACTAAATTATTACCTTTTTACCCTACTCCTACCAATGGTTACCAAGCTGCCTCATTTGAAAGAATATGAATAGCAATGAGTAACTCAATTTTTAAGCCAAATGCATCTGTGCTGTTTACTTTCATCTGTGTACAAGTGGTTCTCTTTGACAGACATTGTCCCTACAGAAACAACTTGGAATATAACAAAATGAACCACTTTATGGTCAGGTATCATAATCTGATAGTGCTAAATGATGGGCATTTTTAAATGCATAGTTGATGGCACAGGCTCAGAAGAGGACTGCACCTAGGATAATTTAAGAATTTTGAACATTATAAAAATTAAATATTTGGGAATGTAGTAAAATAACTCAATTGTGTTGCTTTGGACTGAAGCTGTAGCTAAATAGTTAAAATCCCTCAGTAGCAATACAAAAAGTCACAATGTAGCCTAGACCTAATTTTATAGATACACAAAAAGGTGAAGCAAGCTTATAGCACCACTCATGTCTTTGGATTTTTAAATTTTGCTGCTGGAGTGGTGCCTTCTTCAACTTCTATTGCCGCCACCCTCATTCAGTCTCTGTGATTTGTGACCTGCTGTCAACTCCTGTGTTTCATGGAGCGTGCCGGAGGTTACTATGAGATCCTGGTTCTGGTCTTGTACTGGCTCTCAGACTTGCATTGAGTGCTTGTGGTGTAAGTTCTAATTTCCAACTATTCAGAAGTTGCTGTCACAAAAGTGGCATCAGTAAAAGATGACGATTAGGGATGATCGAATACCTCAAATTTTCCAATTTGCGAATATTTGCCGAATAGGTCGCCGCTATTTGACTATTCACGAATATTCGGTTTGCAATGTAAGTCTATGGGAAACACGAATAACAACTATTCGGAACTATTCAGGCTTCCCATAGACTTACATTGCGCATCGAATATTTGCATAAAGGCGACCTATTCGTCGGATATTCGCGAAGCCAAATATTTGAGGTATTCGATCATCCCTAGTTATAAACATAGAAAACAGTTTATTTTAATAAACATAAAGATACATTAAAACATTCCAAAATCCTATATAAAAATCACAAAGATATTTTACCTTTTGTAACCCCCTCTTCACAAACCCTCCAGTACCTCACGGAATAACAGTGCTGACATTTTAAATCTGGACTTCACTATAGAGCAGCGATGTTCCATGTCAATTAGAAACAGTGACCTGGTTTTACTGCTCTGTGTGTGTGAGGATAAACCAGAGAAGCAAGTGTTGAGTACTTGACATATTCTGAATCATTGAATGTAGAATCTCGGCTTCCTTTTGTTCCCTATCTCCCTCATTTACTCAGTCACATGAAAACAGTTTGCACTATGAGCTTTTCTTTTCTCCTTTGATGCCAGAGGGTCAAAGCTAGGGGAACCCGCTGCAGAGCCAGTTTCATCTTACTTAGGGGATTATAGCTTGTTAGTGGAAAAGAAGTGTGTGTTCTGACAATGAACTTGTTGCACTTCTTAATAGTAACAGAGTAGAGTACCATGCACGTTTTCTTTCCAAAAGAAGTAAATTTGCAACTTCCTCATATAGCAGAATATACTTGCCTGTTCCTATATAAAATAAAATTACTAAATGGCTATATACAGTAAAAAAAATCTAATGCAGAATTGTATGGTTCTGATGTGTGCAAATGTAGTCATTGTCAAAGACTCCCACAGTATAATAATATATTCCCCTTAGTATATAATAATTTTTGTGACATTATATTATAAGGAAAGTTGTAATTGAATAAGTAAAGAAGCTTTGCAACTGCTGCAAAATGGTATCCTTAAAAACATCAGCTCAGGTTGCAAAAAATAAGCCCAAAAATGAAAAAGTTAGGGGTTACGGAAAATAGCCACAAAAGTCCCCCCAAATATTTTTACAGATTTCCAAATTTGTTTTCACCACGTAAATAAAAAAGTAACTATGCATGTGTGGTGGCTGTGTGTTTGTACTGACCTAAAGATCATATTTCTGGAGGAAATGGGCAGCAGCCAGAGTGGGGCGATCTCGTGTATCCCTCATTAAAGGGAAATGAATAGTCACTGCTCCCCACATCCATAATTATTATTATTATTTAGTATTATAGCGCCATTTATTCCATGGTGCTTTACAAGTGAAAGAGGGTATACATACAACAATCATTAACAATACAAAACAGACTAGTATAGGAGGAGAGAGGACCCTGCCCGCGAGGGCTCACAGTCTACAGGGAATGGGTGATGGTACAATAGGTGAGGACAGAGCTGGTTGCGCAGTGGTGTACTGGACTGAGGGTTATTGTAGGTTGTAGGCTTGTTGGAAGAGATGGGTCTTCAGGTTCCTCTTGAAGCTTTCCACGCTAGGGGAGAGTCTTATATGCTGAGGTAGAGCATTCCAGAGTATGGGGGAGGCACGGAAGAAATCTTGTAGGCGATTGTGGGAAGAGGAGATAGGAGAGGAGTAGAGAAGGAGATCTTGTGAGGATCTGAGGTTGCGTAAAGGTAGTTACTGGATCACTAGATCACAGATGTAAGGAAGAGACAAGTTGTGGATGGCTTTGTATGTCATGGTTAATGTTTTGAACTGAAGTTGTTGGGCGATGGGGCGTTTCGGTACTGAGGTCATTCATAGTATATGACTGTGAAGATTTTTACTATCACTGACGCTGAACGGATTCTGGGCGTCAGCAACAGTGAATGTTGATTTTAGATTAACATCTGCTTGGCCAGCAGCTGATGTCGGCGCCTGTGACTGGGAGCACATGGTAGTGACATCATGGGCTGGCCGTCGCTTACATGCCAAAGTCAGTTACCAGCAACAGAAGAGAATGCTGCATGCCAGGGGAGAAAAGGAAAGATGAGTAGAATAGTTTTTCATTAATGTGTTAAAAAAACCTGCCTAACAGGATGGGGTGTTGCAATAAATGCAACAAGCTACAGACTTAAGGCTGCTTTACATGTGTCGATTTCTCGTGCAATTGCATTTGCGATCGCACCCACCCCCATCGTTTGTGCGGCACAGGCAATTTCTTGCCCGTGTCACACAATGCTATAACCCCCCGTCACACGTACTCACCTTCCAAACGACCTCACTGTGGGCGGCGAACATCCACTTCCTGAAGGGGGAGGGATGTTCGGCGTCACAGCGACGTCACACAGTGGCCGGCCAATAGAAGCGGAGGGGCGGAGATGAGCGGGACGTAAACATCCCGCCTACCTCCTTCCTTCAGCATTGCCGGCGGGATGCAGGTAAGCTGCAGTTCATCGTTCCCGGGGTGTCACACGGAGCGATGTGTGCTGCATCGGAAACAATGAACAACTGGATGTTCGATTTTTAGAAAATGAACGACGTGTCAATGATGAACGAGAAGGTGAGTATTTCTGCTCATTCACCGTTGCATGTAGCTGTCACAAGCTATAATATCACTAACGATGCCGGATGTGCGTCACTTACGAAGTGACCCCGCCGACATCTATTTAGATATATCGTAGTGTGTAAAGCCCGCTTTATTTGTTGGAGGAGTTATATTGCAGTGTCAGTACATGGTACTGTTCTATCTGTTGATGCTTAATAATATGTAATGTATGATATCTGTTTCTTGTTTTGAACTGCTCTCTGGTATAACTGCCATCTTAGGATAAGTTTCATTTTTTTAGTTGATATGTACTGTTTCTGTATATCTCAAGTAAACCCTGTTTTCTCCCGCAAAATGTCTGATTGCTGTTACTTCTGCTGAAGTCAAACAAGTCTGCAATATGGGGATGCCAGGTAGAGGCCTAGGATTCTCCCAATAAGAATGCCAGCAGAGATTCCCTTATAACAGTGCTTAATGACCCTATTTTTTTATTCAAATTGTTTTTCATATTTTTCGCCTCTAAAACCTACGTGCGTTTTATTGTCTAGTGCGGCTTATAGTCGGAAAAAAACTGTACATAGCAGATGAAAGTGTAGAGAAATCAAGTTTTCAGTGAGAGAAGATCACACAAGCTGTAGATAGGGAGGAAAGTACACATACGACAGTCTACATTGTTATTAGGGATGATCGAATACCTCAAATATTCGGCTTTGCGAATATTTGACGAATAGGTCGCCACTATTCGACTATTTGCGAATATTTGATGCGCAATGTAAGTCTATGGGAAACCCGAATAACAACTATTTGGAACTATTCGGGCTTCCCATAGATTTACATTGCGCATCGAGTATTCGCATAGCGGTGACCTATTCATCGGATATTCACGAAACAGAATATTTGAGGTATTCGATCATCCATAATTGTTATCACACAGTAACCACTAACATTGCAAAAGAAAATGGCATATCAACGGCATATATAGTCTATGAGAAATTAATAAAAAAGCAGAATTAACAATATACATAAGCAAATGAAATAAATTAACGATGGATTAAGGTTATTTAATTAGTAAACAGGAGAATAATATAATTTTTGACTTTTCTTACTTGTTCAATGCACCTAGGGTATATATTTAGCTTGTAGCCATTCTGACCTCTCACACAATGTCATTGTAGATACTTCATTCCTTAGAGATATCATTCAGATACAAATCCTAACAATTTATTTTTCTGGATGATATATTTCACCTCCTTTGTGTTATTATTTATTTTTATAAGAATATGCACTTACAATGGTGAGTATCTTAGCAACAGCACATGATTTGACCATTATCCATGTACTTGGAGGTCATTATATTGTGGCACTGACCTTAGTAGAGGAAGCAGTAAATTGTTATACTTATGGTCCTAGGTAATTTGGCCATCCTATATCTCCCAGTATGTTGAGTCATGCTACAAGCACTCCCATTTATTTATTCAGCACAGAACAATGATCAAAATTCCCTAAAATCCAGTGAGGAAAAAAGCTTTGTCAACAGGAATAAAATATTAAAAGATGACTATCTTAAAAAGTTGCTTGTGTTGCTATCAAAGCTGATAAGTGACAACTACCGATTGAATCATGAGTGATTCAACTAGTAGGTATATATCTGGAAGACTGGGGGGAGGCATACAGCTGTGGGGGGATACAGCACTTGGGTCATACAGCACTAGTGGAGTATACTGGTCTGTGGGAGACATACAGCTCTTGTGGGGTATACAGCACTGGGGGGTTATAAAGCACTGAGGGGCACTGTCTGGCACTGCAGCTTCTCCATTTATCTGTGAGAAGGGAGCACAAAGTGCGCTAGCACTACTCACAGATGAATTTCAATGCATGTGTACACAGTATTTAGCAGTGAATGCTGACTGCAAGTGCGGGATCAAAGGGCCAGCAGTAAGCAAAGTGCAACTACTGGCCCGAGCACTGTGCTCCTCGGAAGTCGGCCCAGGGGCCGCAGAATAGATTTTCGCCTTTCACGCTTGGTATGAGTGAATACCAGATGAACAGCAATAAAAGAGACGAAAACCCTGTTTCTAGGGAAGGTGGAAGATGGTGACCTTTGGTATAACCTACCACTGGCCCCCTGATGTCCCTAGATAGTTTCCGCACATTGATCAGGATACCTAGGTCGTGGCTGACCTTGAAATATGCCCTATGTAGTGACTGGATGAGATGAGCGTTAGTCAGCTCCACTAAGACCTAAACAGCAGTCAGCAAAAACAAACAGTGGGGTGCAAACAGACAACTTATCTGTAAGATGACTTAGGGAGAATAACAGCAACATACAACATATTTCGACAGGAGATTTCAAGCCAACTGCTTGCAATCTGGATGACATAGGAGTAAACTCTATCACCAGGAACAAACCAAGGGGAAATGCAGGTATAAATAGACACAGCGAGTGGGGATAAGGATTTGAAGCTGAACTGCCAAGATATCCGCAGGGTTCAAAAAGGAAAGAGTTAACCCTAACAGGGCAAATAGAAAAATGGAACTCCATTTACACCACAGGAGAAAAAAAGTGAGAAGATCTCCATTGTCGAAGGATAGTTAGCAGGTAAATATATAAACATCAATTTTTATTTCATAAATAGTTAATAAAATGATGTTAATGCAGCATGTTGTACCAACAGACACAGTTAGTGTAGCCATCCTATGCATTTCAGCAGAAGTGCCTTATCCATAAATAAATAAAAGTTGACATTTTTATGCTTACCTGAAGACTGTCCCTGGATGCTGGAGATCTTCTTATCACTGTTCATTTCCTAACCCAGGCCAGGGTGGCTCAGTGCACTGACTGAGAACTCCTATTGGTGCCTGCTGCAGGATGAGCTGATTCTCTTTACTTCTATTTAAAAAGGAAGAAATAATGAAATGTCAAGGAGTAGTTTGTGCAGCCAAACGCAGCGACCATCTGCAGCCAGGTACCACAGGGGTTTCTATCAACTGTGACACACCCGAGACACCTCCCTTGATGATTGTGGATTGGCCCCCTTGTCTGTCCAGAGCCCCGGCATGCCACGTGCTCACGCCAGCTCTGTATGGAAATAACTGTAAATGCAAGTTGCTAATATGTAAGAATATGTTTTAGCAAAGTTTAGCCCATATTAAGTTTCTGTCAAAGAGACTAACATTCATTTTTTTATCATATTTGTCACAATGTTTTCATATCTATAATTTGTTTGCAATTTATTATGAAGTTTACACATAATAGGTCTCGTGTAAAAAAATATCCATTATGAATAATCATCATTTTGTGCTTCCTCAAAGCTATTTTATTCCAGACTTTGTGGCACACATGTAGCACTAATTTGTCCCGATGGTAAATAAATAAATCTTTTTACATTATCCCATGTAACAAGATCTTCAGCTTACTGGAGTAGAAAAAGGTCAAGGATTCTAGTTTTGCGAAGAGATCGTCAACCTGCTCCTAAGTGAGAATGACACAGCGCTCTAGAATCCTTGTATTAATAGATTGTTCCAATTTGTCACATGACTGCCTCTTCTCCGCCCTATTTGCTAAATGAAGCTTATCCTGTGAATCACTCGATGGGTTCCCATTAAACTGTACAGCTTTCCACTTTGAAATTGCAACATAAAACAGGAGATGCCAATTATCATTCAGCAACTGGTTGTAAACAAATTGGCTTTGCCACTAATTACTCAGACAATCTAATAAAGAGATGTTATCACGAGGAAAAAAAATAAAAAAGCATCCCTCCCCAAGATACACAATTAACCGGATTACTTTCAGCAAGCTGGTAAATGTTTGCATTTAATTGTGTCATAATGTGAAATTAGAATGTGTCCTGTTGCCCCCACTGCTTCCCTGCAGACTGAATCTTACTTTCCCTATTGGAAATCTGTGTTGTCTCTGCTGGCTTTCTCTTCCTTTAATTGTTTCCCAGTTTATGTTAGTGCTCTGAAAGTTTGTGTGTTGTACGTGAAGTAAAGTGGGACTCCACAAGTATTTGTACAACCAAGCCTACAACCACAAATCTAAAAATGGCTTAGTGTTAGGGTCCCGTCACACGTAACAACGTTCCAGCAATCCCACCAGCGATCCGACCTGGCAGGGATCGCTACATAGTTGCTGGTGAGCTGTCAATCAGGCAGATCTCCACAGCGATCAGAGCCCAGCCACCAGCGACCCGTGTAATAACGCTGTGTTTGGTAGCCAGGGTACACTTCGGGTAACTATGCAAAGCGCTTTGCATAGTTACCCAATGTGTACCCTGGCTACGTGTGCAGGGAGCCGTCGTCTTGCAGCCTGTAACCGGCATACGCTGGTAACCATGGTAAACAGCGGGTAACTAAGCAAAGTGCTTTGCATAGTTACCCGATGTGTACCATGGTTACCAGCGTACTGCCGCTTACAGGCTGCCAGACACTGGCTCCCTGCACATTCAGATCGTTGGTCTCCCGCCGTCAAACACGCCGATGCGTGCTGAACAGCGGGAGACAAACGAGTAAAAAGTAGTCCTGATCATTTTGTAACGATCAGCAACCTCGCAGCAGGGGCCCGCTCGCTGCTGCTTGTCACACACAGCGATATCGCTGGCGAGGTCACTGATACGTCACAAAACATGTGACGTTTCAGCGATCTCGCTAGCAATCTCGCTGTTTGTGACGGGGGCTTAAGGTTAAGCCAAACAACGCAGGGAGTAGATGCCACTGTATTGTGATTGCTTAGTAATAGGGATGCGCGAGCACTACCATGCTTGGAAGCTCGGTACTCGTTAAGAACAGTTGGATGCTTGTACGAGTTCGACTCGTGTACCGAGTATTATGGAAGTCACTGGGAGAATTGAGCAGTTTTCTGGGAAATCTTCCTGAAAAATGCTCGAATCCCCCATTGACTTCCATTATATTCAGAACAAGAGACAAGCCTGTCCGATAATCCAACTGCTCTTAATGAGTACTGAGCACCCGAGCATGGTAGTGCTCACTCATCACTATTTAGTAAGCAATCATTTGATATTGCAGGTTAGCAGCTTTGTTACCCATATAATCATATAATTACTGAATGAGCACTTTGAAAACCTCAGAGGCTATGGTTAGATATGGCTTTCACCTGTGACCTTGGCACACTTCTTGGCCTTACCTCTAAGGTATGAAAGTCAATTGTACTATAAAACCAACTATATATTTTAAGCTGAACCTGTTCTAGTGAATTTAGCTATCAGGTCCTTCCTTCTGTATGTTCTGATTTCTCCTACAACATAACTAAAGGAGACATATAGGTGACTGATGAGAGTGCTGCTCATGCATACTATTGTCATTGAAAGTTCACAAGTAGGGGTTTCCCTTACGCTGAATCCTATATCATTGTCAACCTTTTCAATGTGCTTTTAAAACATTATCAATGTGGATTTTGGAGTAGGAAACTCTTCAAAATCCTCATAGAAATATACTCTGTGAAATCAGGAGGAGGTCATTTATATACAAATATTTCCAGAAATATTTGGATAGTGACACAAGTTTTGGCATTTTAGCTTTTTACCAAAACATATTCAAGATACAATTACATATTCAATATAGGCTTAAAATACAGATTCTCAGCTTTATTTGGAGAGTATTCACATCCTAATTGGAATAAGGATTTAGGAATTACAGCTCTTAAATATATAGCTGCCTCTTTCCCATGGAAACAAACATAATTAGAGAGTTATCTCAAAAACTCACTAATGCATCATCAATTAATTAGATAAAAGTTCTAGAGCTGATTCCAGGTGTGGCATTTGCATTTTGAAGCTATTCCTGTGAACCCACATCATGCAGTCAAATGAGCTTTCAATAGAAGAAAAACAACCATCATTAGTAGAGTTGAGCGCAGTTCATGGTTCGAGGTTCGCCAATTCGCAGTTTGAGTGATTTTGGGGGCCGTTCTAGACCGAACTAGAACTCGAGCTTTTTGCTAAAGCTCGATAGTTCTAGTTACGTTCGAGAACGGTTCTAGCAGCAAAAAGCCAAGCTAATTACTAGCTGGCTTTCCGCTGTAATAGTGTAAGTCACTCTGTGACTCACACTATTATGAAATTTCAGCGTATAGTGTGCGTTCAGATCACTGCCGCTGCGATCGCCATTTTTTTTTTTTTCTGATGTTCCTTTTCTCCCTAAGTGCACGTGTAGTGGGGCGGGCCAGCATGTCAGCCAATCCTAGACACACACACAGCTAAGTGGACTTTTGCCAGACAAGCAAGAGCATGTGTCATAGGCTGTCCATGTCACATGCCCTTGCATTATAAAAACGGCCATTTTCCCGTCTGGACGCCATTATCTGCCTTCTGCGTCTGGGTGTCAGTCATCGCTGGCGCAGCTCCTGTCTCCGATACTGCTGTGTACGCTCTACACACAGCGCTATATAGAATAGGGATAGAAGTTTCTATCAGTCCTTGTAAGGGCTAATTCCAGCAGGCTCAGAGCCATAGGTGACAGTCAGGTCCGTGGAAAGAGATTTTAACAGCTACAGATAAGAGCGTCTGTGTAGCTAAGCTCAGGGAGTTTCTTGCTGCATTTCATCATTAGGAGGGATATAAAGTGAGGCTTCCTTCCCTGTCCACTGACCCACAACCGGCCACTGTACCCTCCTGCCCTTTGCACACTCAAGCTCATTGTTACTAAGCCATTATACTAGCAAACGCTGAGGAAAGTTAGTGGCATCCTAAAAGTATCAGTTGGACTTCCATTAGTGTCCCACTGGTGCAAATCTATTTGCAGCACCTCTCTATTGCACATTCAAGCTCATTGTTACTAAGCCATTATACTAGCAAACACTGAGGAAATTTAGTGGCATACTAAAAGTGGCAGTTGGACTTCCATTAGTGTCCCACTGGTGCAAATCTATTTGCAGCACCTCTGCATTGCACATTCAAGCTCATTGTTACTAAGCCATAATACTAGCAAACACTGAGGAAATTTAGTGGCATCATAAAAGTGGCAGTTGGACTTCCATTAGTGTCCCACTGGTGCAAATCTATTTGCAGCACCTCGGCATTGCATACTCAAGCTCATTGTTACAAAGCCATTATACTAGTAAACACTGAGGAAAGTTAGTGGCACCCTAAAAGTGGCAGTTGGACTTCCATTAATGTCCCACTGGTGCAAATCTATTTGCAGCACCTCTGCATTGCACACTCAAGCTCATTGTTACAAAGCCATTATACTAGCAAACACTGAGGAAATTTCGTGGCATCCTAAAAGTTGCAGTTGGACTTCCATTAGTGTCCCACTGGTGCAAATCTATTTGCAGCACCTCTGCATTGCACACTCAAGCTCATTGTTACAAAGCCATTATACTAGCAAACACTGAGTAAACTTAGTGGCATCCTAAAAGTGGCAGTTGGACTTCCATTAGTGTCCCACTGGTGCAAATCTATTTGCAGCACCTCTGCATTGCACACTCAAGCTTATGGTTACAAAGCCATTATACTAGCAAACACTGAGGAAATTTAGTGGCATCCTAAAAGTGGCTGTTGGACTTCCATTAGTGTCCCACTGGTGCAAATCTATTTACAGCACCTCTGCATTGCACACTCAAGTTCACTTTTACTAAGCTATTATACTAGCAAACTGTGCTGCCATTTTAAGGGCCATAGTTTCATTGTCCGTGATAGTTATTGTTGTTCATTCTGCTGTCAATAAAGGTAGACCACCGCTGCAATCTACACCACCTCTCAATTTTTCCTACCACATTTTAAGTGGACATTCTTGTCGCTAGCAAAATGAGTGGCAAAATGACAGATGCTGGTGGAAAGGGGAACAGGCGTGTTGGAAAAGGAAAAAAAGTTTGTGTCCGTGGCAAAGCTCCTTTAACATCTGCTGAAGATAGGCCATCTACCCACAAAAGTAAGATGTCTACTACTTTACGTGGACAATCGGATGTGCTCCCTTTTTTATGAACACGAACAACTGGAACAAAGGTAGATGTTGCCCAAAAAAAGAAAATGCTTGAATGAATCTCAAGTGGTCCAACAAGTTCCCTCTCCTCTAACTCAACTACCGCATACAAAAAACACCATTCCTCTGAGTTGTCATCCCAATCAAACTTGCTTTCTCCCAGCTCTCAAGTCTCCATCCGCACTGCACAGTATGTTGGTGGTCAGAGATGGCTGAGTCTGCAGAGCTGTTCAGTCACACTATAGCATGGGAATCAGAGGTCTGCTCCCAAGCTACAGTGAGTACAGACCAGGAAATGGTCTGTAGTGATGCCCAGAACCTTTGTGACTCAGATTCAGGCCGTGAGGAACAACTTTCTGAGCATAATGTTGACCCTTATTCACCAACTGTAACACCTGTTGTTATAGACAATGAGGAACATACTGATGACGATGAGACACAGATACCAGATTGGGATGACAAATTAATAGTGATGAGCGAGCATGCTTGTAACTACTCGGTACTCGCACGAGTATCACTGTACTCGGGCTGCTCGGCGGGTACCGAGTAATTTTGCAATACTCGTGCTTTACTCGTGGTCTTCATCCCTGCATGTTGGCGCTCTTTTGAGAGCCAGCCCTCATGCAGGGATTGGCTGGCAGACCACTGCAATGCCACAGCCCTGTTAGTTGTGGAATTGCAGTGATTGGCCGGCCCGCACAGCGTGACCGAGCCTTTATACCGGCCGGCGCGCTGTGCTCTGTACACAGCCATCTCATATTCCCTGCTTTCCACGCCCACAGGCGCCTATGATTGGTTGCAGTGAGACACGCCCCCACGCTGAGTGACAGGTGTCACACTGCACCCAATCACAGCAGCCGGTGGGCGTGTCTATACTGTGCAGTAAAATAAATAAATAAATAATTAAAAAAACGGCGTGCGGTTCCCCCCAATTTTAATACCAGCCAGATAAAGCCATACAGCTGAAGGCTGGTATTCTCAGGATGGGGAGCCCCACGTTATGGGGAGCCCCCCACCCTAACAATATCAGTCAGCAGCTGGCCAGAATTGCCGCATGCATTATATGCGACAATTCTGGGGCTGTACCCGGCTCTTCCCGATTTACCCTGGTGCGTTGGCAAATCGGGGTAATAAGGAGTTATTGGAAGCCCATAGCTGCCACTAAATCCTAGATTAATCATGTCATGCGTCTATGAGACACCCTCCATGATTAATCTGTAAGTTACAGTAAATAAACACACACACACCAGAAAAAATCCTTTATTAGAAATAAAAAACACACACATATACCCTGGTTCACCACTTTAATCAGCCCGAAAAAGCCCTCCTTGTCCGGCGTAATCCAGGATGATCCAGCGTCGCATCCAGCGCTGCTGCATGGAGGTGACCGGAGCCGCAGCAGACACCGCCGCTCCGGTCACTTCCACACAGCAAATGAACACAGCCGCGCGATCAGCTGCTGTCACTGAGGTTACCCGCTGTCACCGCTGCATCCACCGGTGGCCGCGGGTAACCTCAGTGACAGCAGCTGATCGCGCGGCTGTGTTCATTTGCTGTGTGGAGGTGACCGGAGCGGCTGTGTGTGCTGCGGCTCCGGTCACCTCCATGCAGCAGCGCTGGATGCGACGCTGGATCATCCTGGATTACGCCGGACATGGAGGGCTTTTTCGGGCTGATTAAAGTGGTGAACCAGGGTATATGTGTGTGTTTTTATTTCTAATAAAGGATTTTTTCTGGTGTGTGTGTGTTTATTTACTGTAACTTACAGATTAATCATGGAGGGTGTCTCATAGACGCCTGACATGATTAATCTAGGACTTATTGGCAGCTATGGGCTGCCAATAACTCCTTATTACCCCGATTTGCCAACGCACCAGGGCAAATCGGGAAGAGCCGGGTACAGTCCCAGAACTGTCGCATATAATGTATGCGGCAATTCTGGGCGGCTGTTGGCTGATATTGTTAGGGTGGGGGGCTCCCCATAACGTGGAGCTCCCCATCCTGAGAATACCAGCCTTCAGCCGTATGGCTTTACCTGGCTGGTTTTAAAAATGGGGGGAACCGCACGCCGTTTTTTTTAATTATTTATTAATTTTAATTATTAATTTTAATTATTTATTAAATAATTTAAAAAAACGGCGTGCGGTTCCCCCCATTTTTAAAACCAGCCAGATAAAGCCATACGGCTGAAGGCTGGTATTCTCAGGATGGGGAGCTCCACGTTATGGGGAGCCCCCCACCCTAACAATATCAGCCAACAGCTGCCCAGAATTGCCGCATACATTATATGCGACAGTTCTGGGACTGTACCCGGCTCTTCCCGATTTACCCTGGTGCGTTGGCAAATCGGGGTAATAAGGAGTTAATGGCAGCCCATAGCTGCCACTAAATCCTAGATTAATCATGTCAGGCGTCTCCCCGAGATTCCTTCCATGATTAATCTGTAAATTACAGTTAAAAAACACACACACCCGAAAAATCCTTTATTAGAAATAAAAAACACTAACAAAGTCCCTCATTACCAATTTATTAACCCCGACAAACCCTCCATGTCCGGCGTACTCCACGGACTCCGGCGTCGCGTCCAGCTCTGCTGCATGGAAGTGACAGGAGCTGCAGAAGACACCGCCGCTCCGGTCACCTCCACGCAGCTAATGAAGACAGCCGTGCGATCAGCTGAGCTGTCACTGAGGTTACCCGCTGTCACTGGATCCAGTGACGGCGGGTAACCTCAGTGACAGCTCAGCTGATCGCGCTACTCACCTCATTTGCTGTGTGGAGGTGACCGGAGCGGCTGTGTCTTCTGCAGCTCCGGTCACCTCTATGCAGCAGCGCAGGATGCGACGCTGGAACATCCTGGATGACGCCGGACATGGAGGGCTTTTTGGGGCTGATTAAAGTGGTGAACCAGGGAATGTGTGTGTGTTTTTTATTTCTAATAAAGGATTTTTTCGGGTGTGTGTGTTTATTTACTGTAACTTACAGATTAATCATGGAGGGTGTCTCATAGACGCCTGACATGATTAATCTAGGATTTAGTGGCAGCTATGGGCTGCCATTAACTCCTTATTACCCCGATTTGCCAAAGCACCAGGGCAAATCGGGAAGAGCCGGGTACAGCCCCAGAACTGTCGCATATAATGTATGCGGCAATTCTGGGCGGCTGCTGACTGATATTGTTAGGCTGGGGGGCTCCCCATAACGTGGAGCTCCCCATCCTGAGAATACCAGCCTTCAGCCGTATGGCTTTATCTGGCTGGCATTAAAATGGGGGGGACCGCACGCCGTTTTTTTTTAATTATTTATTAATTTATTTTACTGCACAGTATAGACACGCCCACCGGCTGCTGTGATTGGGTGCAGTGTGACACCTGTCACTCAGCGTGGGGGCGTGTCTCACTGCAACCAATCATAGGCACCGGTGGGCGGGGAAAGCAGGGAATAGGAGATTGTTTAATGAGCGGCCGGCTTTTTCAAAATAGTAAAAGCCGCCGGTCACCTCCACGCAGCTAATGAAGGGAATAGCGCGATCAGCTGCTGTCAGTCAGGTAACTTCCGGCCACCGCTGGATCCAGCGGTGCCGCGATTAACCTCAGTGACAGCAGCTGATCGCTCTACTCACCTCAGTTGGTGCATGGAGCTGACTGGAGCGGCGGTGAGTAGCGCGATCAGCTGAGCTGTCACTGAGGTTACCCGCGGCCACCGCTGCATCCACCGCTGGATCCAGGTAACCTCAGTGACAGCTCAGCTGATCGCGCTACTCATCTCATTAGCTGCGTGGAGGTGACCGGAGCGGCGGTGTCTTCTGCAGCTCCTGTCACTTCCATGCAGCAGAGCTGGACACGACGCTGGAGGACTGTGGAGTACGCCGGACATGGAGGGTTTGTCGGGGTTAATAAATTGGTAATGAGGGACTTTGTTAGTGTTTTTTATTTCTAATAAAGGATTTTTCGGGTGTGTGTGTTTTTTAACTGTAATTTACAGATTAATCATGGAAGGAATCTCGGGGAGACGCCTGACATGATTAATCTAGGATTTAGTGGCAGCTATGGGCTGCCATTAACTCCTTATTACCCCGATTTGCCAACGCACCAGGGTAAATCGGGAAGAGCCGGGTACAGCCCCAGAACTGTCGCATCTAATGTATGCGGCAATTCTGGGCGGCTGCTGACTGATATTGTTAGGGTGGGGGGCTCCCCATAACGTGGAGCTCCCCATCCTGAGAATACCAGCCTTCAGCCGTATGGCTTTATCTGGCTGGTATTAAAATTGGGGGGACCGCATGCCGTTTTTTTTAATTATTTAATTATTTATTTCACTGCACAGTATACACACACCGGCTGCTGTGATTGGTTGCAGTGAGACAGCTGTCACTCAGTGTGGGAGCGTGTCTCACTGCAACCAATCATAGGCGCCGAAAAGCAGGACAGCAGGGAATAGGAGATTGATTAATGAGCGGCCGGCTTTTTCAAAAGAGGAAAAGCCACCGGAGTTTGAACAGCTGTGCAGCGCCGCGGCAGTGATCGGGGAACGGTAAGTAAGAGAGAGGGGGGGGAACTGACCGACAGACTGTGAGAGGGGGACAGACAAGACAGAGAGAGACAGACCGACGGACTGAGGGAGATAGAATAAAAAAAAAAAAATGACCGACATCGCTAGTAAAAAGCACAAAACGTGCGTTTTGGACATCGGAGTGCCACACAAGGTTTTCATGTAAAATCTTTCATGTATTAATCTCAAAAAGTAACATACACCAGCTCTATCTCACTATTGGGTATGTGCCCTTAACATTTCCGCCATGAAAATTCATTTTGGTGTCATTTTGGAAGGTTTTCTGGTGAGTCCGTAAAAATGGCGTAAAACTCGGACAAAATTGTTCACATCTGTGACTTTTGAGTGATAAATGCTTCAAGGGGTCTTCCCCATGCTGATGCCATGTCATTTGAGCACTCTTCTGAGACTTTTGTGACATTTTTAGGGTTTCTCCATGCTGCCGGGGGGTCATTTCACAAAAATACTCGGGTCTCCCATAGGATAACATTGGGCTCGGTGCTCGGGCCGAGTACACGAGTATCTTGGGAGGCTCGGCCCGAGCTTCGAGCACCCGAGCTTTTTAGTACTCGCTCATCACTACAAATTAAATATTCGGTCAGGGCAGGAAGAGGCTCGGTCTGAGGGTGAGGGGAGTGCAAACACAACAATTGATGAGGAAGTTCTAGATCCCACCTACTGTCAACCCACAGTCAGGCACTCGAGGAGGTCAACAGAGGCGATGGAGGAGGATGCAACTGACGACGAAGTTACCTTGCGCCTTCCTGGACAGAGTTGGAGTACTTGTAGCACGTCTACAACTGCATCCTCAGCCACTACTCTGCCTCTGAGCACTAGTCGGGGGGTTTCAGCAGGTCGCATGATCTCTAAGCCTTGCCTAGCCTGGTCCTTTTTTGACCTTGCAAAGGATCGCCCGAATCGTGTGATCTGTAAAATTTGTCGGGAATCTGTTAGTAGAGGAAAAAACCTCAGCAGTTTGACAATTTCTTCCATGAATCGTCACATGAATAAATATCATAGGTCCCGGTGGGAAGCTCACCGTGCTGCAATGCGGCCTAGCGGAGCGAACCATCCACCTCCTGCCCTTTCCAGTGCATCCGCGCGCTCTTCATTTTCTAGGACTGTGGGGACAGCTGTCACACCTGGTTTTCCACGCACAACTTCCACCACTGTAACCACAACAGGCATTTTGCTTCGTAGGTCGTCAGTTGGTTTGGAAGGGTAAACAAGTGCGTGTGTTCAGCTCTCTCAGACATCAATAGCACCAACGTTGGATGAAGGCAACATCATGTCTCCGCCTGCACTTTCCTCACAAACCTGCATTTTTCCAGGGACACCCTACTCACCACCGTCTCCACACAGCAGACAGATCTCTGTCCCTCAGATGTGGACAAATAAAAGGCCATTTCCTGCGACTCATGACAAAGCTAAGAGGTTGACTTTATCCCTCTGTAAGCTCTTGGCTACCGAAATGCTGCCTTTCCGCCTGGTGGATACACAGGATTTTAGAGACCTTATGTCTGTCGCTGTGCCCCAGTACCAGATGCCCAGTCGCCACTACTTCTCTAAGAAAGGTGTGCCTGCGCTACACCAGCATATCGCACACAAAATCACAGCTTCCTTGAGAAACTCTGTGTGTGAACGTGTGCATTTCACTACAGTTACTTGGACCAGTAAGCATGGACAGGGACGTTACATGTCGCTGACTGGGCACTGGGTAACTATGGTGATAGATGGAGAAGGGTCTGCTGCACAAGTCTTGCCGTCCACACGACTTGTGTGTCAATCCTCTGTCTGTCCAAGTTCCTCCACTGCTTCTTCCTCCTCCACCTCATCTGGGTCCTCCACCTCCGTCCCAAGCCTGCCAGGTCAGGCCACCAGCGTTGTAACTGCGCAGAAGGAATCACGCACACCTCATTACTATGCTGGCAGCAGAGCGCAATGGCATCAGGCGGTCTTTGTCTTGAAATGTCTTGGAACTAAGAGTCACACAGCGACTGAGTTGTGGGCAGCTCTGGAGACTGAGTTTGGTAAATGGTTGACTCCCCTCAACCTGCAGCCTGGTAAGGCCGTGTGCGACAATGCTGCCAATCTGGGTGCGGCCCTTCACCTGGGCAAGGTTACACACGTGCCTTGTATGGCTCACGTGTTGAACCTTGTTGTCCAGCAATTTTTAACACACTATCCCGGCCTAGATGGCCTTCTGACCAGGGCACAAAACCTGTCTGCTCACTTCCGCCATTCAACCGCCGCAGCTGAGCGACTTGCATCGCTCCAGAAGTCTTTCGGCCTGCCGGTTCATCGCCTGAAATTCGATGTGGCGACACGCTGGAATTCGACTCTCCACATGTTACAGCGACTGTGGCAGCACGGCCGAGTCCTGGTGCAATACGACAAGACGTATAGCCTGGGCCAACGAGATGCAGAGGTGGGGCAGATCACCCTGATGGAGTGGTCTCAGATTAAGGACCTATGCATCCTTCTGCACAGTTTCGACATGGCGACGAATATGTTTATCGCTGACAATGCCATTATCAGCATGACAATTCCAGTCATTTACATGCTGGAGCACACGCTAAACACTATTCGGATTCAGGGGTGGGACAACAGGAAGGGGAGGAAGTACAGGAGGAGTCATATGCGCAAGGGACAAAAACATCACCAAGGTCCAGACGTTCATCATCACCAAGGCGGCAGGCATGGGACCATGGGGGACAGGGATCAACAAGGGTGCATGGTAGCAGGCAAAATGTTGAGGAAGGTGCAGGAGAACATGAAGAACTGGAGGACGAACTGTCCATGGACATGGAAGACTCAGCGGATGAGGGAGACCTTGGTCAAAATTTCAGTTGAAAGAGGTTGAGGGGAGATGTCAGCGGAAGAAAGAACAGTTAGCACCTCTATGCCACAAACACAGCGCGGACTTGGTCCGCATGGCTGCGCCAGACACATGAGCGCCTTCTTGCTGCACTACCTCCAACATGACCCTCGTATTGTCAAAATTAGAAGTGATGATGAGTACTGGCTTGCCACACTATTAGATCCCCGGTAAAAGTCCAAATTTTGTGACATAATTCCAGCCATAGAAAGGGACGCACATATGCAGGAGTATCAGCAAAAGCTGTTACTCGATCTTAACTCGGCTTTTCCACAAAACACCCGTGGTGCAGGAATGAATCTCCCAGTTGTAACTCGACAAACATGGGACGGTCTCGTCATCTTAAACAGTCTAACCGTACCAACAGCACCATATCTGGTGCTGGTAACAGCAATTTTATTGAGTCTTTTCATAATTTTTTTAGACCATCCTTTGCAAGGCCACCAGAGACAACAAGTCTGACACATAGTCAACGGCTGGAGAGGATGATACAGGAGTATCTCCAAATGAACATCGATGCCATGACTTTGCAACTGGAGCCTTGCTCATTTTGGGCTTCAAATCTTGAAAAATGGCCAGAGCTCTCCACTTACGCCTTGGAGATCTTGTCGTGTCCAGCTGCCAGCGTTGTCTCTAAACGTGTCTTCAGTGCTGCTGGGTGTGTGCTGACAGATAAGTGCACGTGTCTGTCCAGTGAAAATGTGGACAGATTAACGTTCATCAAAATGATCAAGTCATCGATCCACAAGGAACTTACTACTCCTGTGTCATCCTGGGGAGAGTAAATGCTTGTGTATTTTGAATGTTGTTGATGCAAATCTACCTGTGAAGTGTACAACTAGGGCACAAGTGCTGCCACTGATGGGGTGGGTGTCTGTGTGGCCCAATTTTTGGAAAAAAGGGAGACTCCGCTTGGAGTAACCCTTGCTTGCTGTGTTTTTAAAAAGGAGCCAAGATGAACAAGTCATGGTTCAGCAAAGACTTTGCTACCTACCCCGGGGTCATCCTGGGAATGGTTAAGGATGGCGTAATTTTGAATGTTGTTGATGCAAATTTACCTGTAAAGTGTACAACTGGGGCACAAGTGCTGCCACTGATGGGGTGGGTGTCTGTGTGGCCCAATTTTTGGAAAAAAGGGAGACTCCGCTTGGAGTAACCCTTGCTTGCAGTGTTTCTAAAAATGATCCAAGATGAACAGATCTGGGATCAGCAAAGACTTTGCTACCTACCCCGGTGCCATCCTGGGGACAGTTAAGGCTGGCGTATTTTTGAATGTGCTTGATGCAAATCTACCTGTCCAGTTTGCAACTGGGGCACAAGTGCTGCTACTGAAGTGGTGTCTGTGGGGCCCAATTTTTGGAAAAAAGGGAGACTCTGCTTGGAGTCCCCTTGCGGTGTTATACATGATTTTAGAAGGGCATGCCATGCCTATATCTGTGTCTCGTCCTCTTTTTCCTTGTTAAGCTGTTTTTTTTTCGCATGAGAATTTGTTCTTGTCACTTTCTCATGTGTTTGTGTTGTGAGTTGTTTGTCACCTTTTGGACACGTTTGAGGGAGTTTTCTAGGTGTTTTTATGTGTTTGTGATTGCCTCCCATTGTTTCCTATGCGGTTCGAGTGGTTCGCCGAACCAGTTTGCCGAAGCGAACTCGAACGAAACCTCCATTCGGCGAACCGAACTCGAGCCGAACCGCGGCCGGTTCGCTCATCTCTAATCATTAGGCAGAAAAAAAGAGGAAATATATCACAAATGATAGGAGTGGCCAAATGAACAGTTTGAAAAAAAAGAGTATACTGGGGAGCTTGGGAACTCAAAAAGTCCTTTACTTACACGGAAAACAACAGTGGTGGATGATTGCAGAATACATTAAATAGTGAAGAAAACGTCTTCACAACATCTACCCAAGTGAAGAACACTCTCCTGGAAACATGTAAAAGTATCTAAGTCTAACATAAAGCAAAGACTTCATGAGAGGTAAATACAGAGCATTCACCACAAGGAACAAACGAATAATCTGCCTAAAAATAAACGGGCCAGATTATACTTTACCAAAAAAAACATCTAAAGAAACCAGCCCAGTTCTGGAAATGCACTCTTTGGGCAGATGAAACTTTGATAAATCTGTATCAGAATAAATGGAGAAAGAAATTATAGAGAAAACATGATCCAATGCACATCACATCCTTTGTAAAACATGATAGAGACAGTGTGATGGCATGGGCATGCATGGCTTCCAGGGGCAGTTGCTTAATTGTGTTTATTGATGATATGATTGAAGACGGATGAATTCTGAATAGGGATGTATGGACCTAGACTGTAAAAGTCTGGATCCGTACGGGTCAAAAGAACACAAGTACTGATCCCGGGCCCGGAGTTCTCAGGGAACTCTGGGTAATCCGGATCAGGGTAATAAAAAATCAAAGAAAATAAGAATAAAACAAACACTTTGTACTTACCGGCCTTCGTGCAGCTGTACACTGCTTCCACTTACTCTACTTCCGATGCTGCTCATTACCTTCATGCATATGCACTGCTTCCCTGCCCACCATCAGTCCCAGTAGCTCTGATTGGTTGTAGTCAGACAGCTCCCCCACCATGTGTGACAGCGTGACCTCAAGTGAGGTCAATCAGTTCAATGAGGTCTCTGAGGTCAGGTTATCTGCAGTAACAGGTTGAGGATTATGGGATCCTCTAGCTGTGACCGCAAACAACCTAAATGTCATCACCACACATTACTTCGTCTCAGTCTCTGCCTGAAGCTCACAGCATGCAGTCATATTCTATGTCCACACGCTGTCACTTCAGATGTAGCAAAGCTGGAATTGTCGTGGGACCTCGTGTAGATTACATTTGATCTAGGTGTTTTGGGGCCTTAATAAAGAAGTAAAAGAGGGTGGTTTTTGTACTTTATTTCAAATAAAAGATTTTTTCAGTGTTTGTGTTTAATTCTTTTCACTTGCAGATTAGTAATCGGGGGAGGTTGCAGAGAAGCCCCCTATTACTATTCTAGGACTTAGTGGCAGTTGTGAGCTGTCATTAACCCCTTATTACCCCGATTGCCACCGTACCAGGGAAAATGGTATGAGCCGGGTAAAGTTCCGGGATTGTCACATCTAATCTAGGCTGCTATTAAGCTGGGGTGTTCAGTACGCATGGATCCGCCTTTCACTAATTCTGAAGTGCACAGGGCTATACTTTCTGCTCAGATTCAATCAATTGCAACAAGGTTGATTGGACAGCATTTCACATGAAAGATGGACAATAATATAAAAGATACTGCAAAAGCAACCCAGAATTTATTTTAGACAAAGAAGTGCTATATCACCAGATCTCAACCCAATCAAGCATGCATTTCACATGCATAAGACAAAACTTAAAGGCCACTGTACACACAGCGACATCACTAGCGATGTTGCTGGTGAAAGCACCCGCCCCCGGTCGGTTGTGCGTCACGGGCAAATCGCTGCCCATGGTGCACAACATCGCTAGGAACGGTCAGAAGTACTTACCTGCCTGGCGACGTCGCTGTGCGGTTCGTGTAGCGTCACAGCGTCATCACTAAGTGGCCACCCAATAGAAGCAGAGGGGTGGAGATGAGCGGGCGTACCATCCCGCCCACCTTCTTCCTTCCTCATTGCCGGCGGCCGCAGGTACGGTGATGTTCCTCGTTACTGCGGTGTCACAGATAGCGATGTGTGCTGCGGCAGGAACAACAAACAACCTGCGTCCTGCAACAGCAATGATAATTGGGATTAGAACGACGCGTCAACGATAAGGTAAGTAATTTTGATCGTTAAGGGTCATTTGTGCGTTTCACACGCAACGACGTCGCTAACGAGGCAGGATGTGCTTCACGAATTCTGTGACCCCAACGACATCTCGTTAGCGATGTCGTTGTGTGTAAAGTGGCCTTTAGGCAGAAAGACCTGCAAATCAAGTCAGTTGCTGTAATGGCCTAGCAAAGCATCACAAAAGAGGAAATCCAGTGTTTGGTGATGTCCATGGCTTCCAGACTTTAGACCAGGGGTCTCAAACTCGGCTGGTGTATGGGCCGCACAGAGGAAAAAAAATAATTTGGGGGGCCGCATTCTATGCAGGACAAAGTGACATTTTTATTGGTACCATATATAATATATTTTATTGTTTTTTACACGCCTTGGGATCACTGATTTTGAACATTTTCACTTGTTCATTATAGCAAACGTGCACATTCTTTGTTTAAATATAAACATTTTTTTTTGTATTTTCTTCCTTTCTTGTAACTAATAGTCTTACAATAAGCACTATATTGAAATTTTTAACCAACATCTTTTAGTAATGTTCCCCATATTGTTGTAACTTGCCCATCCTTGTCCCGTTGTAGTAGCGTGCCCCATCCCACAGTAATGTGCCCATCCTTGCCCCCTTGTAGTATTGTACCCCATCCTAGTCCCCATCCCACAGTAATGTGCTCATCCTTGTCCCCATACTAAAGTAATGTTCCCTATCCTTGTCCCCATTTTGAAGTAATGTGTTCATCCTTGTCCCCATTCTATAGTAATGTCCCCAATCTATAGTAATGTGTCCATCCTTGTCCCCCATCCTATAGTAATGTCTCCATACTATAGTAATAACGTCCCCATCCTATAGTATTGTGCCCATCCTTGTAATGTCCCAATCCTATAGTAATGTCCCCAGCCTTGTCCCCATCCCATAGTAATGTGCGCACTTTGTGCCCATCCTGTAGTAACGGGTCAGCAGCTCCCCTCACCTTCCACAGATGCCGGAGTGAAGCTGAGGGGAGTGGTCTGCGGCGCCAGATCCACAGTGATTGGAGAGATCGGTCACAAGGCCGGTCTCTCCAATCAGAGCTGGGGGCGGGTGAAACACAGGTCACCCAGCTCCAGCCAATGATCGGTGCTACAGCTGCACTGATCTTGGCTGGATTTCAATGTTTCAACGATTTTCAATGGCTGAAACATTAGTGGCTGTGATTGGCTGAGCGGCGTTCGTCACCCAATCACAGCCTCCGTAGATCCGGGAAGGAGACACCACCCCTCCTGAGGTCAGGAGAGGGCCCCTCCTCCCCGAATCTAAGGTAGTTGCAGCGATCGCAGCCACCGGGGCTGCGATTTCACCATGACGTACTGGGGACGTCACGGGTCCTTAAGTACCAGGGAGCCATAAAGTACCGAGTACGTCATAGGTCACTAAGGGGTTAACATCCAACACACACACACACACAAACCATTCCTCTCACCTGTCCCGCGCTCCCTCCGCTGCCTCATCTGTGCTTCGTGCGGCCCCCAGGCCTGTGCCCCTGTTCACTATCGTGGCAGCTGCAGTGTCACTGTCAGTGATTTATGTGAGATGATTGTATTGCCGGCGCGAGAGCGCAGCCCCAGCAACACATTCATCTGACATAAAGTGCAGACAGTGGCTTCGGCCCCTGCACCGCTGCGATAGTGAACAGGGGCATGGGCCTGGGGGCCACATGAACTACCCTGAGGGGCCGCATGCGTCCCGCGGCCCGCGTGTTTGAGACCCCTGCTTTATACAGTCAATGCCTGGAAAGGATTCTAAATTGTGGTAAAGTAAATTTGTCCAATTACCGTATTTTTCGGACTATAAGACGTACCGGACCATAAGACGCACCCTAGTTTTAGAGGCGGAAAATGGGAAAATAAAATTTTAAGCAAAAAATGTGGTCATGACACACTGTTATGGGGCGAGGATCTTCTGCTGACACTATTATAGGGGTAATGTCCCCAAATTCTCTGCTAAGGTACCCCATCCTGGTAATGATCCTCCTGCCTTGTATATGTACCCCATCCTGGTATATGCCCTTATTCTGCTTTATACTGCCATCCTGCTATATACTGCCATCCTGCTATATGCCCCCATCCCGATATATACTGCCATCCTGGTATATATTCCCATACTGCTATATATTCTCATCCTGCCATATACCGCCATCCATTCTCTATATAGACCCCCATCCATCCATCCTGCTATATACCCCAACCATCCTGCTATATACACCCATCCTGCTATATACACCCATCATGCTATATACACCCATCCTGCTATATACCCCCATCCTGATAAATAACCCCATCCTGGTATATGGCATGTATTCTATATCACACACAAAAAAAAAAACGTTTATACTCCCCTTTCCTCGCTCCATGCAGCATTGCTCCTCCCCCTGTCTGTGGTGGTAGTAGCGCCGCTGGAGTGTGGAGTAGTCACCGGTCACTTCCCTGCAGCTTTGCGATGTCCTCCCGTCTGCCGGTCAGCTGACCTGCGTGACTAGCGGTGCACACAGCGATGATGTCATCACTGTTCTCACCGCTCTCTACACAGATCAGCTGACCGGCAGACGGGAGGACATCACGAAGCTCCAGGGGAACGGTGAGTATGCCGTACTGATTCACTGCCCCCCTCGCTGATGATGATGCACGGGGGGCAGTGAATAAAGCCGCACATGATCACTCCAGGCTGTAATTGCCAGGGGTGGTCATGCGGGCAGGCTGTTTAATATGTGTGCACCCCCCCGCCCACTTGTCAGCGCCGGATTCAGCACTGAGGGATGATGGGCGGGAGGATGGGTGTGCATATGTAATGAGCGGGCCCACATGGTCACGGCAGGCGGTGCCACAGCCTGCTCATGCCGCCGATGACCCGCAGCACCCTCATTCCTGGCCGCAGCCCTATAGTCAGACCATAAGACGCACCCCCCACTTTCACCCAACATTTGTGGGAAAAAAGTGCATCTTATGGTCCGAAAAATATGGTACTTTTGAGCCTGGAGGGTTTGTAGAAACGTGGTTGCAATTCTTATACATTTCACAGGATTTTATTGTTCAACCAGTTTAAATAAATGTGAAAGTCTGCACTTCAACTGCATCTCAGTTGTTTCATTTTAATTTAAAAATTTACTTAAAAAATTTAAAATACCACAGTATTGCTCCATATAGTGAGAATCATGGACTCATTTGAAGCTTGACCACCGGCAAGATTTCAAGGGAGCTTCTTAATGACAATCACAGAGGTCTTCAATAGACCACTGGCTATCAAAGCAACCAATCACAATCACGTCACGGGAACACCCACTCTATTTACGTAAACACCCTCATAGAAATCTCAAACACCTTCATCTACATTCACTCTCAGAGTTTCTTCTCCCTCTTGGGAGATAGCTTCCATACACGATGCAGCCACTCTATATAACACCACAAATAGCTACAGTTCTCCTCAATCATACCAAATTCTGCACAATCAACAGGAAATCCAGGTGCACAAGCCTAACTAAAGAACTTAGACATGCCTTCAAGGTTGCTATACAGAGATGAAAGAGATCCCACTACATAGAGAACTTCATTGCATACAAATAGTCCCTCACCAATTTTGAAGTACACACTCACCGCTGCAAAACAAACCTACTTCTTATCTCTCATACCCTCCTTGTCTCACAATCCTAAACAGCTATTCAACACTTTCAATTCTCTCCTCTGTCCTCCAGTACCTCCTTCCTCTCCTCTCATCTCAGTTAAAGACTTTGCCTCATTCTTCAAGCAGAAGATCAAAGATCAATGAAGTTTTGGCCTTCACTCCCTGCAGCCTTTCTCCATAACTACTGAGCCCTCCTTCTTCATAACCAGCTTCTCACCATGACAGAAGATCAGCTCTCCTCTCTTCTCTCCAGATCACATCTCACCACCTACGCATATGACCCGCTTCTATCCCACCACATCCCCAACCTCACCACAGTCTTCATCCCAACACACACCCATCCTCAAAAAGCCCTCCACTGACCCAGTCTAAAGCCTGCTTTACACGGGACAACCGATTGTGCGATTTCACAATCGATCGTACCTGCCCTCGTCGTTTGTGCGTCACGGGCAAATCGCTGCCCGAGTCGCACAAAGTCGTGAAACCTCCATCACACGTACTTACCTGCTGAGTGACTTTGCTGTGGGCGGCGAACGTCCACTTCCTGAATGGGGAGGGATGTTCGGCGTCACAGCGACGTCCCACAGCGGCCGGCCAATAGAAGCGGAGGGGCGGAGATGGTCGGGATGTAAACATCCCGCCCACCTCTTTCCTTCCACACTGCTGGCGGGAGCCACGGGACGCAGGTAAGCTGTGTTCATCGTTCCCGGAGCGCCGTGTGCTGCCACGGGAACGATGAACAACCTGCTGCAGGAAAAATAAACGATATTATGAAACTGAGTGACGAGTACACGACTCACGATTTGTGAGCGATACTGCGTCGCTCAGAGGTTTCACATGAGACGACGTCGTGTACGATGCCGGATATGCGTCACGAAAACCGTGACCTCGATGATGTATCACACAATCCGTCGTCTCGTGTAAAGCACCCTTTAGTGTCTAGCTATCGCTCCATATCACTTCTCCCCTATGCCTCAAAACTACTGGAACAGCATGTCCATCTTGAACTGTCCTCCCATCTCTTCTCCTGCTCACACTTTGACCAGTTACAATCCGACCGCATCATTCCACTGAAAGCCCTAGCTAAAGTCACCAATAACCTACTAACCTCCATAGCCAAGCAAGATTACCCTGTCCTCCTCCTCCTCCTCCTAGACCTGTCTTCTGCTTGTGACACAGTGAACCATTCCCTATTGCTACAGATTCTCTCATCTCTTGGTATCTTGGTTATCTTACATCACTTTATATCTAACTGGCCATACTTTCAGCGTCTCCCTCTCTTACACCACCTACTAATCTTACCCCTATCTGTAGGTGTCCCCCAAGGTTCAGTTCTAGGACCCCTGCTTTTCTCCATCTACACGTTTGACCTTGGACAGCTCATAGAGTCTCACGGCTTCCAGAATCATCTCTATGTGGGTGATATGCAGATCTACCTCTTTGGACCTGATATTGCCTAATTACTAACCAAAATCAAACAAAGTCTGTATGCTATGTCATCCTTTTTTTGCTTGATTTCTAAAACTGAACATAAACAAAACAGAATTCATCATCTTTCCCCATGTCATTCTACCACTCCACCTAACCTATCCATCAAAGTCAATGGCTGCTCATTCTCCAAGCTCTGAGTGCTTGCTGCCTAGGAGTAGAGATGAGCGAACTGGCCGTGGTTCGGCTCGAGCTCGGTTCGCCGAACGGAGGTCTCGTTCGAGTTCGGTTCGTCGAACGTTCGACGAACCGAACTCGAACCAATAGGCTATAATGGGAGGCAATCACAAACACATAAAAATGCATTATAAATGTACACATACAGTTAATAAACATTGCCATAACACTTACCAGTCCCCGCGATCCCTCCTGCACTCTGTCTCCTGCCGCTATTCCATACGATGATCGCTGAATCCTCCCGGTGACCGGCACTGCCAGCAGTGATGCAGGACCTATCGTGACGTCAAAATAGCAATGTGACCAGTCACGTGGCTATTATCTCATTGGCTACAGACTGGTCACATGACTATGACGCGTCACGTAGGACCTGCGAGTGCATCTCTCCGGTACACGGTGCACATTTGTGTATCACCGTGTACCGGCGACATGCTGTAGCATGCGGTCGACTCCCCGTTCCGTTAGGGACCGGCTGACACAGCCGGTCATTAACGGAGATCACCGTTGCCATAGCAATGCAGTTAGCGGTGACGTCACCGCTAACCGCGGCTCCGGGAATCACATGATCGGAGCCCTGTTGCTATGGTAACGCGTCTGTCACCGCCAGCAGCCAGCAGCACTGATCTCTCACTCCGTGAAGGCTGCACGCTGATTTCCGTGTGATTTCTGCACGGGAAGCAGCGTCTTCCCCATGCAGCAGTGATGGATCAGAGCGGCATTTGTTGAACGAGAAAGACAGAAGACCATGGATCGTGGAGAGCTGACAGGGGGTAAAAAAGATGGAGTCTCTAATGTGTCTGTGTATTTATTTCTATTAAAGTATTTTTTCTCTGTGTCGTGTCTTTTTTTTAACCCTTTATTGGAGATTCCTAATGGCCGGGTCAAACGTGCCTGACATTAAGAATCTCTGGCTTAATACTAGCTAGTAAAACAAAGCCAGTATTAACTCATGATTACCCAACAAGCCACCCGGCTCCAGGGCTTTTGGAAGAGTTGGATACAGAGCCAGATGATGGCGCTTCTATGAGAGCGCCATTTTCTGGGGCGGCTGCGGACTGCATTTCACAGCAGAGGCGCCCAGAAACCTCAGGCTAACCTGTGCTGCGGATTCCAATCCCCAGCTGCCTAGTTGGCCCGGCTGGACACAAAAATGGAGCGAAGCTCACGTCGTTTTTTTTTTAATTATTTCATGAAATAAGTGAAATAATTAAAAAAAACGGGCTTCCCTATATTTTTGGTTCCCAGCCGGGAAAAAAAAAGGCAACTGGGGGTTGGAGGCAGCCCGTGGCTGCCTGCTGTACCTGGCTAGCATACAAAAATATGGCGAAGCCCACGTCATTTTTTTGGTGGGCAAAAACTTCTGCATACAGTCCTGGATGGAGTATGCTGAGCCTTGTAGTTCTGCAGCTGCTGTCTGCTCTTCTCCATACAGACAGACAGCAGCTGCAGAACTACAAGGCTCAGCATACTCCATCCAGGACTATATGCAGAAGTTTTTTGCCCCCTGAAAAAATATATTTTTGTATGCTAGCCAGGTACAGCAGGCAGGTACGGCTGCCCCCAACCCCCAGTTGCCTATTTGTACCCGGCTGGGAACCAAAAATAAAGGGAAGCCCTTTTTTTATTATTTCATGAATTTCATGAAATAATTAGAAAACAAATGACGTAGGCTTCGCCCCATTTTTGTGTCCAGCCAGGTACAACTAGGCAGCTGGGGATTGGAATCCGCAGCACAGGTTGGCCTGAGCTTTCTGGGCCCCACTGCTGCGAATTGCAGTCTGCAGCTGCCTCAGAAAATGGCACTTTCATAGAAGCGCCATCTTCTGGCACTGTATCCAACTCTTCCAGCACCTGCCTGCTATACCTGGCTAGCATACAAAAATATGGCGAAGCTCATGTCCTTTTTTTGTAGTTTTTTGGCAAAAAAAATAAAAAATGCTTCCCTGGATTTTCCATTCCCAGTGAAGGTAACACCAAGCAGTGGAGGTTAGCAGCCAGTAGCTGCTTGGATTACCCTTAGCTAGCAATACAAAAAATGCAGCGGGAGCCCATATATATTTTTTTTAATTATTTATTTAAATAACTAAAAACAAAATGGGCTTCCCTGTATTTTGATTGCTGGACATCACAGTGCTGTAAAAATAAATCTTTAAAAAAAATGACGTAGCGCTCCACGGTATTTTTGATTCTCAGCGCAGATAAAGCAGACAGCTATGGGTTGCCACCCCCATCTGCCTGCCGTTACCTTGGTTGGCAATCAAAATACAGGGAAGCCCATTAATTTTTTCTATTTAAAAAATAGTTAAAAAAAAAATGGCGTTGGGTCCCCCCATTTTTGATAGCCAGCTAGGGTAAAGCAGACGGCTGTAGCCTGAAAACCACAGCTGGCAGCTTTACCGTGGTTGAGGTCCCCCCAGGCTCTTTTTTTATAATTATTTTATAAATATTAATAATTACACAAAAAAAGTAGGGTCCCCCCCAAATTGGATCACCAGCCAAAGTAAAGCGGATAGCTGTGGTCTGGTATTCTCAGGGTGGGAAGGTCCATAGTTATTGGGCCTTCACAGCCTAAAAAAAGCAGGCCGCAGGCACCCCAGACATGGCGCATCCACTAGATGTGCCAATCCTGGCGCTTCACCCCAGCTCATCCCGTGCCCTGGTGCAGTGGCAAACGGGGTAATAAATCGGGTTGATACTAGCTGTAAGGTCACCTGACATCAAGCCAAGCAGTTTGTGATGGCATGGCGTCTATTAGATACCCAACATCATAAACTGTCAGTACTAACAAAAAAAAAATCGACAAAAGAAATTTATTTGAAAAAACAGTCCCCAAAACATTCCCTCTTTCACCAATTTATTGTAAGAAAAAAAGTAAAGGGGTCCCACGACGACTCTGGACCGTCTAGAATATAGGGGGGAGACACTCAGGGAACGTATCCCCCATTTTCTAGGAGTGCAGACCCTTCATGTGAGGAGTGTGGGTGCAATGAATCTGCACTCACTCTCCCTGGGTCCACAGCAGCAGAGTCCATGTCGTAATGGTTGCTACCAAAGCTGCAATGCCCTGCTCATGAGGTAAGGGCATGCCTAATCAGGAGAACTATTCTACATTTCCAAATATTGGTATTTGCTGATATTATTGCTATTCCACCTACTATATATTGGGGATATGATCTTGGAGATGGAATACCCCTTTAAGTCCAGTTATCCAGCTGAATGAATACTTAACAACAGAGCTCGCTATTTAGATGTGTTTTCTTGTGGCGTATAACGGACTCTCATGTTTGGTAGTCATTCAGCAGGGCAACTATAAAAGCAAATCCCTCCATTTGGAAATGTAGTATAGCTCTCCTGATCAATTATGTTCCTTACCTCATGAGCAGGGCATTGCAGTAATAATAATAATTTATTCATTTATATAGCGTTATTAATTCCATAGCGCTGTATGTCTTTGGAGTGTGGGAGGAAACCCACGCAAACATGGGGAGAACATACAAACTCCTTGCAGATGGTGTCTTTGGTGAGAATTGAACCCAGGACCTCAGCGCTGCAAAACTGTAGTGCTAACCACTGAGCCACCGTGCCGCCCATTTAGCTTACAGATGCATAACCACCACTCACTGTGTCTGAACACAGGAAGCTGAGCTGACAGCCGCTCTGTGCATGCGGCAGCGTCTATTGTGAAGGAGAGGGCCGCGGGGGATCAACGCTGCACAGGTACCGTGGGACACCGGGGAACACCGGGGGTGACCTGGCAGGGCCTGGGGAGGAGTTTTCTGTCGCATGTGTCATGGCACATGCGACAGAAATCAGAGGAGTAGGGTGAATGTGGCCGGCGTGCTGCTGTGCGCGTGGCCATCTTGGATTTCTGGGAGGGCATCAGGGGGGCACTTTGGCGACACCGGGGGACCGGAGGGGACCGGGGAGGAGATTTATCATGTTTGTTCATGCCAGATGGGAGATAAATAATCTTTTACCGGCGCTGTCATTTACTGTAACGTGATCATCGGTGTACGGTGTATACTGTGATCACGTGATCGGGGACCGAAAAACCGTCCTGAATCATGATCTCCAGGGTCTCAGCTAGCCCTGAAACCCCGGAGATTTTCTGATGCTGGGGGGCGCTATTCACTTATTTCTGCCTGCTGTTTATAAACGGCAGATCAGAATAAGGCTACATTAACATGACCGATCCATTTTTGCGGTCTGCAAAAAACAGTCCGTTTTTTTCACGGGTGCATCCGTGTGGCATCCGTTTCCGTTCCATAGACGGTCCGTATGTCATCTGTTTGTCATCCGTGTGCCTTCCGTTTTTTTTGTGTACTGCAAAAAAACTGAAGGAGGGTAAATGCATAAATTTACCCAGGATCCATAGCTTCATCCTACATGAGGCGATCACATGTTCACTCCAGTGCCATTTTCTACTGCTTTTCACAGCGTAGAGCGCTCTGGTGATTTTCTTGTGCTTGTGCACTTCATATCAGTCTTTTCTGTCATTATAATGGCAGAAAGACACATAATGTCCCACTCTCCTGCATTTTGTAATTTTGCACCTTTGGGTGCCTTTCATGTGGCACTAAGGGGTGCTTAGCTTTGTATTTAGCCAAAAAAATGAAAAAAAAATGACGTAGGGTTCCCCCTAGTTTTGTAGCCAGCTAGGGTAAAGCAGACGGCTGCAGCCTGCAGACCACAGCTGGCAACCTCACCTTGTCTGGTAATCCAAAACTGAGGGCACCCCACGCTGTTATTTTAAATTAAATAAATAATTTAAAAAAAAAAACAGGTAGGGATCCCCCCAAAATTGGATCACCAGCCAAGGTAAAGCAGACAGCTGGGGTCTGATATTCTCAGACTAGGGAGGTCCATGGTTATTGGACTCTCCCCAGCCTAAAAATAGCAGGCCGCAGCCGCCCCAGAAGTGGTGCATCCATTAGATGTGCCAATCCTGGTGCTTCGTCCAGCTCATCCCGCACCCTGGTGCGGTGTCAAACGGGGTAATATATGGGGTTAATACCAGATGTGTAATGTCACCTGGCATCAAGCCCTGGGGTTGGTGAGGTCAGGCGTCTATCAGATACCCGACATCACCAACCCAGTCAGTAATAAAAAAAAATAGACGACAAACACATTTTTATTTGAAAAAACACTCCCCAATACATTCCCTCTTTAACCAATTTATTAGAAAGAAAAACAAATCCAGGTCTGGTGTAATCCAAGGGGTTGCCATGACGATCCACACTGTCCCAGTCAATGAAGAGCAGAATGTTCCCCATTGGCTGGGAGAGCAATGCAGTGACCTGAGCTAACATCAATGGGTCAGCCCAGGTCACTGCAGGGCATGACAAGTGCTGCTGTCAGCGAGGTACATTACCTGCGCTGATCTCCTGCACACTGACAGCACCTGTCACTGAGTTCAATGACCGCTGCCTTCACAGCCAAGTATCGCGAGAGGCCCGTGACGTCACCGCTAGTCAGTCTCGGGTCGGAAGCGAGAGAAGGTGATGTGACAAGCGGCGGCCATGGAGGACAGTGACAGCGCTGAGGTCGGGATGGCGGGACTTCATCACCGCAGGTAAGCCGAGCGGGACCATGTGTGCAGAGTGCAGTGTGTGTGTCTGTGTGTGTGTGTACACGTACATGCCGCGTGCAGGTGGGGGCGGAGTGAGCTGAGTGGGGAAGTGTGGGCTTCCTGCACGTAACTAGGATAAACATCGGGTTACTAACCAAAGCGCTTTGCTTGGATACCCGATGTTTATCTTGGTTACTAGCTTCTGGCAGGCTGCCATCGATGGCTCCTGCACACTGTAGCTGTAAAAAGCCCTGCTTTTTGCTGCTAGAACCGTTCTCGAACGTATCTAGAACTATCGAACTTTAGTAAAAAGATCGAGTTCTAGTTCGATCTAGAACAGCCCCCAAAATCCCTCGAACCGCGAACTGGAGAACCGCAAACCGCGCTCAACTCTACCTAGGAGTCACCCTTGGCTCTGTTCTCTCCTTCAAGCCACATATCCAAGCCCTTTCCACCTCCTGCCAACTCCAACTCAAAAATATTTCCCAGACCCATATATTCCTTGACCAAGAATCTGCAAAAACACTAGTGCATGCTCTCATTATCTCCCACCTGAACCACTACAACCTCCTGCTCAATGGCCTCCCCTCTAACACTCTTACACCCCTTCAAATTATCCTAAACTCTGCTGCCCAAATAATCCACCTGTACCCGTGATATTCCCCAACCTCTCCTCTCTGCTAACCTCTTCAAAAACTTCCCATTGCTCACAACTTGTCTCCTCCATACATCTGTGACCTAGTCTCCTGATACCTAACTGCACGCAACCTCTGATCTTCATAAGATCTCCTTTTTTATTCCGCTCTTATCTCCTCTTCCAACAATTGCACATAAACTCAGACTCTTGGCTACGATGGAAACCTTCAAATGGAACATGAAGACCCACCTTTTCTGACAAGCCTACAACCTGCAGTAATCCTCAAGTCCACTATAGCGTTACATGATCTGCTCCACCCTCATCTGCTGTATTCTCACCCCTTGCTTGTAGACTGTGAGCACTCATGGGCAGGGTTCTCTCTTGAAATGTTGATGATTATTGTACTTGTCTATGTTTGCCCCTTTTTCATATGGAATAAATGGCAATGGAATAAATGGTTCTATAATAATACATAATTATAATAATAATACAATGCTGGCATGCAGTTAATGCTACTACCGTGTTTTTGCAAAAAGAAGACACTGTCTTATATTTTTTTTGCCCCCCAAAAAAGCACTAGGTTCTTATTTTTGGAGGTCTTATTCTTGGAGAAACATGGTTGGGGGTAAGTTAACCCCCCCAAAAAAGCAGACCCCCCCACTTCCCAGGAGACTCATACTCACCAGACCAGGACTTCTGCGTGGCTCCCAGGTCCTCCCTGTGATCTCCGGTCGGTGCTGCACACCATCCTACCCTGCTGCTAGCTGACATACTGACACACACAGCAGATCACACACACACAGCAGATCACACACATACCCACACACACAGCAGATCACACACACACACACACACACCACACACACACACACCACACACACAGCAGATCACACACACACACACACACACACACAGCAGATCACACACACACGCAGACACAGAGCAGATCACACACACACACACCACATACACACACACAGAGCAGATCACACACACACACACCACACACACACACACACACAGCCGATCGTGCACGCAAACATCCCATCACATCCAGCGCTTACAGCCACAGGGAATGAGAGCAAGTCACGTGTCCCGCCGCAGGTCCTGTTCATTGCGCTCCACTGCACTGCTTCTCAGGATTCTGCCGGCAAGAAGAGATTGATGTCGCTGGATGAGGTGAGTGTGTATGCGATCCGATGTTTGAGCGATACAATGTTTGTGTGTGTGATTTGATGTTTGCGTGTGATCCGTTGTTTGTGTGTGCGATCTGATTATGTGTGCGATCTGATTGTGTGTGAGATCCGATGTTTGTGTGTGAGATCTGGTGTGTGTGTGTGTGTGTGTTAGAGAGAGCTGATGTGTGCGGGTGTGCGATAGCTACAGGTCCTGATGCTCAGTGTCGGGTGAGTGTAATTGCCGGGTGTCGCTGTCTATAATGAAGTGTCCTGCAGTATTTGTAACCTTTTTAGCTGCACGGACACTTCATTATTGATCTGAGACTAGGGCTTATTTTGGGGGAGGACTTATATTTAAGCATTGCTCCGAAAATGCTGAAAATCCCTGCTAGGGCTTATTTTTGGGGGAGGTCTTATTTTTGGAAAAACACGGTATTATAGTTTGACTCCTGAGATTGTTAATGGTAGATCCTGGCTTTAACAAACAGCATTTACCTGCTGAGTATAGGATGAGCCCATACCGTAAGCCCCCTTCATACACTCACTTTCGACTTAATAAACGTTTTTTATCCAATTACAAATTGTACTTTCTAAAGCTATAGACCTTAATTAGCCCATTGCATTGGTATTCCATCGTGGAAAGCGATACAGGCCATTGCAAAATTCAAAAACATCATATTCACTGCAACCCCTCTGAACAGGCATCTAGTCACCTCTTCATTAAAGGCCGCTTTACACAAGGCGATTAATCGGGCTATCGCATGTGCAATCGCACCCGCCCCCATCGTTTGTGCAACACGGGCAATTTGTTGCCCGTGTCGCACAAAGTCGGTAACCCCCGTCACACGCACTTACTTTCCAAACGACCTCGCTGTGGGAGGCGAACATCCTCTTTCTGAAGGGTGAGGGACGTTCGGCGTCACAGCAACGTCACACAGCGGCCGCCCAATAGAAGCGGAGGGGCAGAGATGAGCGGGACGTAACATCCCACCCATCTCCTTCCTTCCGCATTGCCGGCGGCCGCAGGTAAGCTGCAGTTCATCGTTCCCGATTTGTCACACGGAGCGATGTGTGCTGCCTCAAGAAAGATGAACAACCGGAGCACAGAAGGACGTTCAATTTTTTAAAAATGAGCGACGTGTCAACGAGCAACGATAAGGTGAGTATTTTTGAACGATCACAGTCGCTCGTAACTGTCACACGCTACAATATGTCAAATGATGCCGGATGTGCGTCACTAACGACGTGACCACGACGACATATCGTTTGATAAATCGTAGTGTGTAACGTGCCCTTAAAACAAATCAAGTTGGTTTGGTTACTTCTGACCTTAGTAAAACCATGCTGGCTTTCAATTACAATATTATTTTTTATCATATACTTCTGTATACACAATTATTATGTAAATATTTTGACCATATCATTATTTTGACCATATCATTATTTTTCACAGATTTTCCAAACTCCAAGCTGTAAAAACTTGAATACTTATTGAACGAAGTAAATCAAATGATCTGTATTTGTGTAATTAGTGAAGGTGAGACATAAAGACACAACACCCTTTATCAAGATGTGTAGAAATACTAGGCAGCTTGTTTGGACCCAAATAAAGATTGAACTGACTCTGACGTAAAAAATTGTTAATAGTCTTATAGAAAGATGCAGCACTCTGTGAGATATCGGGGCGTTATCACAGAACCATCAAACGTTTTGTTGCCTGTAGTCATCAGCGGCACAAAAACATGTTAAGAAATGAAGACGCATATTACATAGTTACATAGTTACTCAGGTTGAAAAAGACCTAGGTCCATCTAGTTCAACCTTCCTCCATCAGTTCTAGATTTTGTCCCTAAGTCATTTATAACCAACAATGTTGTGTGCACTGAGGAAATCATCCAGCCCTTTTTTAAAAGCCATTAGTATTTGCCATTACTACCTCTTGTGGTAGGGCATTCCACAGTCTGACTGCTCTAACTGTAAAGAACCCTTTCCTATTTAGCTGCCAGAATCGCTTTTCTTCCACTCCCAGTGTATGCCCCCTGGTCATTACTAATGTTTTTGGAAGGAGTAAGTCATGTGCCAGTCCTTTATATTGACCACACATGTATTTATACATATAAATGAGATCTCCTCTGAGACATCTTTTTTCTAAGCTAAACAATTCCAACTTTTTCAACCTGTCATCATATGGGAGGCCTTCCATTCCTTCTAGTAGTGTAGTTAGCCGCCTTTGAACTGACTCTAACTTCTAAATGTCCTTTTTAAAATGTGGAGCCCAAAACTGGATCCCATATTCTAGATGCAAACGATTTGAAAAGAATCCAACCTGAAGTGACCATGATCAAAAATTGAGCTGTGGGACTTTGCCATGCTCACAGTGATTTTATCTAGCTTTTCTTGGACCATATCTACATTTACCTTTAGCCAACTGAATATATAAGTTGATGTATTAAGAGCACTTGATTCAACTACATCAGCAATGCTTTCTTCTTTGGTCTGCAAAGAGCCAAGGAACCTATTTTTTTTTAAATCAGATCTTTTTTATTATACAACTAAGAATCAATACAGAGAAAATATATTGCATCTTATATAACTAGTAAAAGCGTACATTGAAAAAACATATGTTGTCTATAAATCAGGTTCTTTCTCTGTATAAAAAAAAAAAAAAAGGATTCTTAGATCAGTTATATAAATTGAGCCTACAAACAACTTGGCTCCACAGATAAACAAAAGTTTAAATTATGCAATAATACCTTAGTCTTATAGAAAAGTCTCCTCCATCAGCCGTGTCGCTCCGCATCATATTTCCATACCCGCTTGCCTCTCTCTCCCCGTTTAGTCATCAATCACACCCTTCCGGCCACTCCCACAGCGCCGCTCAAAGTCCACTCCGCCACGTAAAACACTAGTTTTAACTTTTACTCCCCAAACGTTCCATTCACTGCAAGCACAACAGTAACTGGTCCAACATTGCATCCTGCACTAGTGCCCCAGAGGGGACACCCGGCGACTCCATCCATGGCTGCCAGATTTTGTAAAACTTTCTCAGTGTTTTTCTTTTTAAATAAACTCCCCTTTCCAATCTAATGACGTTATTTAATTTATTTTTAAGCTCTGGTAATGTTGGTGTTAGAGGATCTAACCAATGGTATGCCAGTATCTTCGTTGCTTGATACAGGATACGTGCTATTCCCAGGGCTGTTGGAGAGTCCAGGTCTACTCCTCCCTCCCACAGACTCAACTAACATAAATGAGGTGACAGCTGTATTGTGATATGTTATATTTGGTCTATGAGTCCCAGGGTTTGTTTCCAGAAATCACCAATGTGTCCACACTCCCACATAACATGCATCAAATGGGCATCATCCTGTCCACACCTAAGACATTATGCATTTGGTCTAAGTCCCATCCTGAATAAGAGGCTGGGAGTTTTATATACCCTGTGGATGAGATATATTTGAGAAAGCCTTTGGCACTCAGAGACCGCCAGTTTAGGGACCTGTTCTAGAATGTCGGACCACTGGTCTTCCGTCAGGGGACCAACGTCCCGCTCCCATTTACTTTTAACAGACAGTAGGCATGTCTCCAGATGGGCAGGTATTAATCTTTTGTATAGTTCATAAATAAGGCCTTTAGAGGACTCAGATGTAAGCAGCATATGTAATGTTTGATTATGTGTCACTGTCACCGGATTTATCCTCCCCTGTCTTTCCAGTGCGTGCCTCAGCTGTAAATACTGATGAAAGAAGACATGCGGAAGGTGAAACTCCATTCTCAATTGCTTAAAACTCTTAAGAATATTATTTTGTAGTACTTGTGACACTAAATGGATCCCTTTATCTTCCCATCCTCCGAACCCCACAATTTTTTTAATTTCTGGCAAACCCGGTTTCCGCAACAGTGGCCAGAACTCCGTAGGCCCATTTATCTTCAAAAGAAACTTACCTCTGTCCCATACCCGGAATCTTGTAAAACTGTAAAGGGGAAAAAAGCGCAATAGGGTCTTACCCGGTATGAGGGTAGACAAACAAGACAAAGAAGCACTCACCTTGTGAGGTTGTGCCAGTCACAACCCCTTATGATAGCCTGTGAGTGCCCGGTGGTTTAGCTGCAGCCCCGGGAGAGGAATTTTGTATCACACAGGTAGAAGAGAAGACCGGGTTTATGCCGCGCTAAAAACCACTGATGCGTGTAAATTAAAAGATTTACTTTTTATTGGACAGTCCTACGCGTTTCAGAGACATCCGTCTCCTTCCTCAGGAAAAGAAATCATACTTCTAATTTACACGCATCAGTTGTTTTTAGCGCGGCATAAACCTATACCCGAAATATCATAGCCAACGTGGGATATTGTGCCTCATTTATCTGTCTTTGTCTCACATCCAACTGGCAACCCGGATATTTCAATACCGATCCCTCTCTCACTATATCACCACTATTATCATATGCTCCTTCTTTGCCCCAACCCCTAAGATGTTGCATTTGGGAGGCTATATAGTATATAAATGGGTTTGGTACCGCCAACCCTCCTTCCTCCTTTCCCCGCTGTAGCACTTCCAGTCAAATCCTAGCCTGTTTTATCTTCCAGATAAGTTCCCAAAATAATGTATTAATTTTTGCAAAAAATTCCCTACATATCCACACTGGAGAATTATGTATAAGATATATGTCACGCTCCCCGGGTCCCGACGTCGTTCCTCACTCAACGCTTCGGTCCCCGGGTCTCCTGCCTCCAGTCACACGTCCTCCTCGGCACCGCTCCCTGCTCTGGCCTCCGGCACCCGGGCGTCGCGCATGCGCATTAGGGCGCGCGCGCGGTCACTGACCTCCTCTTTAAGGCCCAGCACTCCCTAAACAGGATATTGCATCAGTCAGGGTCAGGTATATTAGGAGCTTCCTGCCTGGAGGGCGTCGCCTGTTCTACGAGTTCTATAGCTAGGAGTCCAGGTCCCGCTTGCTGTGTCTTGCATTAACACTGTGTCTTCCACAGAACCACTTCTACCAAGTTAACCTGGTCCTGTCCGAGAGGTCCTGCGGGGACTGTCCTGCTAAGCTATCCTGGCCTGGGCCACAGCCTGTCCGAGTGGTCCTACGGGGACTATCAGCTGAGACGCTACCATCTTCTTCAGTCTGAACCTGCCTCCTACCCTCGGCTTCACCCGGTGACCTTTGCCTCCTCTACCGGTTGGACTCTGTTCACGTCTGACATCTCTACCTGCCATCAGTACCCGGGCACCTTCATCACACCTGGCACCAGGAACTCTTTGTCCCCAGGGACTTCCTCATTCCAGCTTCTGGAAAGGACTCTGACCTTATCCTGCTTAGTGCTCCGGCAACCGTGCACCTAGGCCCTCTAGTGGGGTGACCGGACAGTCCCTGTATAGGGGTTAGCTCTGTGTTGCCTCACTGGGGGAGTCCGGTGCACGGCCCAGAGGATCCACCACCCGGGCATTACAATATAGTAATTGTGGCATCATTACCATTTTGATTAAGTTGTATCTAACTATATTTGATAGCGGCAAGCGACACTAGGTGTGTACCTTTGCTCTGAACCGCTGCAACAGGGGTTCCAGATTTAGGGCCTGGAAATCCTTCGGATTTGGGCTAACAGTTACTCCCAGATACTTAAACTCTCGGACCACAGGAACCGGTATCTGCAAATCCGAGAAATCCACCGGGAGAGGGTCTATCGGCATTAAAGCCGATTTGGACCAATTAATCCGAAGACCAGACCTCCGCCCAAATTCTTCAATGATATCCATTGCCGGCAAAATCGAGGAATGTACCCTGTCTAAATATAAAAGTAGGTCATCCGCATATAATGATATTTTCTGCTCCACTGCTCCACATCTAAATGCCGTTATCTCCCTGGGCATCCGTATTGCAACTGCCAATGGCTCTACTGCGGTAGCAAATAGCAAGGGCGAGAGCGGGCACCCCTGTCTAGTACCTCTTCCAAGAGGAAAAGACTCAGAGACCCTGCCATTAGCCCTAACCTTCGCCACCGGTGAGTCATATAGCAGCTTCACCCAATTTATAAATCTGTGTCCAAAACCCATTTTCTGAAGTACCGCCCACAAATACCCCCATTCTAAGCTATCGAATGCCTTAGCGGCGTCTAAGGAAAAAATTGCCCTTTCCCCTGGCTTCTCAGAACTATGCTGAATCCCTAAGTATAATTTTCTAAGATTCATAGATGTGGCTTTACATGGAATAAATCCTGTTTTATCACTCTGTATAATATATGAGATAACTCGGGACATCCTATTGGTGAGCACCTTGGCCAGTAATTTAACATCTGTTGGTAGTAGAGAGATTGGGCGGTACGAATCCGGGATCTCTGGATCTTTTCCAGGTTTTAATATTAAGACTATTAAAGCTTCCTTCATAGAGGGTAGGAGGACCCTCTGCCTTTCAGCCTCTTCAAATACTTTAAGTAGTTTAGGTGGTAGTAAGGGTGCATACGTTTTATAAAACTCTCCAGGCAGGCCATCCATTCCCGGAGCTTTTTCATTTTGCGTCTGGCCAAGCGCTTTCTCCAATTCTTCCAACAGGTTGTCTCGATCCAACAAATCCCTTTCTTCGTCGGCCAGTGTGGGGAGAGAGAAAGCATCCAAATATTGCTCAATCTCAGTCTCCGTAAGGTCACAGTCTGATGTGTATAGCCGCATATAATACCTCTTCATCTCCCTCACTATATCCTCACTTTCCGTTACAAGATCACCCGACTCTGTCTTCATCCTATTTATATATGAAGATCCTTCCTGCGCTTTAATGACCGTGGCTAGTAGGTGCCCTACTCCCTCCCCCTCTATGAAATATTTCTGCTTGAGGAAGTAATGTTTATTTGCTACCACTGACATGAGATTTTCCCTGAGTGATGTTTGTGCCTTCTCTAGAGTGTTTTTCCTCTGTCGGGTTGAGCACCACCGTAGCCTCCGCAACAGATACTTCCTGAATTAGACTCTGGGTGCAGCATCTGTTTTGATTTTTACGTATGCATATTTCTCTGATATAGATGCCCTTCACCACGGCTTTCATAGAGTCCCAGACTATATGTGATGGTGCGGAGCACTCATTAAGTTGGAAATATTCTAAAATATAATCATGTAAAGATCCCCCTATAAGCTGGATCCAGAAGGGATTAGGTTTCCAGACAGGGTGAGGGGGTTTCCCCATGAAAGTGTAACATGGAGTGGTGAGTGATCAGATACGCTTCTAGGTAGATAGGCCACCGTTTGTACATATGAGGTCATAAGTGTGTTCCCACAAGGAACCTATTTAGTTAATCCACCTTTACTTGGCCAACTCTCCATTACCAATACTTGGGCGACTCACTTGGGCTTTTTTTTTTATTTGTAAATAAAAAAGAAACTAAAAACCTTTTTTTATTTAACAGCTAATTATTACTTCTATATGTATTGACAAAACTGTAATATTGATGGGCATTGTATTATGGAAAATGAAGCCTTCAAGTACCAACTTGACATTTCACGACTTGCCAGTATCAGTTTCTAAATGGATAGAATTACTCCCAAAAAAGTAAATTGATAGATAGATAGATACCTACTTCTCATCCCTCATTTCTTCTCTCTCACACAACTCTAAACAGCTATTCAACACTCAATTCTCTCCTCCATCCCCCAGCACCACCTCCTTCTCTTCTCATCTCAGCTGAAGACTTTGCCTCTTTCTTCAAGCAGAGGATTGACAACATCAGAGCAAGCTTTGGCCCACAATCACCACAGCCCCTCATCATAGCTACTCAGCCCTCTTCCTCCAAATCCAGCTTCTCTACCATGACAGAGAACAATCTTTCCACTCTACTCTCAAGATCACATCTAACCACCTGTGCACTTGACCTGCTCCCATCGAATCTCATCCCCAATATCACCGCAGTCCTCATCACAGCCCTAACCCATCTCTTCAACCTATCACTAACAAGTGGTGTATTCCCCTCATGCTTTAAACATGCCTCCATTACACCCTTCCTCAAAATGTCCTCCCTTGACCCATCCTCTGTGTCAAACTATCGCCCCATATCCCTTCTCCCCTATGCCTCAAAACTACTGGAACAGCATGTCCATCTTGAATTGCCCTTATACCTTTCCTCCTGCTCCCTCTTTGACCGGCTACAATCTGGCTTCCGACCGCATCACTCTACTGAATCTGCCCTAACCAAAGTCACCAATGATCTACTAACCACCAAAGCCAAGCGACAATACTCTATCCTCCTCCTCCTGGACCTGTCCTCTGCCTTCGACACAGTAGACCATTCCCTCCTACTACAGATTTTCTCATCTCTGGTCATCACAGACTTGGCCCTATCTTGGATATCCTCATACCTAACCGACCGAACTTTCAGCATCTCCCATTCTCACACCACTTCCTCATCTCGTCCCCTATCTGTCGGTGTCCCCCAAAGCTCAGTTCTTGGACCCCTGCGGTTCTCCATCTACACCTTCGTCCTGGGACAGCTCATAGAGTCCCATGGCTTTCAGTATCATCTCTATGCCGATGACACACAGATCTACCTCTCTGGACCTGACATTACCTCTCTACTAGCCAAAATTCCACAATGTCTGTCTGCTATTTCATCCTTCTTCTCTGCGCGATTCCTAAAGCTTAACATGGACAAAACAGAGTTCATTGTCTTTCCTCCTCCTCACTCATCTCCTCCAACAAGCCTTTCCATCAAACTTGATGGTTGCTCACTCTCCCCAGCCTCACAAGCTCATTGCCTTTGAGTAACCCTCGACTCTGCTCTATCCTTCAAGCCACACATCCAAGTCCTCTTCACTTCATGCAGACTACAACTCAAAAATATCTCCCGGATCCGTGCTTTCCTTAACCAAGAATCAGCAAAAACATTGGTGCATGCCCTCATCATCTCCCGCCTCGACTACTTCAACCTCTTGCTCTCTGACCTCCCTTCTAACACTCTTGCACCCCTCCAATCTATTCTAAACTCTGCAGCACGCTTAATCCACCTCTCCTCCCACTATTACCCAGCCTTGCCACTCTGCCAATCCCTTCACTGGCTTCCCATCGCCCAACGACTCAAGTTCAAAACATTAACCATGACATACAAAGCCATTCACAACCTGTGTCCTCCTTACATCTGTGACCTAGTCTCCTGGTACCTACCTGCACGCAACCTCAGATCCTCACAAGATCTCCTTCTCTACTTCTCTCTTATCTCCTCTTCCCACAATTGCGTACAAGATTTCTCCCATGCCTCCCCCATACTCTGGAATGCTCTACCTCAGCATATCAGACTCTCCCCTACCGTGGAAAGTGGAAAGCTTCAAGAGGAACCTCAAGACCCACCTCTTCCAACAAGCCTAAAAGCTACAATAGACCTCAGTCCAGTACACCACTGCGCAACCAGCTCTGTCCTCACCTATTTTACCATTACCCATTCCCTGTAAACTGTGAGCCCTCGCGGGCAGGGTCCTCTTTCCTCCTATACCAGTCTGTTTTGTACTGTTAACGATTGTTGTACGTGTACCCTCTTTCACTTGTAAAACACCATGGAATAAATGGTGCTATAATAATAATAAATAATAATAATAATAATAGATAGGTACAATTTGCATCAGCTCTCTGGCTAATCAAGGAAGCGGAACCGATGCCTTTAGATGAAATACGATTCATAAAGCTGCTGTCCATTGCCACAGATTAGTAATGAGCCTCTTGGTTGTGTGGAACGATTTGCACCAACAGTGAGGAATATGGTAGATCCAAACATACCAATCATGTAATAAATCATACATATTTCCACTCATCCTAACCTGTATCTAGAGGTCACTAAGACAGGATAGAAATTCAAATCCAAGCTCCTGGAACAAATGTAGGTGAGAAAGTTAATCATAGAAAGGAAGAAGTCCTGACCACACCAGACCCCTGATGACAAAAGTAGTTCAGCTAGGGAAGTGGGTGGGTGATTCCTAGTTTTAGAGGAGTTTCAAAGAGAACTTTGGAGACAGCCTGGCTCCTGGGTTAAAATTATAAAATTTGGGTGTGCAAAGCTCCTATAAATATGGAAGGCATATTTACGGTCTCAGGACAGCGGGACATACGTAACACATATTTTGTCTTAATTGTGGGACATGCGTATCAGCCCATAATTAATAACTAACCGAGGGAAGATAATAGACCCATCATGTTTTCTAGCTATGGATAGATAAAATCATAATAGCAAACATAATGGTAATACAGTATATTCCTCGGTGACTCTCAGAGGCGAAGATATAAGTAAAGCTGCCATTTCATAATTCTTTGGAACCTGAAAGCATATCCTATGTCCAGCCCTGTCATAGGTCACCAGGTGGGCGGTATGTGGGTTATTAAAAACCAAAGCGGACATTTTGGAGGCAGTTCTTTTCAGAGAGGTAACGTCCAGTAAATATATGGGGAGTCCCAAGGAAACTAGTGGCTCCACAGCGCCTCCCCTGTGCCGAGCGAGCACCAGGCCTAATTAGAAGGAAAAGTTAACTGATTCCAAAGTTTATCTCCTTGCACTTATATCTTATTGGTAACTGCCTTTCTGACCATAATATATGTAAATTCATTGTGCATTAAATATCATGTTATCTAGTGTGCCCTTACGACGATTAAAGATATAATTTAATCCTGAGTTGTTCTTTTATCCCAATCCACGTCCTTGCGCTTTGTGTAGTATTACATGCTACTTGGGCTGGTTTCTGGCCTGATATAACCTCCTAATGGACCAGGCTTATACCTACGAAGAAATGGTAGCAGACTACTGGGTTGGCAAGACTCTGTTTCAGTGGGGTTAGTAAAAAGGGTTTGTCAGCCTATCAGTGTTGTGAGCAAGTGGGTGTCGTGCCGGAGGTTTTGCAACCCCCTTTGTTTCCCTCCCTGTGCCCCCTGTGCCCGCATGGACAGGCGATGTCACTATAACACTGCGCCAAGCTGACTTTACATACCCCTGGGAGTGTGGAACGTCACATGTTGGCGGAAGGGATGAGGTTGTATCACATGGCTCTGACATATTAGAAATGTCAGTGTGGGGCTGCAAGGTGCTGTTTTGGCACAAATTGATGACAGTGGTGGGATGTCTGCATAACCCCTCTGGCTGTTCGCAACACCAACTCTAGTCACATCTATGGGCTAATAAATTAATGATTATTAATAGATAGCTAGACAAATAGAAAGATAATAGATAGATAGATATGAAGTAGTTTGTCGCTGTAAGGTAAACTAATATACATTTCCAGACGGTAATTCTGCTTTAATTGAAATGCCGATGGTATTATTGTGTTATGCAGAAGAAAGAGGATCCTGTGGTCTCATTTACTGCTTCAGCACCAAGAAGAGATTAGATTGAAGGTCAGCTGGAGTTCTGGAAACATCTCATGTCTCTATCGTTTCCTGCTACCAATTCAATTTGTGTTTGGAACAAGTAATGTGTCTTTAGCATCTTCACTCTCTTGATACTTTCTTATATGTCTCCTATGTGTTTATGACTTTCTCAACAATAAAAGTGTTAATGTAGCAATCATAAAAATGTATTCAACAATATTTCCTTTGACAATATAAAGCATAAATATGGAAGCTATTAGTTCTCAGGATATAAAGCGCTGTGAAAAAAATTAAAACCAATTTTGTACTTGCTAGTAATTACTGTAATGTTCATTTATCTTAAAAAGAGAGACATATTTATGTACAGATGTGATTAGAAACTTTCTGCTTAAATAATAAACATTTAAACCCACTTAATGACATTTATAGATATTATCAACATGTAGGCAAGGAGCCATGAACATGCTGGTAACATCTGCCTCATTTTGTATACAATCGTTTAAACGGTATGTACAAAAAATGTACACTAGACCAGGGAATCTAATAGAGTAACTGGACCCTTATTAATTTATTAGTAAATATAAACCATCCTATTCTAAAAACTCGACTTTCTAATACATGTTTTAACTGTTGTATTTCATGGTTAGAAAACATACCCATTCTAATCTATGATGCTATTAACATATCTGTGTTTTTTCACGGTCCATGTGTCCCTGCAAAACTATTGGAGACATGTTCTTTTTTTCCAGTATCACAGATGAAAAGGGCAATACAAGTCTATGGGTCAGTAAAAAACGTACAGCACCCGGATGATATCCGTGTGCCATACATATTTAGCATGGAAAGTATAGGAGAAATTTTGTCATTTAGTTATCTATCCATGAAAAACACTGATGACAAAAATGGACCCTTGGACCATACAATTATGACACTCTTCCAAAACACTGATGACACCGATACCATTTTTTTCACAGATGTGTGAATGAAGCATTCAAGTTTTCACTGCAAACAGAAATACCGTGTTTCCCCACAAATAAGCCCTACTCTAAAACTAAGCCTTAGCAGGAGTTTTAAGCATTTTTGGCATAAGGTTTAAATATTAGCCCTACCCTGAAAAAAGGCCTAGTCAGGTTCAATAATGAAGTGTCCATGACGCTAAAAAAGTTACTGCACGACACATCGTTATAGAAAGCAGACACTCCCAGAAGATAAAAGAAAGAAGACCCCACGATCATACTCAACAGACGACGATCAGGAGGACGTGCAGTAGATCACACACCCACACATACCAGATCGCACACCAACATGCATCAGATCACACACACACACACACACACACACACATCAGATAGCATACACACACAATCACACATCATATCGTACACACACTCACCACATCCAGTGATATACATTGCCATGTATCACATGAGGACCTGGAAGTGACGCAGATGCCTGGGATCTGGTAAGTATGGTTCTCCTGGGAAGGGGATCTGCATTTTTAAGGGGTAAATTTTCCCCCAACCGTGTTTCCCAGAGAATAAGCCCTACCCCAGTAATAAGCCCTAGCACTTTTTCCGGGGCAAAACAAAATATAAGATATTGTCTTATTTTCAGGGAAACATGGTAGCAAACACTTTTGATGCTTCCCTATTGTACCACTTAATTAAATTTTAATAAATATTGCTACACTACAAGAATAGCAAAGATAGCAACTATCATGTTAATGGCTACTATATCTAAGTAAAACAACCAGGGATGCCAAATAGAGATGGGCAAGGACGAAAATGCTCAGGTGCTTTGTCCTTGAATTGAGCAGGTCAGACATTTTGAAAGAGCCTAAACTTGAGTAATGAGTATTATGGAAGTGAATGATTGGGCAATTAGTTTCTCTGGCCACATACAGCTAGCCATAAAGAGAGTATTTCCACGGGAAGAGAGGGTTGGGTTTTTCTTCTCTTTTTTTTCTTGACACACTACATCTAAAAATGTTCCTTTTATTCCCTGGGAGACCATTCAGTGACTGCAAATAGTTCCCACTGGGGTGCTGGCTCACATAATTCAGTGAAAAGAGATGGCTCTTTGTCTTCTTGTTTCAAGACTACACATCTGAGCACCCACGATAGTCGGCTGAGCACTGCGAGTACCCAAGCACCCTGAAGCTTGATCGAGTATCGAACAGTGTCGAGCATGCTCGCTCATCACAAGTGGCAAGCCAAAAGTGCCCTGAGGTTGCAAATTTATCCTTTAAATGGTTTAAGACCACCCACTGTAAATATACATCGGCTTCTGCTGGACTTTGTGCAGAGGCGGCGTTTAATTACGGTCGGCGTTCAGGAGGAGATCACAACCATCTGCGTACTGCAATCGCCAGGTTTCTGATGCAGAACTGTAGTTCTGCCCAGAGACATCATCAGGACCTGCTTGGATCAGGTCCTGATTACGTTAACTCTTTGCGACCTGCTATGTGCCACGATTATTAGCGATTGTGGCAAATAAAACTTAGAGAGAAGCAGTGAGCTCCTTCTCTTACCTCTCCGGCTCCTCTGTGACATGATCATGGGTGAGCCTAGGTTGTCATGACAGCCGGAGGTCATATGATGACCTCTGGGTTTGCCATGTATGATGACGTGTCAGACCCAGCCAGCAGCAGGGTCTTACAGACGATCTGCAAATTGCCATGCTGCTGCATGGCAATGCATTATATCAGTGATCAGACTAAAAAAAGTGAATGTCCCATAGAGGAACTAAGTAAAAAAGTAAAATAACCTGCAAAATATAAAAAATAATAATTATTTATATAAAAAAAAAAACAACAAAGTGCATGTATTTGGTTTTGCCGCATCTGGCCCGACCTGATCTATAAAACTGTCAAATTATTTAACCCCTTCAGTGAGCAGTTTAAAAAAAAATTGGCAAAGAAATGCTTTTTCATCATACCGCAGAGAAAAGTAGAATAAAATGCAATCAAAAAGTTGAATCTAAATTAAAATAGTATTACTGAAAACTATATCTTGTCTTTTCCAGCAAACAAACAAACCACCACACAATTCCATCAGCGGCAAAATAATAATGCTATAGCTCTGAAAATACATCAATTAATTTTTTTTTTTTTTTTAAAATTGTTTATATTGTGTAAAAGTGGCAAAACATGAAAAAAACTATATAAATGCGATAGCTCTGTAACCATACTGACCCGAAGAATAAACCTGTGTTATTACTTTTACCAAACAGCGAAGGGCATAAAAAAAAATCACAAAAAACAATTCCTAAATTGCTGTTTCATATTAATTCTACCTACCAAAAATGAGAATAAAAAGCGATCCAAAAATGTTATGTGTCTGAAAATTATACCATTAGAAACTTCAACTTGTCCTGCAAAAAAACAAAACCTCATATAGCTCTCCTAATGCGGCATGACGTCCACTATTTATTTCAGACAATGTTGCGCTCTAAAACTCAAATGGCAATCTTTCCCTTCTGAGCCATGCTGTGCACCCAAACAGTAGATTTCCACCACATATGGGGTATCGGCATATCCACACTGAAATTGCAAAATTTGAGGCTATAAAGTAACATTCTTGTGGGAAAAAATAAAATTTTCATTTTTTTTCCTTCCCCATTGCTTTAGTTCCTGTGAAGCCCCTGAAGGGTTAATAAACTTCTTGGATGTGGTTTCCAGCGCCTTAAAGGGTGCAGATGATTTTAGAATGGTGTCAATTTGGGTATTCTCTGTTACCTAAGCCTCTCAAAGTCATTTCAAATGTAATGTTGCCTCTAAAACAATGATTTTGTAAATTTTGTTGGAAAAACGAGAAGTTGCTGATAAACTTTAAACAATTCTAATTTCCTAAAAAAAAGTTTTATTTAAAAAATGGTGCTGATATAAAGTAAACATGTGGGAAATGTTACCATATTTTTCATTGTATAAGACAGAGGAGGGAGTATTGAGGCTCAGGAGGGTTGGCAATACTGCTGGCTTGGGGGTGTGGCGGCGGCTGGCTCCATTGATCTGCCACCGGGCTGCATGGGTGACACTACAGGGGAGTGACTCAGGAGGGTCCCAGGACAGGGGGTCATAGGACGGGGTGTCTCAGTGGTGGTTGCCATTGGTCTGACTGCAGGCTATGTTGAATGTCCCGGATATGGCTTAGCAGGTTGGTGGTGGTGGAGTGGAGTTATAGGAGGCAGGGTCACAAGATGTGCTCGTGGGTGTTGCGGTGGGTGCCATTGACCTGCAGACGGGTGGGCTGTGGGGGTGTCACAGGATGAGGTGTCTTGGTGGTTGGAAATCGAGCTGACTGAGGGCTACATTGAATTGCCCGCGGTTGACGAAGTGGACTTCAAGAAAATGGTCGCAGAGGTGGTGCGTGTGCAGATAGGACTCCGGGGCCATTTTGTACAAGGCCATAGTGTCAATCTGCACACACGCTACTTCCACAGCCATATTTTGTGAAGTCCATTTTGTCAATCACTAGTGATTCAATGCAGCCCGCTGTCAACTCAATTTGCCCCATCCTGTGATACCCCTGCAGCCTGCCCGTGCATCAAGGGACTTCAAACGCGTTCTATGACCCTGCCTCCTATGAAATCGCACTACCACCACCGCAATGGTAAACCATATTCGTTTTGTAAGATGCACCCACATTTTACCCCCAGTTTTGGGTGAAAAAAAGTCTTGTGTATCTTACAATCTGGAAAATATGGTATTTATTAACTATTTAGTGTGGTATAATTTCTGGTTTAAGGGTATAAAAATTCAAATGTTGAAAATTGTGAAATTTTCAAAATATTTCGCCAAATTTCCAATATTTTCACAAATAAATACAAAAGATAGCATCTTTATTTTACCACTGTCCTGAATTAAAATATGTATAAAACAAATAGTCTCAGAATCACAGCAATCCGTTGAAGTGTTCCAGAGTTATGATCTGTCAAAGTGACACTGGTCAGAAAAAAAAATTTGGTTCAGTCATGAACGCAAAAACCGTCTCTTGCGCGAAAAGGTTAATTGTTTCTGCAACTTCATTTTTTTCAAGAGGTTGTGTTAAATTTAAAAAAAAAAGTAAAAAAAAGTCAATTTCGATTAAACTGTTGGGGTTTTTTGGGCATATTTTTCAACATTTTTACTTCTCCAAAGCAAATCAAATGAGAAGGTAAAGCAAAATTGAATTGGTCCTGATTAAAAATGATTGTTTTTCTATTGCCTTATGCTCCTATGCAGACCTTTGTGTTCTTGTGGTTACAAAGTGTAAATAATATCTTTTCGGTGATCATAATACCTTACATCTGTCTTCTAGGTTTTCCTAACAAACCGAACATTTGATCATTTAAACTCAAGAAGGGGACAGATAAATCAGATTATAAATGCAAGATAAGACCACACTGGGGTTGTTTGTTGTCTGTTATCACATAGATAGATATGAAGGTATCGCGCCCTGTTGGTGTATACACTATATCAATATTAAAGAAAGCATGAAGAATGCATAAAAGAAATATCCACAGAGATAATGTTACTTCAAATATGGCCTAAAAATAATTTCTCATGGGTGTATTCTATAGATTAAAGTTTTCTTTTATGGATGAGCAAATTGAATTTCAGTTGAATTTTATGAAATGTACAGGTCCCAGCAAATTTTAATAATCTGAGGTTCGATTCATGTCTGCAGATCTTTTACACATAATAGTATATTGCATTAGACACAGAACACTGACATGACCTCAGGCACCACTGCTCAGGCTTCACTACATATAAAGCCATACAAGCCATCACATGGTATAGCACAGCCAATCAAGAGGGACTATTATAGCCAGCATAAAAGCCTAGGCAGGAAATGCAGCAGATTTAGAATAGTGAGCTATTGTCAGAGCTTACACCTAAGCAATATAGGAGAAAGCCCTAAACCATGTGTTGTAAAACTGCTGTAATAAACAAGATTAATCAGTAAAATTATATAACACAGTAGCCGATATATATATATATCATACTTTATTTCAATTTCAATTACATATTTATTTCTTCATTCATAATGCTCTACAAATTAACAACAAAGCAGGACAATATTTTTTGCCCCAATTTTTTTAAATCAGTCTCAATCATTGGTGGTGTGATTGTTTGTCACTATAAGTAACTATATTGAGTTTTGCATATATTGTGCAATGCTTTCTGGGAAGAGGGGAATAATTATTTTTTTTTAAAAATGCTAACATTTAAATGTGCATTCATAAATCTACAGTATTATTTGTTTAATACCGGACCGGATTAAAAGACGCACCCCTAATTCAGAGCAAAAAAAAAGGTAAAAGAAAAAAAATGGGATCCGTCTTGTAATCCAGGGGTGTTTTACTGGAGGGGGCAGTAGCGATGGTAGAGGAGGCTGTGTTGTTGCAGCGGTGGTGGCTGGGGCTGTGGCGGAGGCTGGGGCTGAGGCTGAGGCAGAGACAGAGGCTGAGGTTCCGGCAAAAGCTGGGGCTCCGGCAGAGACTGGGGTGTGGTGGAGACTGGGGCTCGAGCTGTGGCGGAGGCTGGTGCTGCTCTGCTGGGGCAGCTGTGCTTGGGCTCGGGCTGCGGAGGCTGCTCCTGCGGTGGAGGCTGGGGCTCAGGCTGTGGTGAAAGCTAGTGCTGCCATGGTGAGGCAGCTGTGCTGGTGCTCGGGCTGCGGTGACTGCTGCTGCTGCAGATGGTGAGGGCTTCAAAGAAATGGCGCCCGGAGTCAGCTCAGATTGAGCTCTAGGCTCAATGGCAAGTCGAGATCTCATCTGTGCAAGCGCCACCTCCAGGCGCCATGTTCCTTAAGTCCACTGTTGGGAGATCAATGAGCTGGAGCCGGTGCCTGCGCAGATGAGAACTTGAGCCGAGAGCTCCAACTGCGCACGCACTGACTCTGAGTGGTATTATTTGAAGTCCTCACCACCCGACTTGCTGTGCCAGTAAAGCCGCCGGAGACCCCGCACAGCAGCCCCACCACTAGCCGGCGGAGACCATATACAGACTCCGCACAGCCGCACAGTCGCTGCGTCTTATAGTCCAAAAAATACGGTACTTCATAAATTGTGCTTGATATTAGGAATTCTTTTTTTAACACGTCTTACAGATAGTATATCTGGAGATGCTGCATGAATACAGAACCCTGTTGCAAGTGCTGGCTTGTTGGACTTGTACAGTATATCACAAAAGTGAATACACCCCTCGCATTTTTGTAAATATGTTATTATATATTTTCGTGGGACATCTTCTAAAGTATGGTAGTTTGATAAAATGTAAAGTAGTCAGTGTAAATTTAGTATAACAGTGTATATTTTGTGTGCCCTCTAAATAAGTCAACATACAGCCTTTAATATCTAAACCACTGGCAAAAGAAGTGAGTACACCCTAAGTGAAAATGCATATATTATTCCCAGAGTATCAGTATTTTTTTGTGGCCACCATTATATTCAAGCACTCTCTTAACTCTCTTGGGCATAGAGATTACTAGATCTTCACAGGAGCAACTAAAATCGCCTCTTACTCCTCCCGGATGACATCATGGATATGGTGGATGTTAGAGTCCTGCGCTCCTTCACCACTAGCCACAGGTGATTTTATTCACTATAGCGGGTTCCCTCTTGCTCATACACAGGAGGTTTTAAATCCAGAGAGAGGATTCAGTTCAGAGTAGGTACCCAGTAAAGAGATATACTGTGACGTGGTAACTGGGCAGATATAAAAACGGATGTTTATGTATGCTAAATATCTCATTTTTTTCTTAGATTTCTGTTAGCAGTAATATCTATATACTTACATTCATGATTTTCATGCTTTAGCATTTCAGAGTACAAACTGTCTCTTTTTCTGTAATTTTATGTCATGTTCAGTTATGCACCTATTCCCATTGCAGTTTTGGGAGTGCTGTCTTCTTGACTAGATTAATTGGGGTCATGCCTTCTGTCCATGCACTCCTCCCCTACTAGCCACAGGTGATTTTGTTCACTATAGCGGGTTCCTACTTGCCCATACACAGGAGTCTTTTCAACCCAGAGAGAGGCTTAAGTTTAGAGTAGGTGCCTAGTTACGAAATATGCTGTGATGTGGTGTCTGGGCAGATATAAAAATGGCCATTTTTGTATGCTAAATATCTCATTTTTTCTTAGATTTCCTTTAACAGTAATACATATCTATATTCTTACATTCATGGTTTGATGCTTTAGCATTTCAGAGTGCAAAGTCTCTTTTTTTGTAGCTCCCTCACTCTGTGATGTCTGAGTATTGTGTTGCCCATGGGGAAGGAGTGCTGGCATTTAGGGAGATGAGCCCGGGTTTGTGCGGACTATCTGAAGACAGCCAGGAAAGCGGACGAGAGCACCCAGTGACATTTGTGTCTCCACAGTTATGTTGGAATATTGCCCTCAAGCTAAGTTTCCAAAGGGATGAGATCGTACTCTGCTTCAATATGTCAAAGTCAGCAGCACTTATGAAGCCCCAAACCATGACATTCCCACCACTAAGCTTGACTGTCTTGACTAGGCAATACACACTTGTCTTTGTGCTACTCACCTGGATTCAGCCACACGTGCTTGAGTCCATCTAAATGAAATACGTTTATCTTGATCTCATGAGCAACAATTAGTTTTTTCAGATCTTCAGCGAATCCTTTACCATGATTTGCCATGGTGAATTTCTAGTGACCAGTATGAGAGAGTGTGAGAGTGATAACACCATATGAAACACACCTGTTCCCCATTCACACCTGAGACCTTATACCTCTAATGAGTTACATGGCACCAGGGAGGGAAAGTGGCTAAATTTTCACACTTTGTGCACAGTTTTCCATTTCCACTTAAGGGTGTACTCACCTTTGTTGCCACTGATTTAGACAGTAATGGCTGTGTGTTGAGCTATTTAAAGGTCACACAAAATTTACACTGTTATACAAGCTGTACACTGACTACTTTACATTGTCTCAAAGTGTCATGTTTTCAGTTTTGTCCCATCAAAAGATATAATAAGACATTTACAAAAATGTGAGGGGTGTATTAAGTTTTGTGATATACTGCAACAAGTGTTGTGTGTATTTTATTTTGTTTTTTTTTGTATATACTTCTACCAATTTCTACTGCCCAACAACATTTTTAAGCCACTCTTTGCATTAGTATAAGGCATTAATATAAGGCCAATATGCAAAATTTTGCTTGTAGCATTAAGCTAATACTCAAGCACAGTTTCATTTCTTTTAAACTCTGTCATGACATCTACAATCAATTACTGGCCTTAATAGCATGTGGCCAAAGACCACTGAGGGCAATTATTGGTTCCACGTCACGTAGAGTATACAGGATCGGAGATCTGCAGCCAATGTAAACCATATACTGGCAGGGAGCAGCAGGTATGCAGTGTTAGTATACAGTAAGTTTTATTTGTTTGTCTTAATGCTATTGCTGCCTATACACAGCATTTGATGTATCTTGGAAACCCATTTGATCCTAAAGAGAAACACCTTTTGACTGGCCATGACTGCCATGCTCTATTGTTACTTGCCCAAAACCATTTTTTTACATAATTTTGCTAACAGCGTTATGACAGGACATGATTACTGCTTGATCGTGTTCCTTGCCAAAGTAAGTGCTTCTAAATGGTCATGAAAGTGATTGGTGATTGGTGGGGGTCTCAGAACCCATAGCCAACTGATCTGCAAGATATTTCACAAACAACACTTCTCATATCTGTCATCTATCTTGCTGCCATAATTCTATCTATCTATTTATCTATCCTTCTATGAGGAGATGCTAAGTCATCTTTTTTGTTTCTATGGTAACAAATGTTAAATCACATGAAAGCCTTATGTGTCTAATATATGTTTTCAAAATTTTGTGTTTGTTGCTTATGGCAACAGTGTTCTACACATGAGGGAAAACAAAATGGCGAAGTCTAATGTGATATTCACAGTAATTGAGAGCAGTGGAGGGATACAATTCTTGTATCTGCAAGGAATGTCCGAAAAGGATATTCATGGTGATGTGTCGGAGACATTGGGGGATCAATGCCCTTCCTATTCCACTGTTAAGAACTTTGTTGCCAAATTTGGACAACCGAGAGTGGTTGTTGTTCTGGAGATTGTTGAGGCTGTGCACAACCTTATACTGAAGAATCGACGAATTTAAGCTAAAGCAATAGTAGACATCATGGGGATTTCCCGTGAATGTGATTGTGTCATTATCCATGAACATTTGGACATGAGGAATCTATCTGCAAAGTGAGTCCCCAAATGTTTAACAACAGATCAGAGAAGCATGCGAGTGAAAACTTCCCGGTCCATTTGTCAGCGTGTCCAGACTGATAAGAACTTCCTGGATCAACTGGTCACTATGGATGAGACCTGGATTTATTTGTACTACCCGGAAAACAAGAAGCAGTCAAAAGAGTGGAGGCACAGTGGTTCTCCTCATCTACAGAAGTTCAGGGTGCAAAAATCAGCCACTAAGGTGATGGCGTCTGTGTTCTGGGATAACGAGGGCGTGCTGCTAGTGGACTACCTTCAAAAGAGTTCCACCATTAATGCAAGGTATTATTTTGAATTTTTGGACCAATTGAAGGCAGCACTAAAGGCCAAAAGGCATGGCAAGCTGTCCAAAAGAATCTTGTTCCTGCAGAACAACGCCTCTGCTCACACTGAACAAGTGACCACGCGAAAAAAAAGCTGGTTGACCACCCATCTTATTTCCCAGGTCTAGCTCCCTCTGACTATCATCTATTTCCAAACCTGAAGAAACACCTCAAGGGTACCAAATTTTACACTATTTCTGATGCCATGGCTGCTACAGATGTCTGGTTTGAGGCACAACTGATATCCTTCTTTTTGTTAGGCTTACAGAACTTGGAATATTGATTTAAGGAAGTGTGTTGACATCAGTGGAGAGTATGTGGAATAAATGTACAGTTTCATCATCCTATCTCATTTCTTTCTGGGTAAAGCCAAAGACTTATCAGCAGCCCCTCGTATCTATTATTTTTCTTTCATCTATCTATCTAGCTACCCACTACCCATCCATCCACCTATCTCTCTATCTATCTTTCAAACTATCAAGCATTTATCTATCTATTTATCCATCTATCTATCTATCCATTATCTATCAATTATCTATCTATCATTTATCTATCTATCATGTATCTATCTAGCATTTATCTATCATCTCTATCTCTCTATCTATCTTTCATCTATCTAGCATTTTCCTATCTACTGTATCTAGCTATCTATTATTTTTTTTCATCTATCCCTCAATCTATCCATTATCTATCTGTCTATCTATCTATATATCTATTTACCTATCTATCTATCTATCTATCTATCTATCTATCCCTATATCTATCTATATATCTATCCCTCTATCTATCTATCTATCTATCTATCTATCTATCTATCAATCTATCTATCTATCTATCCCTCTATCCATCTATCTATCTATCTATCTATCTATCTATCTATCTATCTATCTATCTATCTATCTATCTATCTATCTGTCCCTCTATCTATCTATCCATCTATCTATCTATCTATCTATCTATCTATCCCTCTATCCATCTATCTATCTACCTATCCCTCTATCTATTGCTATTTCTATTTTGATCTATCAATCTATCACCTCATATTTCTTGCATTTATCTATCTCTTATCTATCTACCATCTATCTTTCTAGCATTTTTATATCTATCTCTCTATCTATCTACTGTATCTATCCTTCAATCTATTATTTTTCTTTCATCTGTCTACCCACTACCCATCCATCCACCTATCTATATATGTATCTATCAATCTATCTATCTTGCATTTATCTATCTATCATGTATCTATCATGTATCTATCTAGTATTTATCTATCATCTCTATCTCTCTATCTCTCTATCATCTATCTAGCATTTTTCTATCAAATCAAATCAAAATCAAATCAAATAAGCTTTATTGGCAGGACCAAATACAAATTAGTTTTGCCAAAGCAAGTGTACATTAGGGACTGGGGCTGTGGGGATGGTGGGTGGGGACTGTAGGAAGGATGGATGGGGCACATCCAGGGTGGGGACTGTGGGGGCACTTCTAGGATGGGGGCTATGGAAGTCCATGGCTTATGATGGGGCATATCCAGGGTGGGGACTGTAGTAACGGTGGTTGGGGCATATCCAGGGTGGGGATTGGGGGGGCCACATCTGGGATGGGGGGCTATGGAAGTCCATGACTTATCATAGTTCTCTTTCTCGAAGTCTATGACATTCGCTCACATACCGCGCTGCTATCTCCACTGCGCTCTCTTCTTCCCCCAGCAGGATATATATTTTCTCTTCCTCCTTCATGGAGCTGAAATCCGGGAAGAGATGTGAGAGTCTCCTGAAGTGAGTGTCCCTCACTGCTGAGTACTTGGTGCAGTGTAGCAGGAAGTGGGTTTCATCCTCCAGGGCCTCTAGGTCACAGTGTTGGCACAGTCTGTCCTCCCTGGGCTTGTAGCTCTGCTTGTGTCGACCGGATTCGATGGCTAGACTGTGGGCACTGAGTCTATATCGGCTCAGGGTCCTGCGGTCTCTGGGATCCGGGAGTTTTTCCAGATATGGGGCCAGTCTGTAGTCTCTCTGTAGTCTCTGGTACGTGGTCAGTTTCTGTGAGGTGTTGATGTCGGTCCTCCAGTCACTGACATACCTCTCCTGGCCCTCGTCTACCATCTTCCTGATTCTGGTTCTTGTCAGGCTGCTGTGATTGGTTATTTCGTCCAGTTGGGTTTGGGAGAGCTGTGCCAGGGGTCCTGGTTCATCTGGCCCACGTATATATATCAGAGCTTTGTGGTGATGGGAGCTTGGATTGCTACTCTGTAGGTGAGCCTGAAATGATAGTGATCTATCCCTCTATCTATCTATCTATCCCTCTATCTATCTATCTATCTATCTATCTATCGCTATTTCTATATTGATCTATCAATCTATCACCTCATATTTTTTGCATTTATCTATCTCTTATCTATCTACCATCTATCTTTCTAGCATTTTTCTATCTATCTACTGTATCTATCTATCTATTATTTTTTTCATCTATCCCTCTATCCATTATCTATCTGTCTATATATCTATCTATCTATCTATCCCTCTATCTATCTATCCCTCTATCTATCTATCTATCTATCTATCTATCGCTATTTCTATATTGATCTATCAATCTATCACCTCATATTTTTTGCATTTATCTATCTCTTATCTATCTACCATCTATCTTTCTAGCATTTTTATATCTATCTACTGTATCTATTCTTCAGTCTGTTATTTTTCTTTCATCTGTCTACCCACTACCCATCCATCCACCTATCTATATATCTATCTATCTATCTTGAATTTTTTCTATCTATTTATCATCTATCTATCCTTCTAGCTATCATTTTTCTTTTATCTATCTACCTACCCACTATCCATCCATCTATAGCCCTCTATCTATCCATCTATCTTTCCATCTATCTATCTATCTATTATTATTATTTATTATTATAGCGCCATCAATTCCATGGCGCTTTACATGTGAAAGGGGTGTACATAACAGGGACAAGTACAATAATCATAAACAATACAAGACACAGACAGGTCCAAGAGGAGAGAGGTCTATCTATCTATCTATCTAGCTATCTTTCCATCTATCTATCTATCTAGCTATCTTTCCATCTATCTATCTATCTATCTATCTATCTATTTATTTATCTATTTATCCCTCTATCTATCTATCCATTATCTATCTATCCCTCTAATATCTATCTATCCCTCTATCTATCTATCCCTCTATCTATCTATCTAGCTATCTTTCCATCTATCTATCTATTTATCTATGTATCCCTCTATCTATCTATATCTATCTATTTATCTATCATCTCATATCTATTTAAGTCACAAAACCTGGAGATACTGCTGATAATATTTATGCACAAAGAAGAAACATGTTCTGTGCTGTAAAATATACTTTGGAGAAAAATGTTAAAGGAACAATTGAACCTTTACAGTATACCAGCTGCAGCAAATGAGAAATATATCTCAGAAGCAATCTGACAGGCCCATAAATCGCCTGCACTGTGTACCCTCGACAAGTGGCTTATGAACTTGTCCATGAAGGGAAAAGATTGTCCCCCCAGGTTCCCTGGTAATGGATAGGTTGTGATTCATAACCGGTCATCCACAGTGGAATCTAGCCAGCGAGCAGTAAATAAGGAAGGCACACACAGAAAGTGGGGGTGGGTGAAGGGGTTACTGTAATATTCCCAAACCTTGCCACTAAGCATCAAAACAAATTGAAGAACCATCATCAAAAAGGATTGTACACTTGTGGACCCTGTGTGATATTCCACTGCACCTAAATCATGTTCTTCCCTTCATCGAATCCACTTTTATTAAGCGACACTGCTACATACACCAAGGAAAACATTTGCAATGAGCAGGTTTTGTCAGAGATTTTGTTTTAATACTTTGTCTTCTTGTATTTACATAGAGTAGCATCATAAACTGGTTGTACATATTGTTTTACAAAATACATTTAAATAACAAAGTTAGCATGATACACAGTAGCATGTCAGTAGTCTGCGGGAAATCCATGTTAGGGGCTTTCATGTTGTACATCCGCCATCATTCTGCTATTGCTGATTGAGCCACAATCTTATATTGTGATCCAAATTGAACAATTAAAATCCACATTGTAATTCCAGCTTTTTCCATGTCTCCTGTGGTGCTCTGATGCATTGGACCAGGACCTCTAAATAGGCAATTGATTGTTCCGCAGCATAGCCCAAAATGCATCCTAGTGATGAGCAGTTTTTGTTGTTCTTGACATTTTTATAAATTTTTTACTGTAATTTACAGAGTTTTTATGATTTTTCCTAAAATGTTTAATGTTCCTTTACATATTCCTGAACTGGAGAGGAACAAAACAGTCATTTACAATACAGTCTCAATGGATTATGACCTCCGTTTTGTATCTGTAATGGTGAAACAACACAAGGGTCCTAAAATTAGTATCAAGAGTTGTCAAAAAATAATAATAAAAAAATTTACAATAAGAACACATTCATCTTTGGATAGAATCCATCTATTAGGAGGATGAAGGAAAGTTACAATGAATGTATCCTTTCATATTATGATACAACTATTTTATACTACTCAATCGCTATTTTCTCAGCAGAATGTTTAAGGATTAATCATAGTGATAAAAACCCAAACAAAAGTATCCACAAAATGGATCCTGAACAGTAAGTGTAAAAGTTTGAATAGATGATTACTTGCTTTACTACTAATTCATATAATCTAATCCTTTACAAATATGATGGGACGGACTGATATATAGTGTTTTCTGCTGTATAATGGTCCAGTGCTTAAGTCAATCTAGAAATAAAAAAATAACAATTGTTTCCTTTTTCTTTACAATTGAACTTAAATTTAATCTAAAGCCTGCTTTACACGTTGCAATTTCGCATACGATATCGTATGCGATTTGCAACGCCCCCATCGTACGTGCAGCACGTTCAATTTGTTGAATGTGCCGCACAAACAATTAAACCCCGTTACACGTACTTACCTTCCATATGACCTCCATGTGGGTGGCGAACGTCCACTTCCTGGAGTGGGAGGGACGTTCGGCGTCACAGCGACGTCACGCGGCAGCCGGCCAATAGAAGTGGAGGGGCGGAGCTGAGCGGGACGTAAACATTCCGCCCACCTCTTTCCTTCCGCATTGTGGGCCGGGAGCCGCAGGATGCAGGTAAGATCTGTTCATCGTTCCCGGGGTGTCACACACTGCGATGTGTGCTACCCCGGGAACGTTGAAGAATCTGACGTTCAATTCTAGAGAAATGAACGACATGCGTGTGATGAACGTTTTACTGTTCAATCGCAATCGCACGTAGCTGTCACACACTGCAATGTAACTTACAATGCCGGATGTGCGTCACTTACGTCGTGACCCCGCCGACCTATTGTAAGATATATTTCAATGTGTAAAGCAGGCTTAATAGAAGCATCTCTGAAGAAAGTTGAGTTGAATGTTTTTCATCAGTACATCTACTCTAGCTCCTACTGTCAATTCTCATCCAGGTGATTTTTAGTAAAACAAAAAGTCAAGTCCTTAAGGAACTAAAAGGTCAGTTATTTGTATACCAAGTATAATGTTGAGGAAGCTCGAGTTCCCTAAACTTAAAATATATAAAAGCTCATTCTCTTAGGTTTCCTTATTTTTAAAGTATTTCCCTTTCCATAGGTTAGGCCATGAACCTGTGGTGGTCAAGGGTTAGAAGTTTGGATCACTACTGGTCAGAATAATGATGAGGCAAAGATTTGGTATCAGGTAGAGCCTCATATATTGAAGTGACACCATGCTGTCAAAAACAATAAAAGCTGTGTTGGATGGAAGGGGTCTTGGAGGTTGAATCTTAATAACAGTTTATTAAAGTATACTCCTAGAAAATTCCATAAAGGGTCATATTAGATAATGCTTTAACTATATATCTTTTTGACTGTATGATGATTCACTGCAAACACAGTGTGCTAATCTGGACATACATCATTGGTGAATATACCATTTTTCAAACTAGTCTATCTTGACAGATTAATAGAGTACTGACCACTATGTAACTATAATATCAAATTGTGGTCATATTAATTCATAAGGTAATGTGCCCTCCCCCCCAAAAAACCCTCCAGAAATTAAATTAACTGACAAGAGGAGCCAACATGAGCCCCCCAAAAATGGAGTTAAACATAAGATAAAATAACATTATATTTAGTGTTGGGCGAGTAGTTAGCTATTCGTACTCGCTATGCTCTTAGTGGGTACTGTCCGCTACTCGCATATTCGTTACGAGTAGCAGGCGCAATGTAAGTCAATGGGAAATACTCGCTAAGTAGCGAGTGACCCTAAAGCCTTACTATTCGCTACTCGCACGAAAAGTACAGTTTTGGGTTACTCGCTACTTAGGGCGTATTTCCCATTGACTTACATTGCGCCCACTACTCATAATGAATATGCGAGTAGCGGACAGTACTCACTAACAGCATAGCGAGTACGAATAGCTAACTACTTGCTCAACACTAATTATATTTTATTAGAAATTTTAGTTAAAAAAGTTACTGAACATCCGGCCCCAGTTCAAATCAATAGGAGGCAGATGTGTAGTACCCGGCTGTGGCCATTATCAGAATACCGAGCAGCTCCAGAGCTGAGTATTTCCAACTGCTTGCTTCTGCCACCGGTACTGAGAACAGCTGATGGGTGAGGGTGCCGAGTGTCGGAGCCAAGCCAGTCATACATATTCTAAGGATGGGCTATCAATGTGAGTGAACAGCCTCTTTAACATTTCTTCCATTGTAACATTAAAATACAAAATCTATGTTTGGTTTTAAGTTAAGACATAAATGCATCCAAACTGACTTGTTAAATCCTGTCTATACATAGAACCATTTCAGTTATAGAATTAATTAACTATAAATTCATTCACAGGGTACAATCAAGTCCTATAGTGTAAGTGTAGGGGGATTGGGTTTTCTGTCCCAGTAGGGTGCACTTCCAAAGTGCTAGGCCACCAACCTGATCTAATAGTATGGATGCAACCAACATACTGTAAGCCGGCATGATGCCTTACATGTATGTGTGTGATTGGTGCCCTAGACAAGCCTTATCTGTGTGCATTTAAAATATTAGGCAACCCACCCATCCCCATGAATTTTAGGTGGGAGTGGTGCCTTCTCATTTTATTATGGGGGCCTGCTGCATCCTGTAGTGTATTAGTATTGCAACCGGGTATTGGTAAGTATGGCTGCTTTTTTTACAGTGAAAGATGAGTTACAATTAATTTAGTGATTCTATTTGTTATGACGTTAATAAAAAGTTGAAGTGACAAGCCATTGGATGTAGTGTTGGGTATGTTGGAACTTAGAATTGGAGGCATGACTCTCACAGACAAATCAGTTAACCCCATCTTTACATGTAAGCCATAAAACAGGCAATGTGGGTTCTTAATTGCTTTTCAAGTGATTTTATCACACTGCAGGAATTCAGCTTCTTTTGGTGAATAAGTAGAATAAAAAGTAATAGGCTGTAGTCTGCCAGTTGCTTCACCCGGCATGTGTCATGAGAAGAGAAGAAATCGGATGTAGCATGCATATTCTAATTGCTGCCATTTAAAGGTAGAGAAGCAATTTGGCAACCCTGAATGCTCCTCCTGTGACACAACTTGTTTAGTACCCAGTTAAGAGCTAGCACCAATTATCCTCCATACATCTGATAACATTCAGCCAGCAGCAATTATAGCAAGTGCAAGGACATAGCCATTTGTACATATTTGCTTCTTATAGTTATAGAGTTTTTTGAGCAATCCCGAGAAAAACTCTTATCACAAGGCAATGAAATGTTTTTGACAGGTTAAATATGACACGATTTTAGATTACTTTTAGACTTTTACTTATATAAAATAGCAAGATTCTGGATGGCTATGCTTTAAAATTGCTGATGGGTTGTCTGTTTTGTGACAGCAGGTAGCCCAGAGTTCAGCTGATTGCAGATGACCATGTTATTGGTGTACCTGCTGATAATCTGTTATAATCACCAAATGACCAGCTCAGTAATTGATCAATAATGGGACCCTGTCATCAAATCCATGCTGCCGATACCATGGGAAGCATGGATCAAACGCCGATCGCGCGATAGCAGACAGGTACAGTATGTTTTACTCTGAAATGCTGCAGAGTTTCAGAGAAGGCATCATTTGATATGTAGGCTGTACTAGTCCTCGGTCGTTTTCACCATACCCAGTCCCTTTAATAGTCATTTCTCTCTTTATGTAAGTACATAAGGAGAGATAAAACAAAAAATACTTATCAGCCTCTCCACCACCATCTGCAATTCGTGGTATATAGAAAGGGATGGACGGATCAGAGTCCAGCTGGTGACCAGAAGTAATCCAAAAAAATCCATGAAAAATCCAGCAGTCCCAAAGATATGAGTAAGGATTTGTTGGATCCAAAACATGTCATCTGTTTCCCTTTTAATGGAGTTCTAACTCTGGAATTTTAAATTGCGAAATAAAGCTTTGGAATTTTTTATCACTTGAGATTGCTGGATTTTTCTTGGATTTTTTCGATATAAGGAGATACCTGTCAGTCAGCTGGAGCAGAAAGGGCAGAAACTGTCCAGGACCTGCCTAAGACTAGTCAGAAGGGATACAAAGGCTCCGATTCATGACTTTATGACTTTTTGTCTAGTTTTGGTTTTTTTTTTCTGTTTTTTTTGCTTGCTCCCATTTCATCATTCTATTTGGATGTTTTTTATATTCTATTTTATATTTGCTCATGTGTTTTTTTTCTGTTTTGTGGGCAGAGTTTCATGATCCCTGATGTTTTTGGCTGATTCATCAATAGTGACTTTTTAAAAAGTCCTCAAATTTGGTGCAATTCTATTCCATTCCCCTCCTGGTGAACTTTTATGTCTATTTCTCCAAACATCTAATTTTTTGCACCATTTTGAAAAAGATGGAACTTGCTTGCTCAAAAAATGCAAAAATGGTAAATGACATGAAGATAGGCTGTTTTGTGAATTTTCACCAAATTCATGATCCGTATAATGACTTGGCACAATAACAATCAGCAAATAGTTCAAGACAAAATAAAAAAAATGACTTAAAAATTGCATATAATGAATTGGTGTAATAGTCTCCAGTCACCTTTTCTAAGTATGTCTTGTCTGAAACTCTGCAGTGGTTCAGAGTAAACCATAAATGGTGGCAAACAAGCTGCCACTATCTGAGTAATACTGCCTGTGGCTCAGGCAGCATGACTGATGACAGGGCTCTGTAAATTATGATATAGTGTATCTTCAATATATTGGATCATTGAATAATTCAAAGTTGTCTCATAATTCCCTTTATGTTTATATGCCTTTATAAATGATATAATGGGGAATGATCCTTTTTCAGAAACCATATTTGTGAATTGTGAGTTTAATGGGTTTTCCAACACCCCAGATTGATGATCTACCCTTAGGATTTCTCATATGTACCAGATTGGTGAGTGCAGGTGTTCGGCACCCCCGTTGCAAACAGCTTTATCTGAACAAAAATAGCATGATGGTTTGAAACACCAGCCCAGCATCACAATATATAGGGTTCTCTCTCGGGTGTTGCACATCAACTCCATTCACTGCAATAAGAGCTGACATGAAGTACCGGAAGGCGACCACTAAACAGTATGAAGGAACTGAAGTGATCCACCCCATCACATTGTTTACATCAGGGCGCTACCGAATGCTGATCTGTGTGGGTGTCAGCTCTCACCAATCTGTTGTTGATCATCATTTTTGGTCTAGTGGAAAACCCCTTTATTAGATAGGGTAGCCAACTCAGTATCATATACTTGGCCAGAAAAGAATGGTTACAATGAGTGTTACTTATGCTGAAGGACATGCCCTATCTGATTTTATACAGCCAATCTATTGTTTTAATATGTTCAAATATGTTTGATATTTTGTATCTCTTCTGATGCACCATTGATTAGTAGGATCTGTGTCCTGAGAAAATCCCTGATCGCTCTAAAGACTGGATAAAAGATGTCAGCTAAAGCATGAGGGTGCACAATATAGTGTAGACTGTCTCACGAGCCTGTAAATCACAGTGCTCATGTTCATATAGAAACTGAGTGATACTGCCCAGTGGTGTGAGTAATGGATGGATAAAATAGGAAAAAGTCCAGCTCACCCCTCGTCACTCCTAGGAAAGCCGGCGGCACACGGAAAAATGCCCAGACCCGGGAAGGAATAAACGATACAGGAACAAAAGCAAATCCAGAGCCTGAGCAAGGAGACTTGAGTAATAAAACTCCAAATTTATTGAATCCAGAGTAAAAAACACAAAAATACAGACCACTTTGTGGGGGGACAGGAAAAGGTGTGTAATCCACGGACAGAGGAAAAAATTCCTACATGTTTCGACCGATAAAGGTCTTAGTCATGGAAGGTAATGGATGGGGGTTTCAGAATAGGAAACCCCACTGATCAACACTGCAACAGGGGAGGTACAATATATCAAAAGAATTTTCAAAATTTAGTTTAATCTTAAGGCCCCGTCACACTAAGCAACATCGCTAGCAACATCGCTGCCAACGAACAACTTTTGTGACGTAGCAGCGATGTTGCTAGCGATGTTGCTGTGTGTGACATCCAGAAACAACCTGGCCCCTGCTGTGAGGTCGTTGGTTGTTGCTGAATGTCCTGGGCCATTTTTTAGTTGTTGCTTTCCTGCTGTGAAGCACAGATCGCTGTGTGTGACAGCGACAGAGCAACAACTAAATTTTAAGCCAAAATAGGAAATAGAACTCCATATCAAACCACCATAAATTATGGCAACCTCACCATATCAAAACCTAAGAGCCAAAAATTTGAGTTTGCACAACCATCGTATAAATCATCAACAGAAATTCTGCATATATTAAATATCTTTATTACATCATAAATACAAAAATAAAGTGCTGGTACCCACAGACATTAAAATTCCCTACCCCATAAAAACATCCATAAAACAAAAACTGGTGCAGTGTGGAACAATGCTTGTAATTATTCAATGAAAGGGTTAAATATTGCACATTTGAGAGCTCTGGGTATAACCATAATCAAACAATTAGCGTATCTGCTGGTCCGAATCACTCCATAGATAGTATAAAGTGCATAGTGCAAAGGAGGTATAGGATGGCTGACCCGGTATAGTTAAGGGCACAAAAGGAACAGTATCATCACCTGTCCTGAACACACATTATATGCATATATACCTCTTCAATGAAGTTTATAAAGAAAACACCGAGATCAGTTTTTACAATCAGCCACCTATGATCCAGCAGGTGAAATTAGAAGCAAAGCCCAGAGATCAGACCACACTGTCCAGCACCTCGACGCGTTTCGCTTCCGCTTCGTCAGGAGGTGCTGGGGCAGTCTAATGGTCATTCTTATATAGTGCAAAGCCCACCTGATGTTCTCCATGGCGCGCGCCGCAGGCCGGAAGCCGCGTCATCCACCGCAGCCGGCGTCCCGGAAGACGCTGTGCGCATGCACAGTAAGCGTCTCTCAATTGGGCGCCGGCCAGGGAGGGGAGGCGGCCACCACCATGCAACGCGCGCACTGACGTCAGTCCGGCCAGCAGCCATGTTAGAAGAGGGCACAAGTAATGGCAAAATACATAGTATGATTTCAAACAGCCTGGTACACAAACTAATAAGGCGGACATATGTTATATATGAATGGATCCTGGATACATTATGGTAAAGATATGTTAGATATAAATACATACATAACTCAGTATGCCATCCCATATATGGGCGGACAATTACTCAATGCTGACCTCTGGAGGATAATTCCTCATAAATACCATTAGTGAATACAAGATCCAGCATTGATTTCATTAGAATATATAACATATTTAATATCATCATGTCAAACAATAAGATGGTTATTTAGATGTTATCTTCATCCCAAGTGAGGAAACGCTTCCAAATTATTGTTCATGATCCATACGACAAAAGATCCATTTGATCCGCCAGAATTCATTTAATGTATTATGCAGCCAGGAACTCTGTATGTTGAAGTGAATGAATAAAAGAATGACCTAAAATCACAAAAAGGTGAGTAAGTCGGTTGGCAGCTAAATCATATGTCCAAGCAAGAGCTAACACAGTCCCCAATACATCTCAACAAACCCCGAGTTACAAATCTTGATTAATCAAAAGGCTCATCCATAGAAACGGAGAGAAAGTGGCGGAACAATCCCCCCAGAGAACCTGGGGACACCTATGAAGAGGGAGAAACAACACAGGAAAATCAAGAGGATCATCAACCAGGATTCACAAAAAGGGCTTGAAGGAAATAAGGTCATTCAAACCCTTTGGTTTCTCTGTCTCTAACGTGGTGAGCCACCTGACCTCCTTTTGGGCCAAAATCCTTTTAGGGTCACCACCCCTAGGGCTCAGGTATACCCTATCTATACCTCGAAATTTGAGCAGGCGCCAATTACAATTGTGTCTATCTCGAAAATGCCTTGGAATGTTCTTCATTAAATCCAATTCCTCAGTCTTCACAGTCCTAGCCGCCTTCTTGATATCTCTGATATGTTCAAGAATTCTTACTCTAAACTCACGGGAAGTCAGGCCCACATAAATGAGCCCACACGGGCATATAGCCCAATAAACCACATGAGTTGTTCTACAATTGATATTGTGAACGATTTTAAATTCTTTGTCATGGCCAGAATTATGGAAAGTGAATACTCTTTCCATCTGTGAGCAGGCCCCACAATCCCCACAATAGGAGGAACCCCACCTTGGTCCTCGTGATTTCTCCAAGAAATTAGAGGGAGGTGGTGTGTAGTGGCTTCTCACCATCATTTCTTTTAAAGTTTTCGACCTCCGTGGTGTTATAGAGGGCCTATCTGTAAGAGCAGATCTAAGATCACTATCCGATAATAATATGGGCCAATAACGGCCAATCACCTCCCTCATTTCACGCCATTGAGAATGATAAGGCGTGATGAGCCTCACTTGGTCATCAGATGTCTTAACAACCGACCTCAGAAGATTTTCTCTAGGTGTGGCCCTGGCCCTATCGTAACCACGCTGGATTACATCATCTGCATAGTGTCTATTCTTAAATCTCCTTTTTAGTTCTAAAGCCTGTTCCTCAAAAAGATTAATGTCTGAACATATCCGTCGGGCCCTGAGGAACTGACCTGTTGGGACCGATTTTATGACCTGTGGTGGATGGGATGATTTGGCACACAACAGAGAGTTAACGGCAGTGTTTTTTCTATAGATGTCTGTCTTGATGGAACCGCACTCGCTCCTCACGACCTTGATGTCCAAAAACTCAATAATGTCCGTGCTGCAATGATAGGTCAGATAGATATTAGAGGCATTATTATTCAAAGATGACAAAAACAGATCAAGTCTCTCCCGCTCACCCTGCCAGATCGCAAAGATGTCATCAATATACCTCACCCACAGAATCACTGTTCCACCATCATCCTCAGGGAATTGAATTTGGCGCTCCCAATATCCCAGGAAGAGGCACGCATACGAGGGCGCACAGGACGCCCCCATAGCAGTGCCCCTCTCCTGGAGATAATACCGCCCCCTGAAGAGAAAGTAATTGTGGGTGAGGATAAATCTGAGCAGAGTGAGCAGGAGATTGACCAGTCCCCCATCCAGGGAGGTAGTGCCCAAGAAAACAGAGAAACCAAAGGGTTTGAATGACCTCATTTCCTTCAAGCCCTTTTTGTGAATCCTTGATGATGATCCTCTTGATTTTCCTGTGTTGTTTCTCCCTCTTCATAGGTGTCCCCAGGTTCTCTGGGGGGATTGTTCCGCCACTTTCTCTCCGTTTCTATGGATGAGCCTTTTGATTAATCAAGATTTGTAACTCGGGGTTTGTTGAGATGTATTGGGGACTGTGTTAGCTCTTGCTTGGACATATGATTTAGCTGCCAACCGACTTACTCACCTTTTTGTGATTTTAGGTCATTCTTTTATTCATTCACTTCAACATACAGAGTTCCTGGCTGCATAATACATTAAATGAATTCTGGCGGATGAAATGGATCTTTTGTCGTATGGATCATGAACAATAATTTGGAAGCGTTTCCTCACTTGGGATGAAGATAACATCTAAATAACCATCTTATTGTTTGACATGATGATATTAAATATGTTATATATTCTAATGAAATCAATGCTGGATCTTGTATTCACTAATGGTATTTATGAGGAATTATCCTCTAGAGGTCAGCATTGAGTAATTGTCCGCCCATATATGGGATGGCATACTGAGTTATGTATGTATTTATATCTAACATATCTTTACCATAATGTATCCAGGATCCATTCATATATAACATATGTCCGCCTTATTAGTTTGTGTACCAGGCTGTTTGAAATCATACTATGTATTTTGCCATTACTTGTGCCCTCTTCTAACATGGCTGCTGGCCGGACTGACGTCAGTGCGCGCGTTGCATGGTGGTGGCCGCCTCCCCTCCCTGGCCGGCGCCCAATTGAGAGACGCTTACTGTGCATGCGCACAGCGTCTTCCGGGACGCCGGCTGCGGTGGATGACGCGGCTTCCGGCCTGCGGCGCGCGCCATGGAGAACATCAGGTGGGCTTTGCACTATATAAGAATGACCATTAGACTGCCCCAGCACCTCCTGACGAAGCGGAAGCGAAAGGCGTCGAGGTGCTGGGCAGTGTGGTCTGATCTCTGGGCTTTGCTTCTAATTTCACCTGCTGGATCATAGGTGGCTGATTGTAAAAACTGATCTCGGTGTTTTCTTTATAAACTTCATTGAAGAGGTATATATGCATATAATGTGTGTTCAGGACAGGTGATGATACTGTTCCTTTTGTGCCCTTAACTATACCGGGTCAGCCATCCTATACCTCCTTTGCACTATGCACTTTATACTATCTATGGAGTGATTCGGACCAGCAGATACGCTAATTGTTTGATTATGGTTATACCCAGAGCTCTCAAATGTGCAATATTTAACCCTTTCATTGAATAATTACAAGCATTGTTCCACACTGCACCAGTTTTTGTTTTATGGATGTTTTTATGGGGTAGGGAATTTTAATGTCTGTGGGTACCAGCACTTTATTTTTGTATTTATGATGTAATAAAGATATTTAATATATGCAGAATTTCTGTTGATGATTTATACGATGGTTGTGCAAACTCAAATTTTTGGCTCTTAACAACTAAATTTGCAGGCAGCAGGAGCTGGCTTCTGCGGACGCTGGTAACCACGGTAAAAATCGGGTAACCAAGAAGCCCTTACCTTGGTTACCCGAAATTTACCTTTGTTACAGCGTCCCCGCTCTCAGCTGTCAGTGCCGGCTACCTCCTCTCTGCACATGTAACCGGAGTACACATCGGGTAATTAACCCGATGTGTACTGTGGCTAGTAGTGCAGGGAGCAGGGAGCCAGCACTGGCAGTGTGAGAGTGGGGACGCTGGTAACGAAGGTAAATATCGGGTAACCAAGGTAAGGGCTTCTTGGTTCCCCGATGTTTACTGTGGTTACCAGCGTCCGCAGAAGCCGGCTCCTGCTGCCTGCACACGTAGCAGAGTACACATCGGGTAATTAACCCGATGTGTACTGTGACTAGGTGTGCAGGGAGCCAGCGCAAAGCGGTGTGCGCTGGTAACCAAGGTAAATATCGGGTTGGTTACCCGATATTTACCTTAGTTACCAAGCGCAGCATCGTTTCCACGCATGCTGCTGGCTGGGGGCTGGGACACTGATTGCTGGTGAGCTCACCAGCAACTCGTGTAGCGACGCTCCAGCGATCCCTGCCAGGTCAGGTTGCTGGTGGGATCGCTGGAGCGTCGCAGTGTGACATCTCACCAGCAACCTCCTAGCAACTTACCAGCGATCCCTATCAGGTTGGATCGTTGTTGGGATTGCTGGTAAGTTGTTTAGTGTGACTGGACCTTTACTTTTCTTTTTGGTAGCACTGCTAAATAAGTAAACACTTACTGCCAGCTTTCCTGATCGATTACAGCTGACCACTGAAGGTCCCAGCAGGAGTGGAGTACCAAAGATTTGTACTTATTATCCAAGAATCTCTTTAATAATTTGGGAAATGAAGAATTCCCTTGATCAATTCTCTATTTTAGACAAACCTTATTAGGATTTTGGATGTTATAGAAAAGATCTACTTTGAATCTGAACTATTCATGTGAAGAGAAACTTACTTTTAGCTTGTCTGGAACTACTGTGATTATGACCTTCAGGGCAATGCAAATGCTAGTTACGATGTATTTTGCACAGATCTTCCTTCTGTTTAATTGTTATAATCATATCAATAATGATCTGCAATGAAAATGTTTTATAGGCAATTTGTCACCAGGTTTTGCTATGCAATTTGAAAACCCCAATATGAAGAAGAGACCCTGATTATAGGGATATCCCAATTAATAGGCTGTTTCAATACAATAAGTGTATTATCAGTACAAGATTAATGCCGGCGTCACACGGTACGATATATCGGGCGATATGTCGTCGGGTTCACGTCATTAGTGACGCACATCCGGCATTGTCAGAGATATCGTACCGTGTGACACCTCCGAACGACTGTTAACAAGCAAAAATACTCACCTTATCATTGCTCGTTGACATGTCATTCATTTTCAAAATGTCGGTCCTCCATCTGTGCTCCGGTTGTTCATCGTTCCCATGGCAGCACACATCGCTCCGTGTGACACCCCGGGAACGACGAACACAGCTTACCTGCGTCCCGCCGGCGATGCGGAAGGAAGAAGGTGGGCGGGATGTTACGTCCCGCTTATCTCTGCCCCTCCGCTTCTATTGGCTGGCTGCCATGTGACGTTGCTGTGACTCTGAACGTCCCTCCCCCTTCAGGAAGAGGATGTTCGCCGCCCACAGCGACGTCACCCGGGAGGTAAGTGCATGTGACAGGGGGTAACGACTTTGTGCGCCACGGGCAACTAATTGCCCGTGATGCACAAATGACGGGGGCGGGTACGATCGCTCGTGCGATCGCACGATAGATCGTCCCGTGTGACACCAGCATAACACTACAGAACAATTGGCCTCATGTTTTTTAGTCCGACCACGCCCCTAATACTGACTAGCAGCTTTCTTTTACTGTACAATGTACACCAAGAGCTGTGGTGTGGGTGGAGTTATGCACATCTCAACAAATGAGCTCTGTTAGATCTGCAGCAGAAAAAAAATGCGAGTCTATCATAACTATTGCATCCAGTCAACTAAGTGATACATCACTGGAATCAGAATATCTGCCCCTACCTTATGCTGCTGTCAGATTACATAGCAAAAATCTGCTGTTTTTCTGTTATTTCTCCTGAAAATGTATGAATAAATTTATAATTTATTTTATTAATAGGGTCTCTCCATATAAACTCTGACACCAAGCAATTAATGTCAAACTGTGTTTAGATGTATGATAACACTTAGTTACCATTATACTTTCATATTTCCAGGAGGAATAACAAAGGAATGACAATAATATAATGCTCTTGGAATAAATACTTGTGGAATACAAGTATATACTAAAAAAGAAAAGTAACCAGGTATACTTTTAGTAATACTTTGATACACATGGTTGCTTTACACTATTACTGGTTTATTTCTAGCAAAAAAAAATAAATTAAATCAATTGTAGACACACCATTCATCATATTATTTCTTAGGGATTCTAGATGCTTATTTTTACTGGGAAATAGTTGGGTGACCTCCAAATCAAAGCACAATGGAACAACGCAAAATCTCCTATGAGCGCACAGCTGGGAAATGGGGTTTCTAGGCAAATAATACAATTAGTACATATAATTGCAAAAATAACAATAATTCAATTGCTACCATGGAAACAGTGTAAGCCACATCATTTAAAAATAAAATTGCTTTGGTCCCAAAAATATGAAAAGAAAAAGTACAAAAATATAATAATGATAAGTTATTTTTTAAATAAATCAAATTTCAGAGTCAATAAACATAGCAAGAAATCAGACATTTTTTTCTTATATGGAGCCTGATTAAACTTATTTAGCATAAAACATGTCATATATGTAAAGAAGAAATAAGACAAGGTGCTATATGAATGACTGTTCTTAGCACTTTGGAATTAAACACATAAAATAAGCTTCCAAAGAAATGACAATATTGCTTTGGGCAAACACTGGAGACATATTACACTACCCGCCATACAATTATTATGCATCCTGAACATACACTCACAGCCTGGAGTCTACACGGGATAACCAGAGTAACTGCTGCATGCTTTAGATGAGGCTTACTCAAGTGTGGGGTATTCTATGGCCTTCACAAATCACTCCGCTAATCTTCAGAGAATATGGGTTCTGCTAAATGTTATGTAAGACACAGCATTTTCCAGTTATAGATTGACAAGATTGTAAAAAGTGCTATTTTCAAGTCATTATAAGCAGACAATGGATGGATGAAGTATTCTGATCTTTCCAAAAATGATAAAAAAGGAAAAATTGAAATGCCAGAATCATAGGATAAGTCGGGAGTTTGTACACTGCATTCAACAGTCTTGGTTTCAGACACAGACGTTACTTCCAACAAGTTTAATATTTTCCATTTTGAAGTATATCGGTCTATGGGTTTTGCAGCTCGCCCCTTAGTGTTCAAGGAGACTGATTGTTCATCCGTCATTTTACATGATTATGGTACTCCTCTCGAATGTAAGTTTGGGATTACTATCCAATGGTATCAACACTCTGGAAAGAAGATATATTGTAGGGAGTATAAAGTATGCCAGTTTGAAACTTTGGCCTCTCACAGCGTTCGTACCCTTGGATGGTTTCTGCATATTGGCCAGAGACTATCGTGTAACCTGCAAAATAAAAGAAAGGAGATTGTGAATTAATATACATGTAATAATACCTTTCAAGGGGTTCTGTTACCAGATCATAATTAGTGATGGGCCAATAGTAACTGTTCGTGTTTGGGTTATTCGTAACGAGCCTCAAAATGCTATTCCGGTTATTCGTCACAAATAACGAACCTAACGCAAGTCAATGGGGAACCCAGGCATTTTTCTTGCCTTTACGAATACTAGAATAGTACTCGGTATTCAGTAAGCATCATCTGAACTCGAATAGTTACTATTCGCCCATCACTATTAATAATGCAAACTACATATCAAATGAAAAAAAATCTTGGAGACTTTATGAGGATGGCGTACCGCATTTTTCATTTTAAAAGACACACCGGATTATAAGACACACCCCAAATTTAAAGAAAAAAAGGAAAAAGAAAATATGGGATCCATCTTATAATCTGATAGTGTCTTACTGGAGGGGGGCAGGAGCAGTGGTGAAGCGGGCTCGGAGGAGGCAGAGGCAGGCTGAAGTAGGGCAATGCTGCCGTCAGTGCAGTGGGTATCCTAGATGCTTGCTGCAGATGGCAGTGCTGAGTGGCTCTGCTGCACTGTGGGCTCTTCTTTGCTGTGGGTGGTGAGGCATGGGCTGTCATCTTGAATGTCGGCGGTGCTGGATTCAAAGAAATGGCACTTGTGCAGTTTGAGCTATGGCTCAATCACAAGCCTAGATCTCATCTGCACATGTGCCAAATCCGGGCGCCATTTTCCTTAAGTCCACTGCTGGGAGATCAATGGGCCAGAGGCGGAATGTACACAGAAGAGATCTTAAGCCAGGAGCTCTATCTGTGCATGTGCTGACTCTGAGCACCATTTAAAGCCCGCATGTCCATTAAGCATGGCAGCCCACAGTGGACCACCCGCAGTCCAGTCCAGTGCACAGCTCGCAGCATCGCCCCTGCCTCCTGTGACCCCTCTCCAGCTCCCCTGGTAAGCTATATTTCACTTATAAGAGGCACCCCTCATTTTTCTTCCAAATTTTTAGGAGTCAAAGTGTGTCTTATAATCAAAAAAATACGGTAGTTCAAAAATTCATGTCCGGATGGCTATATAATCTTTTTTGAAAGTTATCCCACAAGATATCAAGAATGAGCTTTTTATAAGTTGATCTAGAGCTGGACTTAGATATGTTTCTGTCTTGATATTAAAATGAGTACAAGAGGATTATAATCGTATAATTATACTACCACTCTGACATGGATTTTGTTTGTAATGAAATAGCTTCCAATTATTTTGTAGTATAGGAGGAAACCGGATTCACATGTTTTTCTATGACCATGACAGTCTTCTGCATGAAAATACTAAACCAAGTCATAGATAACTAAATATTGCTAATCTTGGCAACCCCACTCCCATATTCTATGTCGCTCAACTAACAATCGCTCTTTATTTCACATATAACAGTAAACAATGTAATAATAGTTTTCATCAATAAACATTTAAAAAACTTAGTAGAGATTGTCTCGTAGTTCTTGTTTTTCAAACATAGTGGAAATAATGAAGGATTATTGTTTTGCTCTATTTTACTACTTTTGTATAATGGATAATTGCTATTTTCCTGATTATTATTTTTGAGGGATTTTTCTGTAGGTGCAGTTGCCAATAATCAATGAAGGATTACCTTGAATTTGCATATGGAATAAATATGTTACAGCTAAAGCATTCAGTGCAATCTGTGTTATTTCATAAGCGTCATTTATAATTAAAACCACACTTTGCACTGAAGGCATTGCGATTGTTAATAAACTCATTTGACTATAGAGTATACTTTTTCATAGACAGAATACTATATATGTATTATTGCACTGTAATGCATGTAATTTAAGCCATAGCTTTAGTAGAACTCATGGTGTCTTATCTCCTGTTATGTGCTATGTATACTGTAGAACTTCGTCTTTTATGTGGTTTTTAAATTCAAATTTGAGATATTATGTGATTTTTTTGCATCAATAAAGTATTTTTGTACATATATGTGCAAGTACTCCCAATTTCTTAGTTCAAAGTACTCAATGGAGTTAGCATAATACTGTATTAAAATGATAAGCTGGTTCTATTTATGCCTAAGTACCCTAGTTGATTGCAGTGCATGTTGAGCGTGAGGTTTGCCACTGCATTTAAACACTATGAGACTGAGAGAATAGCTGAGTGGTGTCAATGGCTATGTATGTAAGTCCCATAGAGGTTGAATGGCTCAGCAGCATGCATGATTGGCCACCGCTCCATTCATATAGCAGACTAGGGATACTAATTTGCATGATCCATGGGAGTCCCAGCTGACAGATCTCCAATGATCAAACATTTATCACCTATCTCATAGACATACACGTGTCACTCTTTAGCCAACCACTTTAAAAGAGAATTCTATCCCAAAAGGTTTACTACCCCATCTGCCAACGTCATAATGTAGGGGAAATACTGTTTGCAGCACTGCATCACTTAATTTACTGAGTGCTCCAGCTTTGATTAAAAATTATGTTATCTGCTGTAGAACTACCAGTTCTCTGAATGCTGAGCTCTGTGTAACCCTGCCCACACCACTGATTGTCAGCTTTTTGTACAGTGCCTACAAGTAGTATTCAACCCCCTGCAGATTTAGCAGGTTTGATAAGATGCAAATATGTTAGAGCCTGCAAACTTCAAACAAGAGCAGGATTTATTAACAGATGCATAAATCTTACAAACCAACAAGTTATGTTGCTCAGTTAAATTTTAATAAATTTTCAACATAAAAGTGTGGGTCAATTATTATTCAACCCCTAGGTTTAATATTTTGTGGAATAACCCTTGTTTGCAATTACAGCTAATAATCGTCTTTTATAAAACCTGATCAGACCGGCACAGGTCTCTGGAGTTATCTTGGCCCACTCCTCCATGCAGATCTTCTCCAAGTTATCTAGGTTCTTTGGGTGTCTCATGTGGACTTTAATCTTGAGCTCCTTCCACAAGTTTTCAATTGGGTTAAGGTCAGGAGACTGACTAGGCCACTGCAACACCTTGATTTTTTCCCTCTTGAACCAGGCCTTGGTTTTCTTGGCTGTGTGCTTTGGGTCGTTGTCTTGTTGGAAGATGAAATGACGACCCATCTTAAGATCCTTGATGGAGGAGCGGAGGTTCTTGGCCAAAATCTCCAGGTAGGCCGTGCTATCCATCTTCCCATGGATGCGGACCAGATGGCCAGGCCCCTTGGCTGAGAAACAGCCCCACAGCATGATGCTGCCACCACCATGCTTGACTGTAGGGATGGTATTCTTGGGGTCGTATGCAGTGCCATCCAGTCTCCAAACGTCATGTGTGTGGTTGGCACCAAAGATCTCGATCTTGGTCTCATCAGACTACAGAACCTTGAACCAGTCTGTCTCAGAGTCCTCCAAGTGATCATGAGCAAACTGTAGACGAGCCTTGACATGACGCTTTGAAAGTAAAGGTACCTTACGGGCTCGTCTGGAACGGAGACCATTGTGGTGGAGTACGTTACTTATGGTATTGACTGAAACCAATGTCCCCACTGCCATGAGATCTTCCTTCCTTGTTGTCCTTGAGTTAGCCTTGACTCTTCGGACAAGCCTGGCCTCGACACGGGTGGACACTTTCAAAGGCTGTCCAGGCCGTGGAAGGCTAACAGTAGTTCCATAAGCCTTCCACTTCCGGATGATGCTCCCAACAGTGGAGACAGGTAGGCCCAACTCCTTGGAAAGGGTTTTGTACCCCTTGCCAGCCTTGTGACCCTCCACGATCTTGTCTCTGATGACCTTGGAATGCTCCTTTATCTTTCCCATGTTGACCATGTATGAGTGCTGTTCACAAGTTTGGGGAGGGTCTTAATTAGTCAGAAAAGGCTGGAAAAAGAGATAATTAATCCAAACATGTGAAGCTCATTGTTCTTTGTGCCTGAAATACTTCTTAATACTTTAGGGGAACCAAACAGAATTCTGGTGGTTTGAGGGGTTGAATAATAAATGACCCTCTGAATAAACTTTTCACAATTTTAAAAACAAATAAAAAAAGAAATAACATTCTTTTTTGCTGCAGTGCATTTCACACTTCCAGGCTGATCTGCAGTCCAAATGTCACAATGCCAAGTTAATTCCGAATGTGTAAACCTGCTAAATCTGCAGGGGGGTGAATACTACTTGTAGGCACTGTATATTCTGTGCATAGGCAGAAAGATACCAATCAGTGGTAGGGGACATGGTTGGATTACCTGGAGTCTTCTAGTGATAATCTCCTGCTGATAAAATAGTGCTTTTTTAACAACTACATCAAGTAGGCCAGAAAGTGTCTATCCCCATACATAATGATACTTTGAGAATAGGTAGCAAACAGCTGGTGACAGATTTTCTTTATAAAAATACAGTGTTTCCCTGAAAATGATCCCATCCCCAAAATAATCCCTAGCATATTTTTAAAGCAGAAAAGAACATAAGCCCTTGTCTTATTTTTGGGGAAACACTGGATATGTCAATATTACTTTAATAAGTGGTGTAATAGGTGGCTCACTTTAGGTTTTCTGGTATTGCTAAATGTAAGACTATGATGCCGCTCTATGTTGAAAAGAAGCACCAGATTATCAAAAGTTCTGGCTATGTATGATACTTTTATTTCACTTCTACAAAGCTGTTAGAATAAAGAGCACAGGCCTGTAACTAATCCGATTACAAGTTACTAATTAAGTGCATTTAGGCCACTTCTTTAATGTGGAGCTCAATTCTCAGACAGGTCTTAAATGTAATGTGTACTGAGGACCAATCACTTCTGTTTAAACTGAACTCATGTCTCTTCTGCTAGATTTCTAGCAATGCAATTTTATAAGACAAAGCCTATAACAAAACATTGTAAATTAGCGAGATGATCTCTACTTTCTCATTAAAATTAGTGCCTCAAGTATATTGGTAATCAGAAAATCAAGAAAGAATAGGTTTTCCTCTGCACTTAAAATAAAGTTATAATTTAATAGGATGACCAGCTCTTTGGCTCCCAATGACTTACACAGGTAGACTTTGTGATTATAGATATTCTGGCTTTCAAAGCCCATTTTTATTTCCTTTATTCGGGTATTTTTACTATTTAAAATTTCTCATTTACTAGTCAGATTGAAGAATATTCACTACTAGCTGTAGTACCCGGCATTGCCCGGGATAGTAACTGTCTCTCTCCCTCCTTCTCTCACTGTCTCCATCCCTTCTTCCCTCCTCTCTGTCTACCTCCCTTTCTGTCTCCCTCCTGCCCTCCCTCTCTGTCTGTCTCCCTCTCGGTCTGTCTCCCTCTCTGTCTGTCTCCCTCTCTGTCTGTCGCTATCTGTTTGTCTCTCTATCTGTTTGTCTCTCTGTCTGTCTGCCTCTGTCTCTCTATCCATCTCTCTATCCATCTCTCTGTCTCTCTCTATTTGTCTCTCTCAATCCCTGTCTGTTTGTTTCTCTGTCTCTCTCTGTCTGTCTCTCTATCCCTATCTCTATCTGCCTCTCTCTATCCCTCTCTCTTTGTCTCTATATTTCTGTCTCTGTTTGTCTCTCTATCCCTGTCTCTTTCTGTCTCTCTGTCTGTCTGTCTCTCTTTGTATGTCTGTCTCTCTGTCTCTATTTGTCTCTTTCTGTCTCTGTATGTCTCTATCTGTCTTTCTCTCTCTGTCTATCTCTGCCTGTCTCTGTCTGTCTCTCTGTCTGGCTCTCTCTGTATGACTGTCTCTCTCTGTCTGTCTCTATCTGTCTTTCTGTCATTCTGTCTTTCTCTCTGTCTGTCTGTCTCTCTCTGTCTCTGTCTGTCTCTCTATCTCTCTCCATGTCTGTCTCTGTCTGTCTCTCTCTCTGTGCCTCTCTCTGTCTCTCTCTGCCTGTCTCTCTATTTTTCTCTCTGTCTGTCTCTACCTCTGTCTCTCTCTCTCTCTGCCTTTCTCTCTATTTCTCTCTGTCTCTCTATTTCTCTCTCTCTGTCTCTCTCTGTCTTTCTTTCTCTCTGTCAAGTCTCCCCACTGAAATCATATTAACTGATACATAAGCTTCTTATACTAAGAAAGTCCTTCACTGCCTATAGCAACCAATCAGCGCTCCTATTAATGACCTGTAGCTCCCAGCTCCATTGACTTTCATGTAAGCAGGTTTTTTTGGTGAATAACTGTAAAGCACGGGGTTAAATTTTTTTCTCCAAGCATAGTATATGACGTTCCCTGAGTCAAATGAGGTGTCTGTGCAAAATTTCGTGATTGTAAATGCGACGCTGCGGATTCCTTTAGCGGACATACACTCAGCTTTATATATTAGATGTAAATGTATTTTATTGGCAGCCCATTGATTTTATAAGAACTGTGTAATGGCTCTTTTCACCTGCAGAGGCACTGTAGAGAAATCACACAATTTATATTATGGTTTTACTGTAGATTATGCCTAATTATTAAGGGCCCCAGTAGCAATACCTTAAGTAAACTTATAGTCAACTTTCTTTTCTATCAAAAGGGGTTTCTCCAAGTTATCTTTAGACCTTAGACTAGGGCACTTAAACATGTGATACACTGATACTTCATAAAATAAAATGCAAACCCCACCTATGTGGACCGGGGGAAACATCATTGCCATTTTTTCATATCCCTGAGGGACTGATAAGGTGAGAGGAGACCCCTTATCTGTCCTAACGTTTTATATGCACAGTCACTATCAGTGGGGTTAAATGACTGGCATCACATATATCGTTTAAGATGTTGCAACTGACAATCGCTAAGAATTGCTCAGATTTATTTTCTCAGCCTCTGCCAATTGTGGAGTGTAATAGTGTGATGGTGCGACCTGCAATCCAAACATACAATTGTGTAACTTTTCAGGAAGTCTTTAAACTGGATTCACAAAACTAGTGTTTTCTTCTAGCACCACCCATACCAATTGTTTGCATCTGGTATTCTTGCTCAACCTGTGGACAGGTGCAGTTCCATTTTTAGGAGGAAGCACAACCTTTTAGCAATCTTTGCGCAAATGAATATTATTCTGCATATAACACACTTTTACCATCTTTATCTAAGTTCCGTCAGTAGATGAGTATGAATCAGCTGAAGTAATCCCAAAAATATGTTTCCCATAAATAATGGAATCTTGATCATTAAAGGAACATTAGTTTTTTGCTTTGCTAATGTTTACAGGAGGAAGATTTAATGTAGTAATATCCACATTAATGGATACTGTTATGTCACTAGACAACAGCATCAACAGACAAAAAACTAAAGATTTCAGATCCTTGAAGAAAAGAAGAAACTTCCTAGGGTCAGTACAGTAGCTTCAAATCAAGAAATATTATTGCTTCCAAACACCAAATATTAACCAGCTACTTTGTATCACCAAATAATGAAGTCAATGAAAACAACAAACCTTCACCATAGAAATCACAATTGAAAAGATATTTCATTTTTTCAACCACAGACAGACTCAAGCAAAGCACTAAATGATTGGCAAAGCACTAACTGGATTAAATGTTCAGATGCTCCATAATGCTTAAATAGCTTGTCCACCTCTTTAACAGCATGTCTGATCGGCCGAGGTCCGACACTCCACACACCTGCTGATCAGCGATTTCTGGTCCCTTCAGGTACCTAAAAATGCTCAGTTCCAGAGCTGGCTCATCAACTGATAGTGGCACTAGCTGGGTACTGCACATCTACCTCACATTTAAATCTATAGGAAGCAAATGTGCATTCCTGGCTCCTGCCACTATCAGAGACCAGGACCGAGACCAGCTGATCGTGGGGGTGTGGAGTGTCAGATCCAGGCCTATCAGACATAGAGAACTTATCCTAAGGCTAGGCCATCAACGTTACAGTAGTGGCCAACCTCTTTAAGTTACATATACATGTTCTGTCCATTTTTTCTCAGACAACACAAGGACCCATAACTTCACTGATCCATAAAAAGCATCTGATGGTAAAACTGATCCAAGTGTCCAGTCTATAGGACTCAGGGCAGGCCCAATTCTTATCCGCTTTGTTGATCAAACACAGCCATTAAAGTCTATGAAGTGGCTGAAACACCAAAGACATACTTTGGACTTTGACTTTCATCTATTTTTAACTGATCCATTGCTAAGAGTTAGGGTTAAAAAAATTCAGACAGTGTATCTCCTTCAGTGAAAAAAAAAATATAAACTAGGATGCAGTTAAGATGACACCAGAGAAAAAAAATTAGGCTTCGTACCTCGGATCCTAACGTATGGATGGCATGTATTGCCCAAAATAAAAGCCGTGCTCAGCGCGGCTCTGGGCTGTAGAGGACTACACAGGTCTGAAACGTTAATCATCATAGAGGCAAGCAGATTATCCCTTTTATTCGCAAAAGACAAGAGTCATATCTGACCTAGAACCACCAGGGCCTCATTGAATTATATGGTTATTATAAACACTTACTATTAGACAATCACTAATGTTCGCTAAAGCTACCAGCCATATCCAGCACAGCCCTTGGCTCTGCAGGACTACAGTTGTTTTAAAGAAAACAATGTTAAATGTAGACATTGCGTAGTAGAAAATCCATTCAATTAACTAAGGGGAAGAGTTTTGTTTAGTGCAACTTTTGGCTCTGGAGAATCATATATGCCTCCTTAAAATCAATTGTCACAATACACACTCAATGTTAGTCAATCCCTACTATTAGCTAAGAACAATAGCTATGTGTAGTGCAGCTCTTGGCCCTGGAGAAACACTTGTGCCTCCTGAAAATCAATGACAACTATAGACACCTACTGATGATTTAAACAGATATTCGGTCATTTGAAGAAACCAAGCATTTACATTCCATAATCATCTAAAATAATATCTGATCTCAGTTTCTCCCAGCAATGTAACCTCTTCCAACTGCTGATCTCAAACAATGTAAACTCATGCAAGTGTGTATCAAATAATGGTGTATTATCAAGTATTTAGTGTTAGCAGATGGCATCAACCATCTGAATCTGTTATTTTACACTTACAATTCTAATACATCAACATAAAATACATGATTATAAATTAATATTTTAGATACACAACAGTGATATGAATAGAGACGTTTTATTGTTAAAGGGGTTTTCCGAGCACACAGATTATTAAAATATTTTAATGCCAACAGCAGTCAGAGAACTGTGATCTGAATAGCTATGTGATTGGAAGGTGGCCTCATCAAGTTGGTGGTGACTGGGGATGTGCACAATGAGGGAGGAAGAGACATAGAGTCAATACAAGCGACATATATATTATTAATAATATTCAGTATATTCACTTATGTAGCACTGTTAATTCAGTAGCGCTTTACATACATCAGCAATACTGGCCCCATTGGGGCTCACAATAATAATGCTTGAAGAAGAGGAAACCCATGCAAACACGAGGGGAGCAAACAAACTCTGTATAGATGTTGTCCTTGGTGGGATTTGAGCCCAGGGCCCTAGTGCTGCAAGACTGCAGTGCTAACCACTGAGCCACAGTACCACCCTATAGGTCTATCAAGTATATGACTCATTGCTCCCTTGGTGTGAAGCCAATGTTACTAATTCATTCTTTGCACAATAAAGATATGATACAGAAAAAAAAGAGAAAGAGGCGATCATGAAAGCCCAAAAGACCAATAGACAAGAATTACAGTACAATGTACTTTTTATTAATATTTTATTTTTCTTATAAATATAACAAGTGTGAGTGTGGGCAAAACATACGCCAATGTATACATACAGCGGAAAATATCATAGTTCAATCAATGCAATTAATTACATAAGGCTGCACATTCCTGCAACTTATATGCAATATTCAAAGAGAGGACTCTAGTATCTGTACATACAAGGCACTCCAATTGATATCATGTATATATACCATTCCAATAGCACAATCCTTATAATATATATGTTTATACCAAGGATAGATAGATCACCATATACTTCATATTGGAGAACCTAAAAGCATGTAAAAGTACGGAGTCCCCATCTCATTCATGGTTACAGCTCAAGGTTCCTAAAGTAGTCATTATACGGGACGCCACTAGGTGTCACTATAACCATGTGGGTATATATAACTCGTATCTGGTTAATAGTAGCTCCCTATCTATCACTAAACGTATTAGTATCAATAGATGCAATCAGTCAATATGAACCAGAGCTAACCGTTAGATAAAGCACAGGAAAACAATCCATTTACTTGCAATAAGTGGATTCCCGCTATGGTGATAAAGCTCCCCATTCATGGTTACAACTCAACATAGGGAAATCATTATATGGGACGCCACTAGGTGTCACTATAACTATGTGAGTGTATATAACACTTACCTAGTTAATGGTGGCTTCCTATCTAACACTAACGTGTTCATATCAACAACTACGATCAGTCAATATGGACCGGAGCTAACCGCTAGATAACACACAGGAGAGCAGCCATAAAAACAATCCATTTACTTACAATGAGTGAATTCCCGCTGATGGTGATAAGGCTCCCGACACGTGTTTCAGTTCACTACCTTCGTCAGGGGGCGTATCTAATCAACCAAGAGGAGGCTTTTTATATCTCCTGCCTCCAATTACCAACAGATACTTCCGTGACGCACCCGTCGTCATGGCTACTTGCCGACGCCAGTCAGGCCGCCGCGTCACCAGCCATCCAGCCCAGGACACCACATGGCCCCTGAACAGAAGACCAGTAAAGACGCAGCGGCCGGACCAGTGCCGGCAGCCAATGACGGCCGTGCGTACATGTATCGGGTAATGGTATACAAAGTGCAAAAATCGTGAAATGCATAGCTAAATATAAATGTGGACATATTACCACCATGGGGGGAATATATGGATATAGACGGCGATCGGAGAGAACATCATTTTCGCAAAGCAAACACATGTGTGCATATATACACACACATGCATGCCACTCATAATAAACGGCATGAACAAGAAAGAACAAGTATAAATATAGCAAAAAATACAAAACAGCCAATAGTGAATTGAGAAATCACAGTTAGGATATAACATCTCATACTTCTGTCTCTCATCACTACGGCTGCCACAAAAATTACTGCTTAGCATCGCTCTTTCATCCAGATAGCCAGATAATGCAGCCGTCTTCGCAATCATATGTGCAAGTATAAACACAGGTCCTGTAGATCAATATAAATACTACGTCCATCGGGTCACCACACACATGTGTAACATGTTCACATAACTAAAATAAATAAGGAAAAAAAGGGGATTGATTAGACAAAAGTTAACCAACACCATCTAAAAACCAGAGGCGTGTAAAATACAATTTAAATGTATTCAATAGGAGTCAAAAAGAGGCGTCTTTTTGACTCCTATTGAATACATTTAAATTGTATTTTACACGCCTCTGGTTTTTAGATGGTGTTGGTTAACTTTTGTCTAATCAATCCCCTTTTTTTCCTTATTTATTTTAGTTATGTGAACATGTTACACATGTGTGTGGTGACCCGATGGACGTAGTATTTATATTGATCTACAGGACCTGTGTTTATACTCGCACATATGATTGCGAAGACGGCTGCATTATCTGGCTATCTGGATGAAAGAGCGATGCTAAGCAGTAATTTTTGTGGCAGCCGTAGTGATGAGAGACAGAAGTATGAGATGTTATATCCTAACTGTGATTTCTCAATTCACTATTGGCTGTTTTGTATTTTTTGCTATATTTATACTTGTTCTTTCTTGTTCATGCCGTTTATTATGAGTGGCATGCATGTGTGTGTATATATGCACACATGTGTTTGCTTTGCGAAAATGATGTTCTCTCCGATCGCCGTCTATATCCATATATTCCCCCCATGGTGGTAATATGTCCACATTTATATTTAGCTATGCATTTCACGATTTTTGCACTTTGTATACCATTACCCGATACATGTACGCACGGCCGTCATTGGCTGCCGGCACTGGTCCGGCCGCTGCGTCTTTACTGGTCTTCTGTTCAGGGGCCATGTGGTGTCCTGGGCTGGATGGCTGGTGACGCGGCGGCCTGACTGGCGTCGGCAAGTAGCCATGACGACGGGTGCGTCACGGAAGTATCTGTTGGTAATTGGAGGCAGGAGATATAAAAAGCCTCCTCTTGGTTGATTAGATACGCCCCCTGACGAAGGTAGTGAACTGAAACACGTGTCGGGAGCCTTATCACCATCAGCGGGAATTCACTCATTGTAAGTAAATGGATTGTTTTTATGGCTGCTCTCCTGTGTGTTATCTAGCGGTTAGCTCCGGTCCATATTGACTGATCGTAGTTGTTGATATGAACAGGTTAGTGTTAGATAGGAAGCCACCATTAACTAGGTAAGTGTTATATACACTCACATAGTTATAGTGACACCTAGTGGCGTCCCATATAATGATTTCCCTATGTTGAGTTGTAACCATGAATGGGGAGCTTTATCACCATAGCGGGAATCCACTTATTGCAAGTAAATGGATTGTTTTCCTGTGCTTTATCTAACGGTTAGCTCTGGTTCATATTGACTGATTGCATCTATTGATACTAATACGTTTAGTGATAGATAGGGAGCTACTATTAACCAGATACGAGTTATATATACCCACATGGTTATAGTGACACCTAGTGGCGTCCCGTATAATGACTACTTTAGGAACCTTGAGCTGTAACCATGAATGAGATGGGGACTCCGTACTTTTACATGCTTTTAGGTTCTCCAATATGAAGTATATGGTGATCTATCTATCCTTGGTATAAACATATATATTATAAGGATTGTGCTATTGGAATGGTATATATACATGATATCAATTGGAGTGCCTTGTATGTACAGATACTAGAGTCCTCTCTTTGAATATTGCATATAAGTTGCAGGAATGTGCAGCCTTATGTAATTAATTGCATTGATTGAACCATGATATTTTCCGCTGTATGTATACATTGGCGTATGTTTTGCCCACACTCACACTTGTTATATTTATAAGAAAAATAAAATATTAATAAAAAGTACATTGTACTGTAATTCTTGTCTATTGGTCTTTTGGGCTTTCATGATCGCCTCTTTCTCTTTTTTTTCTGTAACATGTCCTGCGATTTTTGCCCATAATCATTTAAGTCCTAATTATCATGATTGACCTTATTCTAGTGTCTTAATATGAATAATACATCACAACTTGCTCTCTTTTATAATAAAGATATGATGCAGCAATCTTCAGGAGAGTTTCAGAACAGTTCATACTATGCAAAGTTAGTGTAATTTTAGTGTGTGAGCCGTGATTTATTTATCTTGAGACTGTACAGGAGTCTCAAGACAGTGCTTTGTAGGTGTAGTCAGTGGGCTGAGGATTTGAGTGAGTGAGCTGTGCCATAGATTCAGCTCTGGCAGAAAAGTGAGAGAACAATGTCTTGGAAGATGTTGCATTGGGGCAAAGGGTCAAAGACAGACAGCAAAGAGGACTGCAGAGGGTTGAAGGGGAGCTAATAACATAAACTGAAGGTAATAGCGGAGTTTAGGGAATCGTTACAAGGAAAGTCATGGGGTTTTTTTTCATTTTTTTGTGATTTGCCTTAAAACCCCTTTAAAATAATCTTTATTCATTCCACTTTCCTTCTTGAGACACATTTCCTCTTTAAAGCAGATTTTTGCATCAGTTTATATTTTCAATGTATTATAACATTTTTATATTTTGATTTATGCCTAAAATTAATGATGCAGAATTTTTAATGGAGTGGCTTACCATCTGGTCAGATGTCTTAGCTATTCAGATCATAGTGAGAAAGAATGTAAAATTAAAATCAACAACAATGCTGCAAGCTCCATGGAACAATCACTTCATTTTATCTGAGTGAGCAATTTTTAACATTTCAAATCAGGTAACACCTCTCCTGCCAGAAGGACTGAAATCAAATTAATATTAAGCTGCGCTCACGATGCACACTTTATATTGTTGTGACAACACCTAAGGAAGTGGAGTATGTCACTCTACATTTGCTTATGTTCCATTTACAAATGGCAGAACCGTGCTTCACCTTTTTCCGGACAACTATAAAGTGAATAATCTTGCCAATCATGAAGTTGGAAAAAGAGATCTTACCTACATATAAGCAGTTAAAATGTCAGTCTCTGGAGAATTAGGTGCCCTAAAGAAAGCCTTGCAGATATGTATTAGTTAAAGGTTATGCATACTTTAGAAAACATTTGTTTTTGCTTCACTGCATCTTAAATGCAAAGTACAGTAACTTTGCAATTTGTCTTGTTCTATTTTATTCTACTATATTATGTCTACATATCTTATTCCATATTGTTGTATGCATGTGACCTGGATATCTGCACAAATATAAGATAGAAAGAAATATGACTGAAAACATTTCTACCAAATTTTCTGTTTTTGTCTACCAATGTTGTACATGTCAATTATAAGTCGCGAGTATCAGCCACAAACCATAACATATAACGGTGTGTGTCAACGATCAGTTTTCACAGCGTTTTGGACACAGCATGCTTCAGCTGCGTCCAAAATACTGCAATGCACAGTACAAGTACAGTGGATGAGATTTCTAGAAATCCTGTGCCCACTGTGCTTGTTTCTTCCGCAGCAAACACTGACCTGTGATGTGGCTTTCCGAGCCACAGCATGTCAGTTGTTTGCTGCGAAGTTGCAAGCGTCCTAAACAGGGAGAATAGAAGAGAGAGACTGCAACTGCCCGAGCCTGGATCATGGACACGAGCAACTGTGGTCTCCTGCGTTCTCCTGTGGAGGAGACTCGCTGCCCCACAGGTCAGGACCCGCTGCGTCCAGGATGCAGTGGTTCCTGATAATGGGCACATACCCTAAGGCCAGTTAATAAAATTACTCTTTGGGTCTCAAACTGAAAACTACAACTTGCAGGTGAAATCAGAACATATAGTAATTATCTAAATGCTTTGGCTGATCTTAGATCTGTAGAGACCTAAACGTTGGTGTGCACAATGCTGTCCTAAGCAAAAATACGCAGAGATGAACATAACTGTAATCACTGGAGTATGTTCTAAAGAAAAAGGCAGGAAAAGGCATAGCAAAATCTAACGAGGCTTCTATTACATCCCTATTGTTGGTTCACTGGGACAGAAGAACCAGGAGTTTGATTTTTGCTTTTCTTTCTGCCCTTGTTTGCTAGAGTGGATCAGGCAAAATTCAAATTTTCCTGTTCACGTGGAGTTTTCCCAGATATTCAATTAAATTATTTTCTTCAAATACACTGTCCCTTATTATGCTGTGGTGTCTCCCTAGACCCAAGAGCATAATTAATGCATCATGTAAAAAAAAAAAAAAAAAAAAAAAAAAAATCCTTATATTCACCTCACCACTCATCTCTCTGGTTCCACTTTTCCTCACGTGTCCGGTCATTGCTATATTTTATAATCGCTGTCACTCATGCAGAAATCCCTGGATGCCTCCTGCTAGGTCTGCACTTCTGACTCTAAGGCCCCCTTCACACGTCCGTGAAAAACACGCACGTGTGTTACGGGCCGTTTTTCGGGTCCGTGTCCCGTTTTTGTGTCCGTTTTTATGGTCCGTGTGGCACCTGTGTGAATTGCGTATGCTAGCCGTGTTTGTGTGCAGAACGTCCGTGTGTGCGTGTGGAATTAACGTGTATGTGTACGTGGAATGTCCATGTGGAATGTCCGTGTGTGTGATGCACAATGTCGTTTATAAATGTCGGCTGACAGCAGACAGAGTTGCGCGATGAGAATGAACTCGGGTGAACTTCACCCGACTTCATCCTCATACCGCGGCTCTGTCTGTGTCGAGTACTGATTAGCGGTCACCTGTGAAGGATTCACCGGTGACCGCTAATCCCCCGATTGACTGAAGTGTCCCCCCCTCTCTCATACTCACCGATCCCCGATCACCGGCGCTGCACGGCGTTCACACGGCTGCGGCGGCTTTTACTATTTTGAAAAAGCCGGCCGCTCATTAAACAATCTCCTATTCCCTGCTTTCCCCGCCCACCGGCGCCTATGATTGGTTACAGTGAGACACGCCCCCACGCTGAGTGACAGGTGTCACACTGCACCCAATCACAGCAGCCGGTGGGCGTGTCTATACTGTGCAGTAAAATAAATAAATAAATAATTAAAAAAAAAACGGCGTGCGGTTCCCCCCAATTTAAAAGCCAGCCAGATAAAGCCATACGGCTGAAGGCTGGTATTCTCAGGATGGGGAGCTCCACGTTATGGGGAGCCCCCCACCCTAACAATATCAGTCAGCAGCCGCCCAGAATTGCCGCATACATTATATGCGACAGTTCTGGGGCTGTACCCGGCTCTTCCCGATTTGCCCTGGTGCCGTTGGCAAATCGGGGTAATAAGGAGTTATTGGCAGCCCATAGCTGCCAATAAGTCCTAGATTAATCATGTCAGGCGTCTATGAGACACCTTCCATGATTAATCTGTAAGTTACAGTAAAAACACACACACCCGAAAAAATCCTTTATTTGAAATAAAAAACACACACAAATTCCCTCATTACCAATTTATTAACCCCGACAAACCCTCCATGTCCGGCGTACTCCACAGTCCTCCAGCGTCGCGTCCAGCTCTGCTGCATGGAGGTGACAGGAGCAGCAGAAGACACCGCCGCTCCGGTCACCTCCACACAGCAAATGAGATGAGTAGCGCGATCAGCTGCTGTCAGTCAGGTAACTCGCGGCCACCGCTGGATCCAGCGGTGGCCGCGGGTAACCTCAGTGACAGCAGCTGATCGCGCTACTCACCTCATTTGCTGTGTGGAGGTGACCGGAGCGGCTGTGTGTGCTGCTGCTCCTGTCACCTCCATGCAGCAGAGCTGGACGCGACGCTGGAGGTCCGTGGAGTACGCCGGACATGGAGGGTTTGTCGGGGTTAATAAATTGGTAATGAGGGAATTTGTGTGTGTTTTTTATTTCAAATAAAGGATTTTTTCGGGTGTGTGTGTTTTTTTACTGTAACTTACAGATTAATCATGGAAGGTGTCTCATAGACGCCTGACATGATTAATCTAGGACTTATTGGCAGCTATGGGCTGCCAATAACTCCTTATTACCCCGATTTGCCAACGGCACCAGGGCAAATCGGGAAGAGCCGGGTACAGCCCCAGAACTGTCGCATATAATGTATGCGGCAATTCTGGGCGGCTGCTGACTGATATTGTTAGGGTGGGGGGCTCCCCATAACGTGGAGCTCCCCATCCTGAGAATACCAGCCTTCAGCCGTATGGCTTTATCTGGCTGGCTTTTAAATTGGGGGGAACCGCACGCCGTTTTTTTTTAATTATTTATTTATTTATTTTACTGCACAGTATAGACACGCCCACCGGCTGCTGTGATTGGGTGCAGTGTGACACCTGTCACTCAGCGTGGGGGCGTGTCTCACTGTAACCAATCATAGGCGCCGGTGGGCGGGGAAAACAGGGAATACGAGATTGTTTAATGGGCGGCCGGCTTTTTCAAAATAGTAAAAGCCGCCGCAGCAGTGTGAATGCCGTGCAGCGCTGCGCCGGAGATCGGGGAACGGTAAGTATGAGAGAGGGGGGGAAACTGACCGACAGACTGTGAGAGAGGGACAGACAGACAGAGAGACCGACAGAGAGACAGAGAGACTGACCGACGGACTCAGGGAGATTGACCGACATACACAGAAATAGAAAGAATAGCCGACATCACTAGAAATAAAAACACCAAACGGACACGGACTATAGGTATATGCATACGTGTTTACTAACGTGTGTGCACATACCCATAGACTTTCATTGTGTCCACGTGTGCGTGCTCCGTGCAGATAACGGACATGCATCCGTGCCAAACGCACACACATACGGATCACGGACACGCACACACGGACATAATGAAATAACGGACGTGTGACCACAATCATAGATTAACATTGGTGCACGTTTGGCCGTGTCTCCGGTATATACGGAAACGGACCAAACACGCACGTGTATCACGGACGTGTGAAGGGGGCCTAATAAGGTTCTGCTCAAAAGCTCAGAACATTACACAGGCATGTGCAGAACATTCCAGGCCTCATCAAAGCCGGAAGTCCTGGCCTAGCGCAAGCAGCGGTGATATGAATATACGAAGAAGACTGGACAGGGGATGTTAAGGATTGTGTGGACTGGAGAGATGAGCGGTGAGCATTAGATTTTTTTTAATTTTTTAACCTTTTGGCTGTTTATGGATCAGAAACATGGCAGAAGTGAGTTACAGAAAATTCCACATTTTGGCCAGTGCATATTTTTATAAAATTTGAGTAGAATAAATTGCATAAATTCTGCAGACAACAAAGGAAATGGGAACAACCAAGACTGGACCCATTCTGTTAACAACAATTATTTCTATGATATTATTATTCTATGAACATCCTTGCTCAGAAAATTCATAGTCCACTAAGGTTCCTCCTATGTATCCCACATTTCATATCAGCTTAAGCCAAGTAATATTTGGTTTAATTACTTTCCAAATAAATTGATTAGACATAAAATGAATGCTGTACAGTAAAATGCCACATCACAACCTCTGACACTGTACACATAAGTCATTGCTTTGCAGTAAGAAGTAATCCTAACTTGTCAGCAAGATGTTGATCCTAGCAACCAGGAAAATGACATCTGTTGGAAAGCGGGAAATATGAGTGCAGCAAAGGCCACACAGATGTTGCTGGTACGGGATTCTAAAGGCCACATTACACACAACGACATTGCTAACGAGATGTCGTTGGGGTCACGGAATTCATGACGCATATCCGGCCTCGTTAGCGACGCCGTTGCGTGTGAAACGCAGGAACGACCATTAACGATCAAAAATACTCACCATTTCGTTGATTATTGACACGTCGTTCTATTCTCAAATATCATTGCTGCTTTTGGACGCAGGTTGTTTGTCGTTCCTGAGGCAGCACACATCGCTATGTGTGACACAGCAGGAACGAGGAACAACATCTTACCTGCGGCCGCCGGCAATGAGGAAGGAAAGAGGTGGGTGGGATGTTACGGCCACTCATCTCCGCCCCTCTGCTTCTATTGGGCAGTCGCTTAGTGACACCGCTGTGACGCCGCACAAACCGCACCCTTAGAAAGGAGGCGGTTCGCCAGCCACAGCGACGTCGCTAGGAAGGTAAGTATGTGTGACGGGGTTAGCAATATTGTGCACCATGGGCAATGATTTGCCCGTGACGCACAACCTACGGGGGTGGGTGCTTTCACCAGCAACATTGCTAGCGATGTCGCAGTGTGTAAAGTGGCCTTTAGTAGATGGACAGTCAGGGTCATCTGCTGCCAAGACCATGAATGTTGACCAGTGTGTTATCTGTCAGATGCTCGAATTCGACATATTGCGGATAGGATAGTCAGATTGTTGGAAAAACTCAACAATCATGATACACACTGGTACCAATGACAGTTAGAGGAAGGTCCTTAACAATGATTACAGGAAACTAGGAGAGAAACTGAAGTCCAGGACCTCCAAGTTGGTATTTTGAAAAATACTATCGGTGCCACGTGCATCACTAGAAAGACAGCAGGAGCTTAGGGAGAAAAATAAGTGGCTTATAAATTGGTACAGGAAGGAAGAGTTGGGGTTCATGGAGAACTTGGCTGAGTTCTCTGTCAGTTACAGGCTTTATGGTAGGGATGGACTGCACATTAATGAAGAGTGTGGAGCTATGCTGAGGGGAAAATGGTCAGACGGCTGGAGGAGCTTTTCAACTAGCATCTGGGGGAGGGGTAGTTGTGTAAAAAAAGGGGATAGAGTGGACTGAGTGAGAAAAACAGTAGGGGGCAATGAAGGTTTAGGGGGGCTGGGACAAGCAAAAACGTAGGGAGCCTAGGTGTATTAAATGTGTTCATAGTATTAAATGTCTGCTGGAAAATACAAGAAATCTTGCAAACAAAATGAATGAATTGGATAGTCTTATGTCACCCACAAATTATGATGTGGTGGGCATTAAGGAAACCTGGCTGGATGAAAGCCATGACTAGGTGACAAACATACTGTAGAGGGATACATTACATTCAGAAAGGGCAATAAAGACAAATAATGGAGAGGTGTTTATATTTGTTAAATCTAACTTAAGACCTGTGGTCAATGATGACATTGGCTGGAGCAGTGACAATGTAGAGTCAGTATGGGTAAATGTTCAAAGGGAGGGAAGTTTATAGGTACATTTCAAGACATTTACCTTTCTCATTTGATAGATGAACAAACTAGGGGAGATAATTTACTGGATTTGGCTCTGTCAAATAGGTCAGGTACAATTTCAGATCTAGAACTCTGGGAGCACTTGGACAGCAGTGACCATAATATTGAAAGTTTCAATATAATATTCCATAAAACATTTCAAGAGGTAAATGCAAAAAACCTTGAACTTTAGAAAAGCGAATTCAACAAATGAAGGGAATAGCTTAGTCGTATAGACAGGGACCATGTCATAGTTACTGGGGATACTGAACAGAAATGGAGCAAGTTTAAGGATATACTACCAGAATCCTGTGGAAAACTCATACTCTCTGTTAATAAAATGTCCAGGACAAAAAAGATACAACTAAAAAATAAGACAGTACAAAGTTTAATAAAACAAAATCAAAGAGCATTCAAATTCTTGAAGGCCGAGAATACAGAAATAGCATTTCAAGAGTATAAAGTTCTCAACATAAAATGTAAAAAAGAAATCAAGCTAGCAAAATAAACTACTGAAACACAAATATTCAATGACATTAAAATTAATTCCCCCAAAAATTATAAATACATCACTGACAAATAGAAAGCAAAGCATGCTATAGAAACCTTTAAAGATAGTAACAGGAAAATTATAGAGGAGAAAGAAAACCCTGAGATATTAAACAAGAACTTCTCATCTGTGTTTAGCAAGGAAGTGACTGTTCAAGGGATCATTCAACCAGGCAAAAATTAACTTTTGCCACTTGATATAACTAATTTAACAAAGATGTACTGTATGCCTGCATCTGATCAAATTAAACATTGTCAAATCCCTGGGCCAGATGGCATTCATCCACGGATATTGAGGGAATTGAGTTCAGTAATTGACAAACCACTGTATATCATCTTCTTAAACTCTCTTGTAACAGGGTTGGTATTTCAGGATTGAAGGGTGGCTGACGTGGGACAGATATTTAAGAAAGGTAGGAGGATGGATCTAGGCAACTACCATCCAGTAAGTCTCACATTAGTGGTGTGCAAGGTTTTTGAGGGCATTTTAAGAGGTGAGATGCAAAAATATACTGCAGAGAATATTATCATAACTGACAACCAGCATAGATTCACATGTTGGGTTTCTATGACGAGGGAAGTATAAATCTGGATATTGGCAATGCAACTAATTTATCTGGACTTTGCAAAGGCATTTGACACTATACCCCATAACAGCCTTAGGCTGTAGTCACACTTGCGTGTGACTCGCGCAAGAATCGCATAGCACTACCTGGACTGGCCGGAAGCTCTTCATGTATGTCTATGCAGCCGCCACGTTCCTATAAGGAGAGCCGTCGCCAGACCGGGCAGTCTGATGCAATCCTCGTAATTGTGACTCCAGCCTTATAATGAAGCAGAAACTAGGGGAAGCTATTTGCAGATGGGTAAGGAATTGGCTAAATGGGATCTGTGCTAGGACCAATTCTTTTTAATCTCTTTCTTTATGACCTTGTAGATGGAATTGAGATTAAAGTGTCAGTCTTTGCTGATGACACGAAACTATGAAGAATATTAAAAACACGGACTTTGATAGTACAATATTAAAAAATGATCTGGGTAAGATGTCTCATTTGGCAAACATTTCAAAAATGAGATATAATGTTGATAATTATAGAGCAATGCACATAGGATGGAGTTATCCTATTGCTGTATATACATTAAATGGAAGTAACCTCGGGACTACAGAAAAGGAGAAGATCTTGGGTATTCTGGTTACAGGTAAGCTAATGAGCTGTCAAGCAGCAGCTGCAAAAGCAAACAAAATATTAGGACGCATAAAAGAGAGATTAGATTGATTTGTCGTGGACGGGGGCGCAGGCCACGGCCATTGGGGAGCTACTCGAGGCGCTCGGATCTGGGATCGTGGCTGTGGCTCGAGTGGCAGACGGATCCGGGTCTCGCGCAGCAGCCCGTCGCCCACAACAATAAAAAGGGGTATTTACAGGGGAAGAGTTTGTCAGTGATGCCACCCATGGGTTGCGGTGATTTGTTGGTGACACCACCACTGCCTTTGTATGGGATGCCCGGGGCTGATAGAGCGGGGCAGCAAGATGGTATCCCCTCCATGGGTAGGGGAGGTGTAGTCCCGTTGCCCAGGTCTAGGTGGTGTGCAGTGCTGAAGCGCCGTCTGCAGGCTGAACCGGATGACACCGGTGTACTCACTCTGTAGAAATAAATCAGTCAAAGTCCAAGTAGTAAACCAAGTGCCGGATACCGGTAGCCCGGTAGCCTCCTGAGGGGTGTGCTCATGCGCCGCACACCGGTTGACAGGACAGGGGCCCTTAATCCTGCACTTCAGTGTTTTGTCTTGTGTGTTGACTAGTCCACCTGAAACGGGAAACGTCCGCTCCCGGTGTCTTTGCTGTGGGAGCTGTTGCCCACGAGAACTGACCCTTGGGATTTTTGCAGGCACTTGCAGACGCCCTATCCCCCGCGTTGGGTTTCCATCATACTCTATCTGGGCTCTATGGTGGGACAAGATGTGGAATCTTGTCCCCTGCTGGCTAATTGACAAGGGGCTTGAAGCTGTCCTCGCCCTAGGGTCCAGGCACCCCGACTGTGCACGGCCTCCGGACTGGATTCCCGCTGTCGGCACTGGCGGGCTTCAACCCTGCCCCGGTCCACTTAAGGTCTCCCGCAACTGGATCTCTGTCACCTGTGGCCCTACTCTGCCATCTGCCACCTAGTCAGCTCAGGTAGTCCAGTAGTCCGGGAGCTACGACCTCCAACTCTCACTACACTCCTCTTACTTCCTCTCTCCAGACTCATCTGTTGTGTTCCCTCCCCTGACACCTCAGAACCCCTAGGTGGGCGTCACCATCTACCTGGTCCCGCCCACTGGTGTGTTCCTATTGTCCTTGGGGAGGGCAACTAGGTTTTGTGGCTGGTGTTGTACCTGTGTGTGGGGTGTGTTGGTAGGACAAGGAGGATGGAGTCCTGCACCTGGAAGATGTGTGCAGTCTCTGTGACAACCTGGTTTTGCCAGGGCATCACACTGTGATCCCAACATATTGTTACCCCTCTATAAATCACTTGTAAGGCCACATCTGGAATATGGGATCCAGTTTTTGGCTCCACATTTTAAAGAGGATATTCAGAAGTTAGAGTTGGTTCAAAGGCGGTTAACTAGACTACTACAAGGAATGGAAGGCCTCCCATATGATGAGAAGTTGAAAAAGATGGTTTTGTTTAGCTAAAAAAACAGACATCTTAGAAAAGATCTCATTTATTTGTCTAAATACATGTGTGGTCAATATAAAGGGCTGGCACATGACTTAATCCTTCCAGAGATAATACTAAAGACCTGGTAGCACTCACTGAGAGTGGAAGAAAGGCGATTCCGGCAGCTAAATAGGAAAGGGTTCTTTACTGTTAGAGCTGTCAGACTGTGGAATGCCCTACCACAAGAGGTATTAATGGCAGACACTATAACAGTTGTTAAAAAAGGTCTAGAAGATTTCCTCAGTACACATAACTGTCGTTATAGATAATTTAATGACAAAAATGTATAATTTGTGGAGAAAGGTTGAACTAGAAAGACCTAGGACTTTTTTGAACCTATGTAATAATGTAACTTTGTAACTATATAACTATTTTTTTGAATTAATAATTGATTTATATGAAAACAGATACATTTTTTTGTAGTCAGTCATTAAACTTGGCAAAATATCAAAATCATGTTCAAATTTGATAAATCTAGTAAAATGGTGTACTTTATAAAGCTTGATAAACACATATGCCCTTTTACAATGTCGTTAAATGATTCAATATTTAAAATTCACAAATCTATGTGCTTTTCAGGTTTATAGCAAAATCTTTACCCGACTTCTCCAAGATTGTGTTGATTATTTAAATGAATATGCCAGCTCTCAGAGGAATGATAAAATATAAGACACATTTAAATGCATTTGTGGGTAGTAATTTTAATGAGATCAGTAACACAGATTTCTCAACTTATGAGAAGTCACAGAAGCATAAAACGTTTGTATATCCTACAGAGCAAGTGCATTATTTTAGGAAAACATTGAACACACTGAAATACATGTAATGCAATTCACTATTATTGGTGTCAAATAAATAATTATGCAGTTTTACTTCCACTAATTTTAACCCCTTAATTTCCTATGATATACATTTTCATCATAGCTCACTTAGTACTGTAAAGGGTGCTTTACACGCTGCGACATTGCTAGCGATTGCTAGTTATGTCGCGAGCAATAGCATGCGCCCCCCGTCGTTCGTGCGACATGTGGTGATCGCTGCCGTAACGAACAATATCGCTATGGCAGCGTCACACGCACATACCTGTTCAGCTACGTCGCTGTTGCTGCCGAACAATCCCTCCTTCAAGGGGGAGGTGCGTTCGGCGTCACAGCGGCATCACAAAATGGCTGCCCAATAGAAGAGGAGGGGGGAGCATGCCGTGCATCTCCTTCCTTCCTCCTTTACGATGGACGCAGGTAGGATGATGTTCGTCGTTCCTGCGGTGTCACACACAGTGATGTGTGGTGCCGCAGGAATGACGAACAACCTGCGGAATGAAACACCAACGACATTATGATTTGGAGCAACGTGTCATCGATCAACAATTTTTGCAGTTTTTGCGATCGTTGATCGTCGCTCCTAGCTGTCACACGCTGCGATGTCGCTAACGACGCCGGATGTGCGTAACAAACTCCGTTACCTCGATGATATAACGTTAGCGATGTCGCAGCGTGTAAAGCACCCTTAAGACATATGTTTACAAGCTGAGCCTGCTTCATATGTGACAGATGTCGGCCATGTTACATAGCCAGCATCTGCAGATAAAACATTTTAGGCTGTGAACCCACAATATGTTTTGGTGAGCCATTGTGGCTTTATATTGTCACTGCGTCAAAAGAGCAGCATCTAACAGTTCTAGCAAAGTAAATGGGAATTAATAAAATCTCATGCCCAGTGCTCTTCTTTTTTAGATAAACAAAACTAAAATAAAAAGCATAGCCATAGAAATAAGGATCTTTTTTTTAAATTTCCAAGATGACCCAATTATACATTTAGCAAAATGGCAATGATATTTACAAGCAGGTGAAATAGTCTCAGTGGGCCCCATTCCTCTCTGGGGTGGGGAACATACAGCGCTAGGTTGGGAGGACATACAGCTCTGGGGAGTATACAACACTAGGATGGGAGGGATATCACATCTGGGGATTGCAGCACTGAGCTTGGGGAACATACAGCTCTGGGTGGTAATCAGCACTGGTGTGGGGTACATACAGTTCTGGGGGATATGCAGCACTGGGGTGGGGGAACAGACAGCTTTGGAGGTATACATCACTGGGATTGGAAACATTCAGTTCTGGGGTGGAGGACATACAGCTCTGGGGTGTATGCAGAACTGGGGTGGGGGACATACACTTCTGGGTGTATACAGCATTGGGGTACAGGAACATACAGCTGTGGGCATATAAAGCATTGGGATGGGGGGGACATACAGCTCTGGGAAGTATACAGCACTGGGGTGGGGAGCATACATCTCTGTGGTTGTATACTGTTCTAGGGTGGGGGGAAAAAGCTCTGGGGGTATACAGCACTGGGGTAGAGGGCATATAGCTTGGCAGTACGCTGGCAGTGCTGTGGGTCCTCTCTTCATCTGTGGGACAGGAGCACATTGCACACTAGCTCCACCCAGATGAATTTTAATCCCCTGCACGCAGAATTCAGCAGTGAACGCTGGGTGCAAGTGTGAATTTAAAGGGTCAGCAGCCAGCAAAGTGCAGCTGTCAACCCGAGCACGGCGGTCCCTGGATATCAGCCCTGAGGCCAAAGAATACATGACTGTATTGGGCACCTTGTAGCTTAAGATTTTTTTATAATGCACAATCCCACCTGCTTTGGAGTTAGAAATGGGCCCCCTTACCATATGGGCCCCTGTGCAACCACACAGGTTGCACCAATGATACGTCCGCCCCTGAAATCACACACATGTGAAGCACAGTGCCTAGCCAACAGCCTATTACACTCCCCTACTATTCAATTAGGCTGGCTGCCTGGCACTCTTTCAGTGCACCACAAACTTACGGGCCACTCGTTTATAAGCTAACCAATGATGGGCCTGGCTAAACCAAGTAAAAAATATAAGTTGCAAATTGATTAATTGAGTTATCTTGGAAATATTTCTAAAATTTCACTATTTCTTTGGCTATGCCATTTCTACTGTAGTCTAGGGACTCGCAACACATGAGGTTATTGATGTTGGGTTGCGAGCTTGCATATTTTGGTCAAAAAATAAAACAATACTGCACAATTATTTTTGGCACATTTTATATATTTTTTACATGATGCACCCAGGCCCATCAATGATGGCCTTTTAAATTAGAGGCCTGTACCCATGAGTTGCACTGAGAGATTGCCAGGCAGTGCGTCTAAGGCTAAGTTCACATTTCTGTGGTTTTCCATCAGTCACATGTGTTGACCCTTGTGACTGATGCATTGTACAATGGATGACAATAATTGGAATTAGAAAGCGGATTCCAATGTAAAATGAGAGCGAGAAAACGATCAGCTGATTGTTCACAATAGCCGGCTGCCGGCTTTTGAGAGCGATCAGGTGATCTCTCGGCGGCCAGCTAATGAGAGCGATCAGCTGATATCCCGGTCACCAGCTTTTGAGAGCAATCAGCTGATCTCCCGGCCGCCGGCTTTTGAGAGCGATCAGATGATCTCCCAGCGGCCGGCTATTGTGAACGATCAGCTGATCGCTCTCATTAGCTGGCCACCGGGAGATCAGCTGATCGCTCTCAAAAGCCGGCGGCTGGGAGATCAGCTGATCGCTCTCAAAAGTCAACGGCCGGGAGATCAGCTGATAGCTCACAGCAGCCGGCCGCCGGGTGATCAGCTGATCACTCACAGCAGCCGGCCACTGGGTGATTAGCTGATCACTCACAGCAGCCGGCCGCCGGGTGATCAGCTGATTGCTCACAGAAGCTGGCCGCCGGGTGATCAGCTGATCGCCCACAGAAGCCGGTCGCCTGGTGATCAGCTGATTGCTCACAGAAAAAGGCTGCCGGGTGATCAGCTGATCGTTCGGCCGCCGAGAGAGAGCATGCGCAGCGAAATCATAAGGATTCCGCTGCTCAAAAAAGTTACACTCTACGTTCCTGCCGCCCGACGGTCAGTCATTCCACGACTGATCAGTCGGGCGGAGGATGCAACGCAAGGACATCAGTCACAATCTGCCGCTCATATAAGTCTATGGTAAACAACAGAATCCTCCAAACAGATTGCGTTGTTTATCAGAGCGACGGATTGTGACTGATGCAAAACAACGGAAATGTGAACCCAACCTAATCGAATAGTAGTAGGCTGTTAGCTGGGCACTGTGCTTCACTTGCGTCCCTCTGTGCACTTCTATAACTGGATAATCTACCCCTCCATGAACCTGTAGTTTGAGAGTGGTTATTCTGCACCTCCGTTACGTCTTTTACTAAGGGGCCTGCTGCATCCTTCGTTTGCATTTACTTCTATGGCCTTGACTGGTAAATACTACTGCCTTTTTGCTATGTTTATCAGCGCAAACTAACCTGTATTGTATGTTTCAAGTACGCAACATGTCAGTTTCTCTTGTGGGTATGCTGAGTTTTCTATGCAAATTTTCCTTATAGATTTGTATTAAATGCAGAAAACCAGCAGATAAAAAACACATATATGTTGTTAGTGGCCTTACACTGAGGAAACGTACCCCAAAATACTAAAAATGCCATGAAGAAAAGCAAGTAACCTAGCTTATATAATAGGTACAGAAATAGTGCAGAAATTCTGCAACATCAAAAACTCACAAAACAGCTCATTGCGATAACGTAGCTAAGTCCAAAAGAGTAGCAGCACTTATCTGTTAAAACGTCATGATTTTTTCAGGTAACTTCATTAAAAGCAGCCACAGATACTGATGTCATGTTCTGCATTGAAGACAAACAAAGATGCAGGTGCGGTTGGGTAGGACGATGGTTATTTTGCGCACCTTGGCATACCACTGTGATCCTGCAATACCACCTTTTGTCTTACCAGGAGCATGCCCATGTTATTAGAAGTGTATACTGACATGATAAAGCTGTATGCACTGCTAAGTTACATCAGTAATTGAATTCACCAGTGATTTCAATTTTTTAATATAATTTTCAAATTAAAAAGGGGAAGAATTTGGGGTATAGGCTAAGAGAAGAAATGAGAGAAGAAATGAGGGAAGATAAAGAAGTGAGTAGACACTAGGGTTAGTATGGTGGACTACAAAACCCAGCTCAAGCCCTCATCAGAACAGTCACAGAACAAAACAGACATCCATGTACAATGAGAACCACTAAAAGCATTGCTGCTTGATGGCACTATCACTATGCTTGGTGTTTTAATGGCAAATAAGACATACGTACAAACCACTACTGGAGCTGACTAAAAATTTCACGTAAACGTTCTGATGAAGCTTTTGTCATTGAAAACAGGCCTCCCCCATTTTTGTGAGAAAATTTAAGCACAGGAGTTCTGGTGAATTCTTATGCTTTCCCCTCATACTGTGGACATCAGGAAAAGCCTGAGTAAGGCTGGTTTTACATCTGTGGTATTTTCCCGCACTGCTGGATCCGGCACAAATGCGATACAGTTCTATACAGTTCACAGGCAAGGCAAGCTCCAGTCACATGCTGTCTCATGCTCAGGTCACATGACCGAATGTGAGCGGAGCTTGCCGCCATGCCTGTGAACTGTATAGAACTGTACTGCATTTGTGCCGGATCCAGCAGTGCGGGAAAATACTGTGACGCACTGGACTAGCCAGGTAGTCACAGATAGACCCCCGCACTACACCTGTCCCCCAATAAGGTGTCATCAGCCAAACTTTAAACCCTAGTCACCTCTCTCGGTGCTTGATGGGCACATCAGGGGGCGGAGCCAGGGGGTTGGCCACACCCACCGAGGAGTCCAGAGATCCTGAGGCAGGAAAAGAGTGAGTTGTTAGCTAGCTAGTTGAGGAGTGAAGCAGAGTGGAAGCAGGCCTGTGCCCAGGTCTGCAGAAGTCTGACAGGTGCCAGGGTTGAAGCCCTGGTACCTTGGCTAGGAGGCAAACAGTGGCCTAAAGGGGGCTTTACATGCTGCGACATCGCTAATGCAGAGTCGTTGGGGTCACGGAATTTGTGATGCATATCCGGCCGCATTAGCGATGTTGCTGCGTGTGACACCGATGAGCGATTTTGCATCATTGCAAAAACGTGCAAAATCGCTCATCGGTGACATGGGGGTCCATTCTCGATTATTGTTACTGCAGCAGTAACTATGTAGTTCGTCGCTCCTGCGACAGCACACATCGCTATGTGTGACGCCGCAGGAACGAGGAACCTCTCCTTACCTGCCTCTCGGCCGCTATGAGGAAGGAAGGAGGTGGGCGGGATGTTCCCGCCACTCATCTCCGCCCCTCCGTTTCTATTGGGCGGCCGCTCAGTGACGTCGCTGTGACGCCGCACGGACTGCCCCCTTAGAAAGGAGGCGGTTCGCCGGTCACAGCGACGTCGCCGGGCAGGTAAGTATGTGTGACAGGTCTGCGCGATGTTGTGCGGCACAGGCAGCGATTTGCCCATGTTGCACAACAGATGGGGGCTGGTACCCACGCTAGCGATATCGGGACCGATATCGCAGCGTGTAAAGTAGCCTTTAGCCTGCAGGAGCCGGGAAGATGGCTCGGTGGAACCGTGGTGGACCGGGACAGGGTAGTGGCCCGCCGGTAACGAACCGGGGAACTGACTCGGAAACCAGAGCACAAAGGTGGGTACTCAGACCCTGAAACGAGGTCCAGGACTGAGTTAATTAACTGATTGCGATCTAGACTATAGTTCCTTTCCCACCCAAGTCCCGACTGAAGACAACAGCCCACCGAGGGGGATAGAAAGCCACCGCACAGGCAGAGAGATCCCACAAGCCACCATCTGCTGGCAAAAGGGCTTTCCACACATCTACCAAGCCGGGGAGTGGACTCCTGATGCTCAAGCGCATGTAGCCCAAGTACACAACATGGCGCAGGAGAAAGGCCAAGACCACCGAACCGGGTGGAGGACCAGACACAGCCGGCTGCGGGCACCGACCACCATCAACTTGGTTTCCCAGAGACTTGCGTGTGTCAATAGCCGTGAGTACAACAGTGCTATCCGGCCGCGCACCACCCTGCACCGCCCAGCTATCCCCAACGGGTCCCGGGGCCATCATCCCTACCGACGGAGGGGTTAACATCTTGCTGCACTACCATCTCCCTCGGGGTGCCCAGTAATTGCAGTGGTGGTGCCCAACTTCACCACAACCCATGGGTGGCGTCACGAACTCAAACACGGCTCCGGCCGTGCACCTACCTACCCCCATCCAAAAGCGCCAGCACCCCTTTCAGAGCAAAGTGACCCCGGGTCCGGAGGCGCTCGAGACACCCACCAACAAGCCCTGATCCGAGCAGCTCGGCTGCAGCCGAGCGCGGGGCGGTACAATGCCGCTGATGTGAATCCAGACTAAAAATAGAGATTAGTCTTATGGACAGGCTGTGTTCTTATTAATCTCCATCTCGACGGGGACCAGACAAGCCACCATCTTAGCGCCAATGGTACTAACAGCTGCCAATATTTGGGATTATTGTTTGTTGTCTGGTGTCAGCTCTCAGAGTAAGGAGCTAAACAATGGTTTATCCTACTGATGTGTGTGGGGATTCGTGTTCACAGTGCAATGTGGGGTGTCAAAATTTTAATTTGTGTAGAAAAAAATCTGTATTAACCCTATTCTGTGATCACTACTTTCCCGTAAATAAATTATACTTCATTTTATTTATTATACTTGAGTTGTGAGTCTAAAGTACTAGTTCTACCGACTTGTTGATAAGGCAATAAATGCCCTTCTCTTTTATCTTATTCCTATCTGTAAATTTATTGTGTGATTGAGTGATGCAAACGGATTCCCCAAATCACCCCTAATGGAAGAACCTCCCAATACGCGTTCTTGAAGTAAGATTTGAGTGGAGGTACTGTTCAGTTAAATATGGAAATAACCTAAACACCCACAGAAGCTCAATTATCAGGTACAACTCAAACAATGAATCAATAAAAATGTTCATCTCAAATCCTTTGTTCATCAAGATTTAATGCGTGGATAAAGTGTTCACTTCAAGAGTAGGGAAAAGCATATAAGGCAAATCTGATTTCACCTGTTTGTATATATAAAATCATTATACTCATGTTATGGCCCCCCTCTAGCCCATATACTCATGTCCCCATCTGGTCCTTGCCAAATTTTCAGACGTCTGCCACAAGTACTGAAATTCCTGGGCCACTCATGCTGGGCTGTTAATTACGGGTTTTTAAGTAGCCTGGGAGGGTTATGCTCTTGCACACGCAAGGTCACACTGTATATCTTAACATAATGACTTAGCATTAGGGATGATCGATGATCGAATACCTCAAATATTCGGCTTCGCGAATATCCGAGGAATAGGTGGCCGCTATGCGAATATTCGATACGCAATGTAAGTCTATGGGAAGCCCGAACAGTACCGAATAGTTGTTATTCAGGTTTCCCATAGACTTACATTGCTCATCGAATATTCGCGAATAGACGAATAGCGGCGACCTACTCGGGAAATATTCGCGAAGTCGAATATTTGAGGTATTCGATCATCCCTACTTAGCATCCTTTCTTGCGCTTCTGCAGAACCCTTCTGGGCTTTTATCAAAGCTGAAAGTCAAGACCAAGCATGAGAAGATCTGCAATTTCACATCAAGTAGATACGATCTGGAGTAAATGTGAAGATCGGACATGTAACGCAGAAGGGCTGGAGATGTGAGGATGAGTATTTTTTTTATTTTGATGATTTATAAAGCCCCATTCACATTGCATGTTGACCTGCGTTCAGTAGTCATGTTGGGGTTTCCATCCGAATCCCCTGCAAAACAGGTTTTGGATGCATGCGCCGATGGGGCCACTGACTATAATGGTGCAGACGGAGTCACCATGTCCTCTTCGTGCACCATTTTCAGGTGTATACACTTTCCAGTGATAAACACCAAGATATAGTAGACGGCATCTGGGTGTCCGTCTCCAATAGGCGTATACATCTGAAAATGATGCACGACAGATCACCATTATAGTCAGTGGCCCCGTCAGCGCATGCATCTGAAACCCATTTTGCTCAGGATTGAGACGGTAACCACGACGGGACCACTGAACGCAGGTCACAATGCAATGTGAAATCGGCTTTACGGTTCAGAAAAATGGCAAATGCGTATTTTTGTAAAATTCTAGTTGAATTTCAATCTAATCAAATTTATTCGCTCATCCCTATTAAAAAACATCCATCATTTCAATTATTTTCTTTAGAAATCAATAGTATTTGTGAAAATAAGATACTTTGTAAAATATATCTTGTTAGGGAAGTCTGTCATCTACTAATACAGATTTTTCCATTACTGAGATCGGAGATGACAGTTGGTGTTTGTAAAGTTCTGTGGAGATCTGTAACTGTTGTTTCAGGAGAACTTGAAGCAGAATATCTGTTTCTGCCTCTAGTTCCTCTCTCATATCCTCTCCATTACATTTTAAAAGCACCAACTGTCATACACTAATGTCAAAATCTATCTTCGCTGAATACAGATTTATCAGATTTTTATTCTTGCATACAAAGTGAAAGCTCAGTCCAGAGGGAAAATAAGTAAATTTATGTGATAAGATGTGTAACAGAGATGATACAATCTTTAACCCCTTAATACAAAATGACATATAGGTGACTCATTGCTCTGTCGTCTTTTGATCAAGTCCCCCATCCTTGTCAGTTGGAACTTCTGTGAAGCGGAGTACTGAAGCATAAAGCATACTGCCATGTGCACACATTGAACATTTGGTCAGCTTTTTTTTACCTCAGTATTTATAAGCCAAAAATAGGAGTGGGTGACAAAATGCAGAAGTGGTTTCTATTACACTTTCTATGGAAACATAAAAACATTATTGGGAGTGAGAAATGGTGAACCAAACAATTTGTTTTATAAACTTCTGAGTTTATTTACCACTTCAATAAAACGTTGTGGCAGCGAGACACATACGACTAAGTCCTTTACACATATATATATATATATATATATATATATATATATATATAGTACAGACCAAAAGTTTGGACACACCTTCTCATCTCTAGAACAACTGTTAAAAGGAGACTTTGTGCAGCAGGCCTTCATGGTAAAATAGCTGCTAGGAGACCAGTGCTAAGGAGACTTGTTTGGGCTAAAGAACACAAGGAATGGACATTAAACCAGTGGAAATCTGTGCTTTGGTCTGATGAGTCCAAATTTGAGATGTTTAGATCCAACCACCGTGTCTTTGTAGAAAAGGTGAACGGATGGACTCTACATGGCTGGTTCCCACTGCGAAGCATGGAGGAGGAGGTGTGATGGTGTGGGGGTGCTTTACTGGTGACACTGTTGGGGATTTATTCAAAATTGCTAAACCAGCATGGCTACCACAGCATCTTGCAGTGGCGTGCTATTCCATCCGGTTTGTGTTTAGTTCGACCATCATTTATTTTTCAACAGGACAATGACCCCAAACACACCTCCAGGCTGTGTAAGGGCTATTTGACTAAGAAGGAGAGTGATGGGGTGCTACGCCAGATTACCTGGTCTCCACAGTCACCAGACCTGAACCCAATCGAGATGGTTTGGGGTGAGCTGGACTGCAAAGTGAAGGCAAAAGGGCCAACAAGTGCTAAGCATCTCTGAGAACTCCTTCAATACTGTTGGAAAACCATTTCCGGTGACTACCTCTTGAAGCTCATCAAGAGAATGCAACAAGTGTGCAAAGTAGCAATGAAATCAAAAGGTGGCTACTTTGAAGAACCTAGAATATAAGACATATTTTCAGTTGTTTTACACTTTTTTAAGTATTTCATTCCACATGTTTTAATTCATAGTTTTGATGCCTTCAGTGTTTCAAGTTACAAGTTTCAGAGTCCTGAAAATAAATAAAACTCTGTGAATGAGAAGGTGTGTCCAAACTTTTGGTCTGTACTGTATATATATATTGTGTATGTGTGTATGTCCGCTAAAGGAATCCGCACCGTCGCATTTACAATCAAAAAAGTTTGCACAGACGCCTCATGTAACTCAGGGTACGTCGTAGACTATGTTTTGACAGGAAAATTTAACCCCGCACTTTACAGTTACCAAAAAACATGCCTCCATTATACTGAATGGAGGAGGGAGCTTGAGGTTATTAATAGCAACTGTCAGTGGTTGCTATAGGAACAAAATAAACTGTTAGTATAAGAAGCTTATGTGTGAGGTAATAAGATGTCAGTGGGGACACGGATAAAGAGAGACAGAAAGAGACAGACAGACAGAGAGAGACAGAGACAGGCGACCAAAGAGACAGACGGGCAAAGAGACAGACCGGGAAAGAGACAGACCGGGAAAGAAACAGACAGGCAAAGAGACAGACCTGGAAAGAGACAGGCCAGGAAAGACACAGACTGGGAAAGAGACAAACTGGGAAAGAGACAGACCTGAAAAGAGACAGACCTGGAAAGAGACAGACGGGGAAAGAGACAGAGGGGGAAAGAGACAGATGGGGAAAGAGACAGACGGGGAAAGAGACAGACGGGGAAAGAGACAGACGGGGAAAGAGACAGACAGGGAAAGAGACAGACAGGGAAAGAGTCAGACCTGGAAAGAGACAGACCTTGAAAGAGACAGACCTGGAAAAGAGACAGACCTGGAAAGAGACAGCCGGGAAAAGAGACAGCCGGGCAAAGAGAAAGCCGCCCAAAGAGACAGACCTGGAAAGAGACAGATCTGGAAAGAGACAGACCTGGAAAGAGACAGACCGGGCAAAGAGACAGACATGGAAAGAGACAGACCTGGAAAGACACAGACCTGGAAAGAGACAGACGGACAAAGTGACAGACCTGGAAAGAGGCAGACCTGGAAAGAGACAGACAGACAAAGAGACAGACCTGGAAAGAGACAGACCTGGAAAGAGACAGACCGGGCAAAGAGACAGACATGGAAAGAGACAGACCTGGAAAGACACAGACCTGGAAAGAGACAGACCTGGAAAGAGACAGACCGGGCAAAGAGACAGATATGGAAAGAGACAGACCTGGAAAGACACAGACCTGGAAAGAGACAGACCTGGAAAGAGACAGACGGACAAAGCGATAGACCTGGAAAGAGACAGACCTGGAAAGAGACAGACAGACAAAGAGACAGACCTGGAAAGAGACAGACATGGAAAGAGACAGGCGGGCAAAGAGACAGACCTGGAAAGAGACAGACGGGCAAAGAAACAGACCTTGAAAGAGACAGACCTGGAAAGAGACAGACCTGGAAAGATACAGACATAGAAAGAGACAGATGGGGAAAGAGACAGACAGGGAAAGAGACAGCCCTGGAAAAAGACAGCCCTAGAAAGAGACAGCCGGGAAAAGAGACAGCCGAGCAAAAAGACAGCCTGGCAAAGAGACAGACAGGCAAAGAGACAGACACCCAAAGAGACAGACGGGTAAAGAGACAAACCTGGAAAGAGACAGACGGGCAAAGAGACAGACCTGGAAAGAGACAGACCTGGAAAGAAGCAGACTGGCAAAGAGACAGACCTGGAAAGAGACAGACCTGAAAAGAGACAGACCAGGAAAGAGACAGACCGGGAAAGAGACAGACCAGGAAAGAGACAGACGGGGAAAGAGAGAGACAGAAAAACACACACATAGAGAAAGACACAGAGATAGAGAGACAGATACAGAGATGGAGACAGATAGACTAATACAAATACAGACAGAGAGATAGAAACAGACAGACAGAGCCATAGACTCAGATAGATAAGGAAAGAGACAGACAGAGAGACAGACAGACAGCAACACACAGACTGAGACAGAGACTGGGAGAGAGACAGAGTGACAGTTAGGCTATGTGCCCACGTTGCGTTCTGTCCCTGCAGAAATTTCTGCAGCGATTTGAACAGCACACGTGCGCTTCAAATCGCTGCAGAAACAGTCTGTAATGAAAAGCCGATTTCATGCGCTCTGGATGCAGCCTCTCCCATAGACAGAGCGGGATCTGCATCCAAAGCGCATGAAATAAGTAACATGTTGCTTTTTAGAACACAGCGCTTCAGCAGTTCTAATACGCCACGTGGGCATGGATTAGGCACAATCTTCATAGCCTTACTATAACAATGGTGTGCTTGGTTTTAATGTAACTTTATTCTTTCATTAGTTGTTTACAATTTTATGACCACTTATAAAATGTGTTTAAAGTACTGCCTATTGTGTTGGATGTCAATGCAACCCTCTTCTCCTACTCTTAACACACTGATAGCAACACTGCAGAAGAAATGCCAGCACAGGCTTCCAATATCCGTTGTTTCAGATGCTGCACATCTTGCATCTTCACAGCATAGACAATTGCCTTCAGAGAACCCCAAAGATAAAAGTCTAAGGGGGTCAGATCAGGAGACCTTGGTGGCCATTCAACTAGCCCACAATGACCAATCCACTTTCCAGGACACTGTTCATGTAGGAATGCTCAGACCTGACACCCATAATGTGATGGTGCACCATATATATATATATACAGAGGCGTAACTACCGTGGTCACAGGGGTCGCGTTGGCCCAGCAGATAAGCAGCCAGCTGCTATCAGTGAGTGAGGAGCTGCGCTGATCTGTCACAGACCACGCAGCTGCTATATGACCCTGGTGCCGCCGCTGACACCGGGCCCCCCTCCCCCTTCATCGCGCACATCAATCATGAAGCATAGAGTGGCTGGTGCCGCTCTTTGCATCATCATTCTCTCCTGTGCCAGTGTAGTGATGTCACTGCTGTGCAACTGCTGTGCGGAGAGCACAGAGCACAGGACAGGAGGACGCTTACCAGAGCAGCAGGAGAACAAGGTCAGAGGTGAGGACGGAGAAGCGGGGGAATGAGGAGAGAGGTGTGTACTTGTTGGTGTTTTTTATATAAATTAGTGAGTACACGGTGGCCAGAGGCCTGGGGAGGCTGGCTGCATTATTATACATGGAGGCCTGGGAAGGCTGGCTACATTATTATACATGGAAGCCTGAGGAGGCTGGCTGCATTATTATACATGGAGGTCTGGGGGGCTGCATTATATATGGAGGTCTATGGGGCTGCATAATAATCATGAAGGACACTTTATACATGGACAATAGGGGTGTATTATACATTGAGGAGTATGGGGCTGCATAATACAATATGAAGCTTTATGGGGTTGCATTATAATACATATAGGACTATGTGGGCTACATTGTAATATATAGAGGACTATGGAGCCTACCTTATACATGGACTATGGGGGTGCATTATAAAACATGGAGGCCTATGTGGTGCAGTATAATATATGGAGTACTATGGGGTGGATTATAATATATGGAGACATATGGCGTAAATTATAATACATGGAGAACTGTGAAAAATTCATTATAATAATTGGAGGGCTATGAAGGCTACTTTATACATGGAGGACTATGTGGTGCAGTATAATATATGGACGACTATAGGGTGAATTATAATACATGAAGAACTATGGGAAATGCGTTGTAATACATGGAGGACTATGGAGGTGCATTCTAATATATGAAGGGTTATGTGGGACCCTTTATACTATATGGAAGGCTATGTGGGGGCCATCATGGTATATGGAGAACTGTATGCAAGGGGGGACTAACACACAAGCAGGGGATGAGAACATTTTGTACTGAGGGAAAAAGGCTCTTTCCCTCAGCACCCAGCTTTTCTATGCTCTGCTATACATCTTCTCTCAGCACCCAGCTTTCCCATGCTCTGATATGGGAAAGCTGGGTGCTGAGGGAAAGATGTATAGCAGAGCATGGGGATGCTGGACGCCGAGGATAAGATGGATATCAGAACATAGGAAAGATGGATGCTGGTAGAGGGATTTCAGATCATGGGAAACCTGGGTGCTGAGGGTAAGAACCAAGTGTCAGCGTCATTTCCAGTAGCCCGAATGTCAGTGTCGTTATCCCATACCCCAAGTGTTGGTGTACGTGGAGAGGGGGGGCAGGTCTGAACTTTGCACTAGGGCCCATCAAACTCTAATTACGCCACTATATTATATATATATATATATATATATATATACAGTCATATGAAAAAGTTTGGGCTCCCCTATTAATGTTAACCTTTTTTCTTTATAACAATTTGGGTTTTTGCAACAGGTATTTCAGTTTCATATATCTAATAACTGATGGACTCAGTAATATTTCTGGATTGAAATGAGGTTTATTGTACTAACAGAAAATGTGCAATCCGCGTTTAAACAAAATTTGACCGGTGCAAAATAGATCCTCCTTTTGCAAAAATCACAGCCTCTAGTCGCTTCCTGTAGCTTTTAATGAGTTCCTGGACCCTGGATGAAGGTATTTTTGACCTTTCCTGTTTACACAACAATTCCAGTTCAGTTAAGTTTGATGGTCGCCGAGCATGAACAGTCCGCTTCAAATCATCCCACAGATGTTCAATGATATTCAGGTCTGGGGACTGGGATGGCCATTCCAGAACATTGGAATTATTCCTCTGCATAAATGCCTGAGTAGATTTGGAGCGGTGTTTTGGATCATTGTCTTGCTGAAATATCCATCCCCTGCGTAACGTCAACTTCGTCACTGAATCTTGCACATTATTGTCAAGAATCTGCTGATACTGAGTTGAATCCATGCGACGCTCAACCTTAACAAGATTCCTGGTGCCGGCATTGACCACACAGCCCCAAAGCATGATGGAACCTCCACCAAATTTTACTGTGGGTAGCCAGTGCTTTTCTTGGAATGCCGTGTTTTTTTGCCTCCATGCATAACTCATTTTTGTATAACCAAACAACTCAATCTTTGTTTCATCAGTCCACAGGACCTTCTTCCAAAGTGTAACTGGCTTGTCCAAATGTGCTTTTGCATACCTCAGGCGACTCAGTTTGTGGCGTGCTTGCAGAAACGTCTTCTTTCGCATCACTCTCCCATACAGCTTCTCCTTGTGCAAAGTGCACTGTATCGTTGACCGATGCACATTGACACCATCTGCAGCAAGATGAAGCTGCAGGTCTTTGGAGGTGGTCTGTGAATTGTCCTTGACTGTTCTCAGCATTCTTCTTCTCTGCCTTTCTGATATTTTTCTTGGTCTGCCACTTCAGGGCTTAACAAGAACTGTACCTGTATTCTTCCATTTCCTTACTATGTTCCTCACAGTGGAAACTGATAGTTTAAATCTCTGAGACAACTTTTTGTATCCTTCGCCTGAACAATTATGTTGAATAATCTTTGTTTTCAGATCATTTGAGAGTTGTTTTGAAGAGCCCATGATGCCACTCTTCATAGGAGATTCAAATAGGAGAACAACTTGCAAGTGGCCACCTTAAATACCTTTTCTCATGAGTGGATACACCTGCCTATGAAGTTCAAAGCTCAATGAGGTTACAAAACCAATTTAGTGCTTCAGTAAGTCAGTAAAAAGTAGTTAGGAGTGTTCAAATCAAGAAATTGATAAGGGTGCCCATACTTTTGCACCGGTCAAATTTTATTTAAATGTGAATTGCACATTTTCTGTTAGTACAATAAACTCATTTCAATCCAGAAATATTACTCAGTCCATCAGTTATTAGATATATGAAACTGAAATAGCTGTTGCAAAAACCCAAATTTTTATAAAGAAAAAAGGTTAACATTAATAGAGGTGCCCAAAC